>NW_021604614.1:6609304-6616590 GCF_004785775.1 Grammomys surdaster | reverse complement strand
CCACTGAGCCACGCCCCCAGCCCCTCACTGGGGGATTCTAGGCAGGGACTCTACCACTGGGAGCCACTCTCCCAGCCCCTCACTGGGGGATTCCAGACAGGTGCTTTGCCACTCAGCTCTGTTCTCAGCCAGAATAATCTTGAACTTCTAATCCTCTTGCCTTCATCTCAGAGTTGTGTGCGTGCCACCACATCTGGTGTATACAGTGCTGAGGACTGAACCCTGGGTCTCCTGTGTACTAGGCAAGAGCTCTGTCACTGAGGTATATTTCCAGCCTTTTTGTTTTGGAGTATAGTCTCATAAGATGCCCAGGTTGCCCTTGCACTCACTGTATAGTCCAGGGAAGCCCTGGACTTGAGATCCTCCCACCATCAACTACTAAGTAGCTAGACTGACAGGCCTGTGCCCCCAGGCCCAGCTTGGAGCTTGAAGATTGTTATTTGGACCTGTGCTGTGTTCCTCAGCAGAAGCTCCTGAACTGTGGCCCCGAATCGCTGGGTTTCTGCAGTGCAGCCTGGAAGCCTGCTTTAGATTGGGTTTTTAGTTTGTATGTTTGTGGGTTGTGTTTTTTTCAGTGTGTCTCTCCTTTCCTTCCTGAAGGTCAGCACGAACGTTGACAAATGGCTCTGGATGCTCGGTGCCCAGCGGGTGCTGACCCGAGGGGAGGGTGACTGCAATGCAGTTCAGAGCAAACATGGCAGCATCGAGGCTGACTTCACAGCCTGGAAGACCAAGTTTATCTCCCGGCTGCAGGCCCTGCAGAGAGGGGAGAAGAAGGCCTGTGGTGGGAACTGCAAGAGAGGGAAGTGTGAGTCGGCCCAGCACGGCCCAGGAGAGGCGCAGCCTCACCCGCAAGGCGAATTGCATCCCGGGAATGCTGAGGTGTGTGCTTATGCTCCTTTCTTACTTTGTGTGTGTGTGTGTGTGAGAGAGAGAGAGCGAGAGCGAGAGCACGCAAGTGTGGCTGTCCTCTATGTGGCTGTGTGGAGATACCTGGCTTTACCTCTGTCCTGGTTAGATGATCTGAAACTCAGGTGCAGCTATTTCAGAGCGAGCACAGCTTGTGACTTACAGCAGGTGCTAGCCATGTGTTAAATGTGCAGCTCCTTCTCCTCCTCCCCCATTTCCCTCTTCCCTCCTTCCTGCTTTTCTTCTTCTTTCTTTTCTTCTTCCTCTGCTATCCTTCTCCTCTTCCTTCTCTTCATACTTCTCATCACCTTGTTCCCTTCCTTCTTTGCTTCCATCTTTTTATCTGTCCTTCTTTCCTTCTTTCTTCCTTCTTTCCTTCCTTCTTTCCTTTCTTCTTTCCTTCTGTCCTTTCCTTCCTTCCCTCCTCCTTCCTTTCTTCCTTCCTTCCTTCCTTCCTTCCTTCCTTCCTTCCTTCCTTCTTCCCTTCCTTCTTTCCTTTCTCCTTCCCCACATCCCCCTTTCCCTGTCCCCTTTCCCTTTCGTCTGACAGGGTCTGGTTCTGTAGCCCGGACTGGCCTGGAGCTCATTACTTAGTGGGAGCTAGCCTCAGTTTCCGAGCACTGGGCCTTGAAGCTCAGGGCCATGACGCTTGTTCTTGTCCCTTTCACTGCTGCATTGCTGAGTCATGCTGACTCACCATCTTTCTCTGGTCAAGAAATGGAAGCTAAGAGGAGTGACCTGTGTCTGCGTGTATCCTGACTGCAGTGACTGTTGCTTCCCTGTTGGAGCAGCAGGTCATCCTGGGTTCACCTGTCGACTCCCTCAGCCCCTAAGCATTACTCTCTGGTGATTCCTCAGGTATCCACGTCCTTAGAATTGCACAGTAGCTGCGGTCGTCACAGCTGGGCTCTTCCGGCTGGCCGCCTGGCTCTGAGTGTTGGCCCACTGTGTCTTTTTCTCCACTTTTGCTCCAGTCAGTAGAGGAGACTTAAATGTCTGTGGAAATGGTCAGTCCAGTTCCCTAGCTGGCTGCTCCCGGCCCTCACAGCTCCAGCGACCAGCAATGCATTCCCTCCATAAGGGTGCTGTAGGGTTTCCATTTTGCTTTTAGGTTACAGTCTGCTTCTGCCTGTGAGGCTGGCCTCAGTCTCTTGTCTCGGCCTCCCAGGTACAGCTGCACAAGTGTGCAGACACACAAAGCCTGAGTCCTTTGTTTTCTTCCCGAGGATTCAGTGGGATCGCAGGTCTTGGCCAGTATACCTCCAGCCCACCATTTTTGATTTGTTTTAGACAGGGTCTCATACAGCTGGCCTTGAACTTGACACATAACTCAGGATGACCATAAGTGCCAGATCTTCCTGCCTTACTTGCTGGGATCACATGGCTACCCATCTTGATTTTTTTTTTTTCTTTTCTTTCTTTTTTGGCAATGGGGTCTCACCAGATTGCCTAGGCTACCCTTAAACTCACTCCTTAGCCTAGGTTGGTTATGGAATTTTCCTGCTTTAACTTTTTAAATAATGGGGATCACAGACTTTCCTTTTTAAGACAGGGCCTTGCCCTGTGCTCCCAATTGCCTTGGAGCTGGGAGTGTGTAGTCCAGGCTGGCCTTGAGCTTTTGTCCTCTTTTCCTGACTGCTGAGATTACAGTGACATGCCACCACACCTGGAAAGAGCAATGTTCCTTTTAAGATAGGATCTCATTATGTGGCCCTGAGAGCTGGGACCAGAGGTGTTCGTGGTCTTTCTTGGCAGTTTCCCCTACTGTTTCAGAAACTCGAAACTCCACCCCTCTGTCTGACCCTGGCCCTGCTCACTCTCCCGTCTCCACCTGTATCCTGTTTTTCCCTCTCTTCATTACCAGCTACTGACACATGGGGTCCTTGGTGCTGAGCATGGGTGTCAAATGACAGGTGAGTTTGAGCACCAGGCATCTGCTCTCCTGTTACCTGTGAATGGCCAGTATCTTCTTCCCCAGTGTCCTATAGCGGGCTTTCCTCAGCTACTCCTGTCTAGTCTGGCTATTCCGTCGTCTTGTGTGTTCCAGGCAGACACGGGCTAAATGCTCACCTCTTAGAGCATATTTTAAAGTTTGTAGTTTCCCTTCAGTTTCATACATGTGTATATGACCTGCATATGTGTGTGTGCATGTTTTTGCATGCTTGTGGGCATATGTGTATGTTTGTGTGTATGTACCCATGTGCATGCCAGAGGTTGATGCTTGGAATCGTGTTTGATTGCTCTTGTACCTTATTCATTGAGGTGGGATATCTCAATCAAACCCAGTGCTCAGTGAGGGAGATGGCTGGTCTCCCTAGCCAGCTTGCTCTGCCTTTTAGCCAGGCTGGAATACAGGTGGGCAGCCACACTCATCCAGCATTTATAGGGATTCGAACTAGGGATCTGAACTCTGGTTCTCATGTTTGCCCAGCAAGCGCTTTAACACTGACCGGTGTCCCCAGCCCCTTTCAAGCACTTTAGACGCCTCTGCCATTTTCCTTCCAGGGATGTGATCTCCCCACACCTCTCCCCCTCCCCACACTGTTTCCCAATTTGCTGGCGATTTCTCAGGGGCTTATTGTTGCTTGTGTTCTGCCTCTCACCAACTTAGGTGACTTTTCCCATCCACTCTTGCAGCTCTGCATTCCCCTAATGTTTGCTCAGTTGTTCCAGGACAGGGCAGCCTACCATGGCTGCCTATCCTTAAACCACAGTGTGAGAACTCTGAAGTGTCTGTCCCCCTGGGTTGCTATAATTGGACCAGAGCCTTTCTGGGGAGGAAGGGAGTGCTTCACATTATTTTTCTAACTCCTGGGGTTTCCATGAGTTACATTTTACTTCTTTTGTTTTTTTAAAACGTTCATTTTTTTTTTTTTAAATGTGTATGTATGGATCTTTTGCCTGCAAGTGTATTTATCGTGCAGTACTTGCATGCAGTACCTGTGGAGGCCAGAAGAGGGAGTGGGAGCCACACAACTGGAGTTCCAGACCATTGTGAGCTACCAAGTAGATACTAGGAACTAGCTACCAAGTGGATGCCAGTGCTTTTGGCAGCTGAGCCGTCTCTGGAATTCTCTGCATTCATCTTTTATTGAAGACAGGTTTTAAATTTTCTGAAGGTCACAGAGCCAAGTTAATGGCAGTTCTGATTAGATTTTATGTGAAGATGAAATGAGTTCCTTCGAGAGGCAGTAAATTCATCTCTGTCAGAGATGAGGTTCTCAGCCTGAGTTACAGAGGAGCCCAAGATGGTCAGCCAAATGTCTTGCCAGCTAAATGCCACCTGCTGCCATTTTTAAAATTGCAATTAAATTGATTAATTTTGAGACAGGGTCTCATGTAGCTCAGGTGGCATTGATCGATAGCTACTTGATAGAGGAGGGCCTAGAACTTCTGATGCTTCGGCCTCCACCTTCAGTGTGCTGGGAATGTATCTGTGTTTATCCAGTGCTGGGATGGAACCCAGGGTGCCTTACATGCTGTGGAAGCACCTGTCAGTCTGTCTGCCTCTCCAGACTTACTGTCCTCGGAGGGTTTAGGGTCGTAGCTGTGCTCGTCTCTCCCTGTTGCACAGCTGCATCTGGGTTAAGCCTGACAGAGCTGCATGGCTGAGGCCGGGATTGTTTCTTTTTTCAGAACATTGACCTTTGGCCTCTGTACAGCACTGAATTGAAATCGCTTCCCTATACTTGCCTGCAGAAGTGAGTCACAGACAGGCACATGGCATTTAACCTCAAAATATGTCTGAGCATTGACGTGTTCAGGCTGCTCCAGTGCTGGGTGAGCCTCAGTACATGTGCTGAAGGAAACGGAGAGAGAGGCCTGTGATGTCACAGGCAACATGGGCTCGTGGGGCCACTGCCACACATATGGCCCATTGTTGGGTGATATTATTTGTTTCACATTACTATTTTGTCATCTAGAAGAAAACAAGTCTCTGCCCAAAATTTAAAAAAAAACAAACAAAAAAACGAACTTCTCGTGTGTGTGTGTTTGCACGTGTGTAGAGGTCAGGTGACCCCTTGTAGACAGTAGAAGTCAGTTCTCTCCGACCACCAAGTGGATCCAAGAGATAGAGCCCAGGCTGCCAGGCTTTGTGCCGGCACCACTACTCACTGCAGCAAGCATCTTGGTGGCCCCTTCTGCTTTTGGTGGCCTCAAACCTGCTAGGAAGTGCTGTCCCACTGAGCTACCCCGCAGCCTACTGTTCCCACCTTCTACCTGGCGTCTTCTTCCCCTGAGCTTTGTCCCGTCTGTTTTCACATGGTGGGTTTGCTGAGGGATTAGTTTTTGTCACTTGGAGGTTTTTTTGGTTTGTTTATTGGAGGCCAGAAGAGGGCACCAGATCCCCTAGAACCAACATTAGAGACAGTTGTGAGCTGCCATGTGGGTGCTGGGGATTGAACTCAGGTCCTCTGTAAAAGCAGTGTTCTTAACCACTGAGCCGTCTCTCCAGACACATTCTGTGATGCCTTTTCACAGGGATCACTTTAATGCCAGAGATCTAAGATGGCTTATATTTTTAAAAATTAATACTATAAAGGTGGGGCTAGTAAGATGCCTTAGTATGTAAAGGCACTTGCCACCAAGCTTGACCTGAGTTCTGTCTCTGGAACCCACATAGACGAAAGAAAGCATCGACTCCATAAGTACACTTTGGCATGCGTGCGTGTGTGTGCGTGTGTGTGTGCGCACACACACACATGCACATAACACAAAATAGTGATAAATAAAAAAGCAACAAAGACAACTCACACAAAAACACTGTAAAGGTGCTTTGAAGTGTGGCAGTGGTGGAGCACCCGCCAAGGATTGTGAAAGGCCAGGGAATCCCGTCCCCAGCAGCACAAAATCACCCGAACAAAACAATCAGGGCCCCTGCGGAGGCGGGGTGAGAGATGAACTTTGTGTGGGGCTCTGAAGTTCTTGCTTTGCAGGAGGAAGAGCCCTGTGAGAGCAGCAGCGAGGATGAGCTGGGGACCCAGGATTATCAGGGCCTGAATTCTGTGGTTGATGTCGAGGACCTGGGCAACATTGTGAACTCCATGAAGAGGGAGAAGGTACTGTTGTTTGGGGGATGGTGCAGTGGGATCCTGTGGTCCACCCAGCGCCTGGATTCTAGTGTAGCATGCGCCTGGCTGGAAGGGCAGGCGGTTTAGCTTCTCTGCTTCCACCTGGAAGGGTTCTGTTTCTGTTCCCGTTTGTCTTTTTTGTTTTGCTGTATTTACATGAACTTTGAACATTCAAAATCACATTTGTTTCACGTGTGTATGCACTTTGTGTGTTGTATGTGTATAGGGGCACACGGGTACAGCCAGAGGACACCTGTGAATGGGCTCTCTCCTTCCACCCTGTGGGTCCCCACAATTGGACTCAAGTTATCAGGCCTGTGGCAATCAAATTTATCTGCTGAGCCATCTCTCTGGCCCTTCCGTGGACTTTGCTAAATTCTTATTCAGTTCTGTGGAAGCAGGCTCCTGGGAGGACAGGTCTTAATGTGGAGGCTGAGGAGAGGACACTGGTTCAGAGAGGGCATTCGGGGCTGTGGAGGAGTCTTTATCAGAAAGATTTCAAATGGAAGCCCAGCAATGGTGATACACGCACCTTTAATCTCAGCACTGGGGAGGCAGAGGCAGGAGGATCTCTGTGAATTCGAGGCTAGCCTGGTCTACAGAGCTAGCTCCAGGACAGCTGGGGCTACGCAGAAAAAACCTTGTCTCAAACAAATAAACACAACAACAACAACAAAAACACAAAAACTTGAGTTCTTTTATGGTCTTTTTTCCAAATCAGTCAAACTATAATGCAGTGAAAGTAATTTTTGGCTTTTGACTGAAAATGTAATTTTCTTTATGGAAACAGTCTTTAAATGGAAAATGAAGTAGCAGATTTAGATAGAGTTCTGGAAGTTACACCTGGTTAAGCCTTCCTTAAATAGTGAGGTTAGAACACATTTCTTTGCTTTTTGTCTGGTGGCCAGGAGAGATCGCTAGAGAACACAGTAATGAAACCGTAACCATCCTTGCTATTTATTAGTTTTGGAAGTGAAATGATTGTTGGACCTGGAAGGTGCCAGCTTACAGTATTTTAAAATTTCCCGTAAAAGCCATCAGACGGAAGGGACTGTGTGTATTTTTCATCTTCAGAAAGACCTGGAAATAAGTCACCAGTGTTTTTTTCTTTCTTTATTTTATATATGTATATTATGTATGTGTGTATATATAGATGCACATATGTATTTAATTTATTGTGTTGCTGTGTGTTAACCCAGGAGCCATTGTGTATGCTGGGCTCTGTGGTGCCATTGATTTACAGCCTGAATCCCTTCCCTCTTTTTGTCTTTTCTTTTTTTTTTTTTTTTTTTTTTTTTTTTTTTT
>NW_021604614.1:6592601-6609294 GCF_004785775.1 Grammomys surdaster | reverse complement strand
CTGCCTCTGCCTCTCAAGTGCTGGGATTAAAGGCGTGCGCCACCACCACCTGGCTGATGTTTCTATTTCTTAAAGTCTTTGCTGTCTCACTTTTCAGTTTAGCTTCTGTCATTGTATCTTCAGATTTGGCATTTTTAAAAAAAGATTTATTTATTTTTGTATATGGATGTTTTGTCTGGTGTACATTTTTATATCAGAAGAAGGTACTGAATCCCACGGGACTACAGTTACAGACAGTAGTGAACTCCCATGTGGGTACTGGGAATTGAACTCAGCACCTCTGAAAGAACAGCCAGTGCTCTTAACTGCTGAGCCTTCTCTTCAGCCCACCAGATTTGACAATATTTTGTTTGTTTGTTTGTTTTCAAAACAGGGTTTCTCTGTGTAGCCCTGGCTGTCCTGGAACTTACTTTATAGATCAGGTTGGTGTGGAACTCAGAAATCCACCTGCCTCTGCCTCCCAAGCGCTCGGATTAGAGGCGTGTGTCACTACCCCCTGGCTTAGATTTGGCAATCTTTTTATGTCCAATGTCTTAGTTACTTTTCTGTTGCTGTGAATAGGCAGCATGATCACGGGAACTTAGAAAGAGTTTATTTGGCTTTCAGTTTCAGAGTGGAGTCCTTGACTGTCATGGTGGGAAGGGCATGGCGGCGGCAGCAGGCAGGTGTGGCACAGGAGCAGGACCTGAGAGCTTACAGCCTTATCCACAAATGTCCACACACTTTTGTTGGGCATAAAGAATAAAATTCCTTTTGTAGGAAAGTTGATCCTGGAGATGATTCTAGTAAGCCCGGCTCAGAAGGACACATGACACTTCTCTTTCATCTGTGGACTCTATATTGTATATGATAAACAGCATCATTGTGTGAGCCTCTGGGGGACATTTCTCATTCAGACTGCCACATGCACTCTAGTTGTTGAATGCAGTGTGTTTCTGGGCAAGGTCTTCATCAACTTTAGTTGTCAGCTTGACACAGCTGTCACCTAAGAAGGAAGTCTCAATTGTAAAATTGCCTGGGTCAGGTTGGCCTGTCGGCATATCTGCGGGGAATTGTCTTGAGTGTTAACTGATGTAGGAGGGAGCAGCCCACTGTGGGCGGCACCATCCCTTGAGCACTGGTCCTAGACTGTGTACAAAAGTTAAGGGAGGGGTAGCCTGTAAGTGACCCATCAAGCAGTGTCCCCCATGCTTACCTCCCTCCCTCGAATTTCCTCAGTCATAGACTGTGACCTGAAAGTATGAGACAGATAGCCCTGTGCTCCCGTAAGTTGCTTTTGGGCTGAGTGTTTCAACAGAGTAAGAGGAAGGAGCAGGTTTGCCTGGGACGATGCTCAGACCTTAGGATTTACTACTGAGATGGGCCTTGAGACTGCTGAGCTCCTGGAAGCCAGAAGCCTCCCCACAAGACAATGGCTTAGTTCATTGTTTGAGTTTCTGTCATTAAATCCATATGCATTTTATTGATTTGATTTTTTATGAGTTAGGCTCTTACTATGTAGCCCTGGGTAGAAACTCACTGTGTAGACTAGGCTAGCCTCAAGATCTGCCTCCTGAGTGCTGGGATTAAAGGCGCGCACCACCACACCCAGCATGGTTTTGTTGTTTGCCTTTTTTTGTTTGTTTGTTTTGTTTTTTGAGACAGGATCTCGTGTAATCCAGCCTGGCATCAAACTTCAGAATGTCCTTGACCTCTTGATGTTCCAGCCTGCATCTGCTGGGCACTGAGGCTGCAAGTCTTGCCTCAGTATGGATGTCATATTCTCATGGCCATTAGGTTGCTGGCTCACAGCCTCAACCTCAGTACTCTTAGAGGCCGAGGAAGGAAGACAGTGAGACCTAGCCACAAACCAAAACACAAAAGCTTTCTCAGCAACTTAAACCTTCAGGATTTTTGGCAACAGAGTTGTTGAATGCTACAACTTAGTAAAGAAGAGTGGTCTTGCTCAGTTTTGTTGTCACCTTGTGCTGTGAGACTTTGGGTTGATTTTTCTTTCTGTTGTCTGCTTCTCCATGTAGGGTACCAGTTGATTGGCAGCCACTCTGGTGTGAAGCTTTGCAGGTGGACAAAGGTATTTATTGGCTTTATTCAAATATTTCTGTTTTCTGCAACTTATTTATTTTATATGTGTGCGCACACGTGGCAGTCAGAGCTTCGCCTACAGGATGCAGTTCTCTCCTTCACCCTTGTGGGCTCTGGGGACCAAACTCAGGTCTTCAAGCTTGACAACAGAGCCTGTCCCCTGTGAGCCACTTTGATGGCTCCCTTAGGTTCTGAGCAGTGGTGTTGAGGTATACTTTACATGCAGTACATGGCTCACTTTAGCGTGTCGATAGCCAGCATCACAGTCTGACTTCAGGATCTCTCTCTAAAAAAAGGCCAGCATCCACATTCTTGGGTCTCCCCCAGCTCTCATGAGCCATTGATCTGCCTTTCATCTCCACATTAAGTGGCTCATTGTGCCTGCTTTCTGTCACTGGCCTGATGTTTCTGTGGCACAGCTGTTGGGCACCATGGATCTACATTTGATTCTTCACCATGGCTGATGGCATTGCGTGTCTCACCTTGTCTATTCATTGAGACATTGAGTAATGGACACTGGGCTGGCCTTGAACTCCTGATTCGCCTTCCTCTACTTCCCAAATGCTGGGATTACACACGCAGTACCATGCCCTGTTTGTGTGGTCTTGGGGCTTAAACCCAGGGCCTCATTCCTGCTGGATGGTCACTGTACCTCTCAGCTACATCCTAAGAAACTATTTAATCCTAACTCGTTCCTCTTCCTTCTTCCTAAGATACAAACATTCCAAGAGACTTTTGCTCTGAAACTTTCTGTTACTCCGTCTACTTTTGGTGGCAGTGTGCTCAGCCCTGCACATTAGTTAATGGCTTCCACATGTCATATTCCCCATGGTTCTCTTTTCCAGTCCAGTGACTTTCAGTGACGTCTGACTTGGTGTCTTCTGCATACAGCCAGTAATAAGCAGTGTCTTTTTTACCATCGTTAAATTCAATTTTCAGATAGTAAATCACATGCATAATTTTGAAAATTGGTGTTTCATCCAATCTGTAATGAAATGAATTATGTTAGATGTGTATTTCCATGTGGAATCCTGTGAGGCTTCAGTGGTGGATGCCTTGGTGAGGGGCCAGCTGCTGTGTCTAGATCTGCTGTCCCACTTCCTCCATGGCCGACTCCTCTTCCTCCTCCTCCTCCTCCTCCTCCTCCTCTTCTTCCTCCTCCTCTTCCTCCTCCTCATCTTCCTCTTACACATCTTCCTCTTCTTTCTTCTCTTCCTTTTTTCTCTTTCTATTCTTTCTTCTCTTAGCTCCTCCTCCCCCGCTCCCCTCTCCTCCTTATGTGTGGCGCTGAGCATCAAGCTGGAGTCTCACCTGTGCTAGGCAAGCATTTTATCACTGAGCCGCGCCCACAGCCCTCCCACTTTAAGTGGATACACGTTTAAATTTGAGAAAGATTGGAAGTTGCTCTGCATGGGAAACAGTGAGGTGCCAGGCTTATTTATATATGCTAAGACTAAGAGGGAAGCAGCCCTTAGCGAAGGAGGGCTTCATTCAAGTGAAGCAAGGGAGGAAGGAGGCTGCACACAACTCCCCAGACTCAGACCTCATTCATAACTCAGAATGGGGGTGGAGTCCTGAGAAGTCACTTGCTGGGGAGGTTGGCATGGAATGACACAGAAAATAGGCCTTATGTTTTGAAATGCCGTGACTCGTTAAGGCCCATGCTTTGTCTCTAATTTATTTACTTTAATTTTAATGTAAAGTGTGTGTGTGTTTGTGTGTGCATACATGAGTGTAGAAGAAAGCTGGAGTTCCAGGTGGTTGTGAGCTACCCGATGTGGGTGCTGGGAACTGAACTTGAGACTTCTGCAGGAGCGCCATGTGCTCGTCATCCCTCCAGCCCTGTTTCTAATCTGTAATAAGACTTGGAAGTGGTCCCCTTTAAGCCATTCCCACTGCACTAGGCCATGTATTGAAAACAGGAATACTAGGAAGGACTAGGCCAATGTGGACCGCAGACACAGCTTCAGAGCAAGTGATGGGCAACCCTAAAATGATCCAAACACATGATTACTACAGCTAGGTTTTTATTCAGTCACTTTACTCACGGGATTATTAGCAGTATATGTGTAGTTGCCAGTAATTTAAAATTATATTATAAAAATTATATAAATATAAATAATATAGAATAAGTATAAATATAAATAATATAAAAGTTATATTAATAAGAATTCTATAGGCAATTATTTTATCTTTCTTGACTGTTTTGGATATAAGGCCTTACTGTATAGCCCAGGCTGGCCTTGAATTTCTAGTCCCTTTGAGTCCTGAGATTATGGATGCACACCACCATGCTTGACGAAGCTACCCTGTGACTTTGAAGGTGACAGTGTCTTGTTCAGCAGTCTGAGTTTGTGCCAGGGTCTCATACTTTCCGTGTCCTGTCACCAGTGGCTTCTCGGTCTCCTCCCTGTGCTCTCTAGTTACACAGCTCAGCAGTTATACAGCTTTGCCTGTTCACTTGCCCAGGACAACAACTGGCAGCTACCACCCCGTCTCTTTTTATTATTCCCATATCTGTCTATAAACAAATATTCCCAAGGGCTGGCAAGCGGCTCAGTGTCTGAGGGTGCTTGTCACTGGATTTGACCATTCGTGTTCAGTAACCGTGACTCACAGGGTGCAAGGAGAGAACCAAGACTCACAAGAAGTCCTCCTGTATACAGAAGATGATGATGGTTTCCAGTAAAACATTTTGTCACTTAATCCAGCAGGGAAGCTACAGATATGTCGGTAGGGCTGTGGGTGTGGTTCAGTTAGTAGAGTACTTACTTGCCTTGCACGCTGGAAGCCTTGGCTTCTCTATCTCCAGCACTGGGTCAGCTGGTGGGGTCGTGTACACTCACAACTCCAGTACCCCTTAGAAGTGTTCAAGACCATCCTTGGCTACATAGAGTGTGAACCCATCCTGTTGTATGTAAGACCTTGTCTCAGACAGACAGACAGAGCTCCCATGGAGACTTCCTGAAGACAGGGTAGGCAAGGAAGCATGTGAAGCCCCAGGCAGCAGCAGCAGTTGTCACCTGAGTGAAGTTGTCTTGAGTGGCTGAGCAGTTGTGTGAAGGGTGAGTGACCTCTGTAATTCAGTGTCACATTAAGTCAGAGTTTGAGGCCCTGTGCTAGGTGGCAGGTCTCTGCACTGGGTGGGGACTGGGTCATGGATTGCTGCTCATTTGGAGCATGTGAGTTATCTGTGTGGTGGGGAAATCAGTTACAGTGACAGACCATAGAGCCGGGACTGTTGAGAGCCCCGAGCAAAATCAGCACTCTGGGTGTAGAGAGGGATGGAGAGGCGCTTGATGAGAGAAGCCAATGACCTGCCATCTTCTTCTGAACTTCCACGGCAGAGCTTATTTGGCTGAGAGATTATGAGCCTGGCTGGCATCTCCAAACATGCTGGTAGGGCTTGGCATCCTCCGCTGGGGGGTTTGGTGTTCTTTAGCCAGGAGGCGTGGCTCTGAGGTGTGCTGTGGAAGGAGGTGGTGAGAGGAGGGCAGCCGTCGGGCGTGGGGAGCATCACAGAATCCCGAAGTCTCAAGTCCTCCACCCAAAAGGAGATGGTGACGGAGACCGGAGACCGGCGCTAGCTGCCTCAGCCTCACAGAAAGGCATGCCTCCTTAGGCTCTACTCTCTCCTAGCTTGAAGGGGAGCCCCTCCACTGAGATAGGCAGGCCCAGTTCTCCTGACAAAGGGCACTGGCATTCTCACTAACATCAAATAGGGCATGCTGTCTTCCGTCTAGCTGGGCCTGGAATTCCTTCTCTGTCTGCAGATACCAGTCAACCAATTTCTGTGAGAAGAGACCATTCCCCCACAAGAACTTGGCCTGAGAAATGCTCTCCTTCCTTGCTGGCCTGACATTTTCTTTGCTAATTATACCATAGCAGTACCATGTTAACCAGGTAGCTCTTGTAGTCAGGGCAGCCCCTTTGTCCCTGTGAGGGCAGGAGTTTCATTTCTGTGGAGTATACAGGCCAGAGGGAGCCTTGCTATAGAAGCAGCCCAGGCTGAGGAGTCCACTGGCTTGACACCGTTGTCTTCCAGTGAACCAGCAGACACCAGGGGCCATTCAAGGTAAAGGTAATCTGTAAAGGCTAGGGCAGTTCTGTGGCTTCGGAAAGCCTGGCACAGGACCTGTCTCCCAGCTCAGCAAAGTAAAGTGGGGGGGAGGGGGGAAAGGTGTAGATCACTGGTTCTCAGCCTTCCTAATGCTGCAGCCCTTTACTGTATCTTCTCATGTTGTAATGAGAGCATAACAAACATAACATTTGGTTTTTGTTGCTACTTAATTGTAATTTTGCTGCTGTTATGAATCTTAATGTAAATATCTGATATGCAAGATATCTCATAGGTAGTCCCTGTGGGGTCACGACCCACAGGTTAAGAACTACTAGTCTAGACTTTCCTCCATGACACTGCAGAAAAATCACCTGTCACAGCAAGGACTTGAGAAAGTCGTAACTCGGATAGTAGAAGATAATCAGCTGCTGTCACCAGGATCGAACTGGGTGAATACTTTGAGCAGCTACAGCAATCAGTCATCAGTGATCTTCACACAAATGAAGGAATAAAATAGTCCAGAAAAAAGCAAGGTTCAAAACACAGCTGAGAAGCCCAATACAACAGAAAAACAGAATAACAGATAAAACAGCTTCCCCAGGGCTCAGCCGGCGGGCAGGGGTGGCAGCCTCTGTACTCTGACCCCAGCAGATCGTTGAGACAGTTTGCACCCAGGACCAGTCAATAGGATTTACCCCGTCCGAACCACAGAAATCAAAGTAGATTAGGAACAAAACAAAGAGAACTCAAAGTGGGGCCTCAGGGATTCGTGGACTAGTGAGATGCTCAGGCAGCATCTCCGCCTTTGCAGTGTCAGGATTGTACATGGGGCAGGATGGAACTGAGGCAGCATGGCTCTTACTGCTGACAGCGGGGTGCACACTGGGAAAAGCACAGACAGAACTTGGCTGTCAGTGTGTGCAGGTCAGGGGACAATTTGGAGGTGTTGGTTCACCTTTTACCTTGTGGGTCCCAGGGGTCAAACTCAGGTCAGCCAGTGCTTTTAGCCACTGAGTCATCATCTGCCCTATAATGCTGTCTTAGAAATGATGCCTTCGGGTGAAGGACTTGCCACATAAGCCTAGTGACCTGAATTCAGTCTCTGGGGCCCACGTAAGGGTGGGAGAAAGAGTCAGTTCCACAACGTTGTTTTCAGACCTTCACATGCTGTAGTCTGCCTGAGCCTGCACACACATCTCATACACAGTAATAATGAACAAGAAAACTAAAGCATGCAAACAAAGAAACAGTGCCTAGTGTTGAGTTTCTGTTACTCTGTTCAAATGATGGTGTGTTTCCTGCTTGTCACAGTCGATGCTGCGGGGGAGAGGAGGCTGCTACAAACACACTTTCTACGGCATCGAGAGCCATCGCTGCATGGAAGCCACCCCGAGCTTGGCGTGTGCGAATAAATGTGTCTTCTGCTGGCGGTGAGTGGAGGTGCACGGTGAGGTGACCAGATACTCAGCACTGCCCGCGGAGTGTGGACCAGTCTCCAGCAAAGTTTCAAGAAGAATGTCAGCCTACATAGCCCTATCATGAGTGTGCTGATAGAGTTCGTGCCTTAGGGTTTTATGCTGTGGTCAGACACCGTGACCAAGGCAGCTTTTATAAAGGACACCATTTAACTGGGGCTGGCTTACAGGTTCAGAGGCTCAGACCATTATCATCAAGGCGGGAGCATGGCAGGCAGACATGTGGCTGGAGAAGGAGCTAAGAGTGCTACATTTTGACCAGAAGGCAGGTAGGAGGGGCTGCTCCCCAAAGCTCTCTTCCATCCTTGGTGGATCTTGAGCACTAGGAGTCCTCAGAGGCCACCCCCAGTGACACATTTCCTCCAACAAGGCCACATCTCCTGATAGTGTCGCTCTCTGTGTGCCAGGCATTCAAACACAGGCGTCTATGGGGGCCAAGCCTATTTAAATCACCACAAATAGTGGTTGAACATTGTAACTAGGGGCTGGAGAATAACTCAGTGGTTAAGAGCACTTGCTGCTCTTAGGACTGAGTTTAGCTCCCAACTCTCACATCAGACAGTTCACAGTTGCCTGAAACTCCAGCTCAGAGGGATCTGATGCCCTCTTCTGGCCTCTGGAGTCATCTGCACATACATTTATATAACCACATATAGATAAACACAGGGAAAAAAAATGAGAGCTGAAGCAGTGAGGCCTGTGTGTGTTACATAGTCTAAGGAACACTGAAGGAAAAAGAAATAGCCAAAGAATAAGAAGTGCTGCAGATGTAGCTTAGTCGGTAGAGTGCTTGCCTTCATGCGTGAAGCCCTAGGTTCTATTCCCAACACTGCCTAAACCACATACAGTGGTCCACACCATAATTCTAGCACTGGGGATATGGGGCTAGAGGATTAGAAGCTAAAGGCTATCCTCAACTACATGGGGAATTTGAGGGCAGCTTGGCTATATGGGAGTCTGTCTCAAACCAAAAGACTGGAGTATAGAGAGAAGCCACACCCACTGTTGTTGAGAAACTCGAGTGCTTGGTGTAGGTTGTGGTTTCTAAATCTTGGGTGCTTCTGCTCCTCTTATGTGGTTTAGGAGTTATCAACTCACAGTGGAGATGCGCTGGCCAGAGGTCACTGACGTGTGTGTCTGTATTCAGTTTACATGACTAAAAGCAGAAAGAAGGAGCTGGAGGGAGGCTCAGCAGTTAGAAGCACTATTCCTTTTCAGAGGATCAGGGAAGCCGATGCCTCTTCTGAGCTCCTTGAGTACCTAGACATAGGTGCTCATATACCCACAGACATACCCATAAATAAATAATATGGTATTTTTTAAAAATCAGGTTCATTTGTTTGGTCAGCTTGTACCTGGAGTTGACTCTGAGGCAAGAGCCGAGCAGCCTGCTGATGGACCTCTCCACCTATCTCTGCCATGTGCCGTGACTCTGAGCTGTGGAGCTTTGTCGGGATAGCAGCTCTAACCGTATGCTGGACAAGCTAGTCACAGTAGACTCTGGGATGTCATAACAGGGGGCCTTAGCGCTCTGCACTGTGGTTACAGGCACCATACGAATCCTGTGGGCACTGAGTGGCGGTGGAAGATGGACCAGCCGGAACTGATCTTGAAGGAAGCCATTGAGAACCATCAGAACATGATTAAACAGTTCAAAGGTATTTGCCTGCTTGTTTATTTTATTTTCCTTGTTATGAGACAAAGTCTTGATATCTCAATCTGGCCTTGAACTTGCCTTGTACTGGAGGATGGCCTTGGACTTCTGATCTTTCTGCCTCTGTCTCTAGAGTACTGGCATTACGGGTGTTTATCACTGTGCCAGCTGGTCTTATTCTGTGGTGGGGATGGAAGCCAGGACCTCATACATGCCTACATGCTAGGCACACATTCCACCAGCTGAGCCACATCCTCTCTGAAAAGAAATTCCAGTACCCGCCAACAAAGCCTGGATCACAATGATGGAAGAATGGCCTCTGTAGGCATCAAGTTTTTGCAACCTACTTTTAATAAAGGTTCAACCTCTCCTCTAGCCCACCACCCAGCAGAGGTAGTGGAAGAGAAAAGTTCCTAGGATATGGGGGAAGTGGACCTGTTCAGCAATAGTTCTTTGGGGGCGAGCTTGATCTTCTTTGGCAGCAGTCCAGTCTCATAGCAAACACCAAATACGATTCAGCAGCTGCAGACCAGTCCTCTAGGCAGGCAGACACCAGCATGAACCAGCAGCTACAGTCCAGTCCTTTAAGCAAGCAGACATCAGGCAGCTGTCAATCCTGAAGAAACCGCCAGGCTCACCAACTGTCTTAAGGTGAGGCTGGAAGTTGCCACTGGAACCTCATAAGCAATTCTTGGTGAGTTTCTCTCGATGGCACTGTTATCACAAGTTGAGCTCAACAACACTATGCAAGGTGAATCAATACATGCAGGTCGTTAGCGAAGAATAGTGAGGTGAAACAAACCAAACTAAAGCTCAGTGCTCGTCTCCCACTGTCTGTGGGGTCATATGTATACCCCTTCATCCCAGGTCCTTTCACGTGTCGGCTCTATCCAAACATCCTTTCATCTCCGTCTGCTTCAAAAAAGCAGTCTTTCACATGTTTGCTTTAGCAAGACATCCTTTCACCCGTGATGTAACTAACTTACCAGAGACGGCCAGCAGAGCAGATCTGTGAGAGGTAAGGCAGTTTGGCTCAGAGTGACGCAGTAGCGGTGTTGGTTCAAACTTAAGGGAGTCAGACCCCGAGTAGTTGAGTAGTTTATTTTAGGCATATTTAAGCACAGCATAATTTGGAAAATATGTTTGCTGGTGATAATTAGCTCAATCCGTGTGCACAGCAAAGCTGCAGAAGTGGCTGTACGGAAACTCAGTAAAGTGCAGGCGACGTCTTCCATAGAGATGGAATCTATAGATTCGTCAAGGAGCTCATGAGATGGGTCTCGGGAGGATCCAGTGTGGCCTGGCCACAGGACGACACAGAGCTCACCAGGCTATTAACCATGGCTGTTCCCAACCTTCTGGGTGGAAGACAGGTGAAAGACGTCTCCCTTCGAAGAGACAAGTGTGTGTTTCACATTCCTGGTGTCTCCAGTGCCTATCTGTGGGCACAGGGACCTCCATGCCTCCTACACTACTGTGAATCTTGCTGTGTGGAAGCAAAACTGTGGCCCCTTTAGCTTTTATATTTCCATCAGATAGAAGAATTAACAATTCCAGCCAACGTTTGTTAGCACCCAGTGTGAGGTGCGCTGTCTGTACGTTTGTTCTGGGGACGTGTCCTGTTGTCTTGTCGTCATCGTTCCTAAATGCCTTTGCTGTGGCTTCTTGAGAGCATGAGATGCCTTCGTGAGTGGTCCTGATGCTTTAGTCTGTAGAGAGATGGGCTCAGTGGTTTAGAGTGTTCTCTTCCCAGCCCCCACTCGAGGTGGCTTACAACCTCATCACCACAGCGTGGTGATCTGGTGCTCTCTTCTGGCCTCTGCAGGTACTAACTACACTCATGTGCACATACCCCTTCTCTCCCAGACACATACCATACTCATAATTAAAGATAAGGTAGATATGGGGGCTCAAACCTTTAATCCCAGCACCCAGGAGGCAGAGGCAGGAGGATCTCTGCATTTAAAGGACAAGCTGATCTACATAGGGAATCTTTGCC
Organism: Grammomys surdaster; assembly: GCF_004785775.1. Classification (NCBI taxonomy): domain Eukaryota; kingdom Metazoa; phylum Chordata; class Mammalia; order Rodentia; family Muridae; genus Grammomys; species Grammomys surdaster. The sequence goes on along the minus strand of NW_021604614.1, from coordinate 6,598,024 downwards.
TAAAAAACCTAACAAGGTAACTATATTGGTTAGTGAGGTGGGGTTGCCTCATTGCATTTGTGAATAAATGCCCCATGAAAAGTGCGGTGTTCTTAATAAGATGCCTTCGCATGGCCCACAGTGATGCGGCAGAAGCTAGTTTTCCAGTTCAGTTCTGCTGAATACTTAGATATATTTGGCTTCACTGGGAGCTCTGGCTCCAGACTTTACTGTGAGTCAGAGCCATCTGCGGCTGCTCAAACACCGACTGCTGCTCCTTCCCAGAGAGGAAGTCTAGCGAGCTGAGGCCTGTGACTGTACAGTTCTTTATTTTCTCGTCCTGCTTTCCTTCTTTTTCTTCTGTTTTTGAGATGAGGGTCTTACTGTGTAGCTCAGGCTGGCCTTGAACTGCTCCTCCTGCTTCAGCCTCCTGAGGCCTGGGATGACAGGTGTGAGCCTCCAGGGCTGGCAAATGTGTGCTTCTCACAGGATTCCAGGAATCTGCACTGTTGAACTTGGGTGTGCAGTTGATGAGAGCCTCCTGTAGACAGACGGGTTGAACTTGTGACATGATGGTTTTATGTAGTGACTTACTGTGCACATTGGTGAATTGTCCTGTATTGTTGGAGCCCACTAAGAAGGTGGCTCTAGAATCAGGGCTGCAGGTACTCCACCCCTTTCCAATGTCTCAGATGCAGCTCTTCCTAAGGTCAATGATATTTGGAGTTGATTGGAAGGCATCAGAATAGATTCATTGCTTGGGTGTCTGTCTGTCCTGACATCATCATAGCAGGAGACAGGGGATGTTGAATTTGAGATCCTGTTTTCATCAAACTGAAAAAAGAAGTGGGTGGGAAGGGACAGGGACAGAGAGAGAAAGAGAGAGTTCAACTTCCAGAACCCATATGAGAGATCTGGGCATGGGTGGCATGTGCATGCTGAGAAGACAGAGGCAGATGGATTCCTAGGGCTTGCTGCCAGCCAGCTTTGCTTCCTTGGTGATCTGCAGGCTGATGAGAGATCAGCAAGATGGATGGTACCTGAGGAGTAAGGACGCTGTCCTCTGGTGTCTACACTGGGCGTGCACATATACCAATACAAGCATATCTATACACCTGACATTGTGAAGTCTCCATCAAACATGTGTCATGGCTGTCACGCTCAGCCGTGGACCTGTATCATGAGAATGAAGAAGAAAATGTCTCATATTTGATTACCCCAACTTAAGACGTGGAGATCCTTGAGCCAGGCATGGTGAGGCTCACCTACAGTCCTGGTACTTAGGAGGCTGAGGCAGGAGAATAGTAAGTTCTAGCACATCTTGGGCTATGTAGTTTGACGCCATCTTGGATTTCACAGTGAGACCTTACCTTAAGCCACAAAAAAGAAATAAGGATATTGTATGTGGATTAGTGCATCGTTCATCGTGTGTGTGTGTGTGTGTGTGTGTGTGCCATTTGCTTTACTAAATGTTAGGCTGAATCCCGAAGCTCTGCTTTCTTTGGTGTCATTCTGTGAGTTTCTGTAAGTTTGCTCCTTAGTTTGTCTGATGACTGTTCTTGGGATGATTCAGGAGGAGGAAGCTGCTGCCCAGGATGAGGGAAATGGCCCAGAAGTTGCTTAGCAACAATGAAACCAGGAAAACTCGAAAGGGTTAAGATTTTGTGGATTGGATTGTGTGCGTGTGCATGTGTGATGTGTGTGCTTGCATTTTGTTTGTGCTTGTTTATATATCCATGTTGTGTGTGTGTGTGTGTGTGTATTTGTGTCTGTGTCTCTTTGTGTGTGCCGATTCCTGAAGCTGTCTCTCTAGAGCCCACATGTGAGCATTGCTTATTCATTTGGCTGCCTGACAAATGGCTCAGCTTCTTGTCTGACTTGGAATACCGGATGTACTTTTCCCTCACCATACTATCCCAGGGGTTTCTGTTGGTTATGTTGTTGGGTTCATTGCTTGTTTTGTCTCTGTTGTTCAGAGCTCCATTGCTCAGGCCTTACACTCAAAACTTCTCCCTGGGACACCTTGTTCCCCCATGCACGTATCCGATCAGCAAAACACCGCCCTGGTGATGCCTTGCAGTCAGCCTCAGCTGCAGCCCCCTTCACACTAGCTGCCTCCCCAGTCCCTCCTCAGTCCCTCCACAGTCACCATCTTGCTCCGTGTCACCAGCAAGCCTTCATTTTTTGCTTATTTGTTTTTATCTCCCTGTGTGCACGGGACTAGGGGGACAGGGTTGCATCAAAGTCTTATGTAGCCCAAGCTGGCCCCCCACTCACCATGCAGCTGAGGATAACCTTAAACTTGTGCTTCTTCTCCCTCCTCCTCCTGAATGCTAGGTTACAGGAATGCACCTCTATTCCTGTTAGCAGGCACTTGGCCAACTGAGGCACATCCTCAGCCCCTAACTTAATTCTTGTTCATGTTCGTCTTCTCCGTTCACCATGTTAAACATCAGGGGAGGAGAAGGCTGGAGCCCTGCCTGAGGATGCCAGACTGACCTCGTAGTAGAGTCAGAAGTTGAGCCCAGTGCTTCTCCCCCACTCCCCAAGGTCTAGCCAACATACCCTCGTCCCACATTCAGAGTTCGAGGCTGATTTTGCAGTTCAGGGTAAACCCACCCCTCTCTTCTGCTGCTCATGGGGAATTTAAAGCTAACCAGGACTGTTAGGCAGTGCTGGGTTGTCTTGGCAACACAGACTGAGTTTAAGGATCAAGTTTTATTTAAAACTTGGATTTGAGTTAAATCTTAGATTTCGATAATGCAAGGAAAAACTCACTCAGAAATACTGCTGGGAAACGCACATGCTGAGTGTCAGGCACAAAAAAGTGTCGTCTGTCAGTTTTAGGAGTTTAACCTGCTTCCCAGTCCTTAGATAGGGCAAGAGTGGTTTACTTGCATGTTTATATTTCCAAGTACATTTTAAGTTCTTTATTTTTGCTGGGACATTACTCTCTCTGTTTCTCTCTCTCTCTGTCTCTCTCTCTGTCTCTCTGTCTCTGTTTCTCCCTCTCTCTCTCTCTCTCTCTCTCTCTCTCTCTCTCTCTCTTTCTCTCTCTCTCTCTCTGTGTGTGTGTGACAGAGGGGGGGAGGGTTCAAAGCAGGATGGCTGCTGGGTGTCCTGCCCTATAATTGCCCCTCCTATTCTTTTAGACAGGGTCTCTTGAAGTCCCCAGCAATCCTCCTGTGACTATACCCATTGGTGCTTAGGGTTATGGAGGTTTGCATGGCCACGCCCAGCTTCATATCTGAGTGCTGAGATCTGAACCCAGGTCCTTCATGGTTATGAAGAGCTTTTGCCACCACACCATCATCCCTCTAGCCCCACCAACAAGGTTCAGGGCTAAAGAGATGGCCGAGTGGTTAAAACACTAACTGCTCTTGGAGAGGCCCCGGGATCTGTTCCCAGCACCCACAGGACAGCTCACTGTCCATTAACTCCAGCTCCAGGTGAGCTGGTGCCCTCTCCTGGTCTCCTTGGACACTGCACAAATGTGGTGCATGCAGGCAAACTACCCATACCTGTAAAATAAAATCATTATTTTAAAGAGAAGAGAATTAAGTTTTAAGGTGGGTGTGGTGGCCCACTCCTGTAATCTCAGCAGTGAGGGGGCTGAGACAGGAGGATTACTGAGAGTTTTGGGCTAGCTTGGGTCACAGACTGAGCTCCTGTTTCAAAAAATAAAAATAAGAAAGGGTTTTCCCTCTGAAACCAAAGCATCGTTAGAGGTCATGGAAGCATCGTTCTCTGCTTGTGCCTTGCTCTGAGGTTCTTCACTGCTCTCTCAGGCGTGCCCGGCCTCAAGGCGGAGCGATTTGAAGAGGGGATGGAGGTCAAGCACTGTGCCCTGTCGCTCGTGGGTGAGCCGATAATGTACCCAGAGATCAACGGGCTCTTGAAGCTGCTGCACCAGTGCGGGATCTCCAGCTTCCTGGTCACCAATGCTCAGTTCCCTGAGGCAATCAGGTAAGGCCACGGCATCGTCACTGCACTCCAGGGTCATTACTGTCTTGGAGACAGTGACCAGTGGAAGGCGGGCCTGACACTGCTCCAGAAGTCACTGTTTAGCTGAGGCTGGCCACCAGCTGGGTCCTGGGGACTAAACTCAGGTCATTAGTCTAGGCTTGCCTTTCCCTACTGAGCCTTCTTACACGCACGCCCTATATGATCATACTTCATTCAGAAATTTAAAATTAGAATGTGGCATCATGGTGTCTACACAGCTTTTGGACTTTATGACAGTGAGGGTTGGGTTTAAGGTTGTATTCCAACATATTCTCCTTTTCCATCATTCTAAGTAGTGATGGAGTTTATGGATTTTATGTGTATGTGCATCTGCTTATTTGCATATGTACCATGTATGCTGAGGCATCTTCAGAGGCCGGAAGAGGATATTGGCAGTTATGAGCCATTTGATAAAGGTTCTGGAAACCACCCCAGCTCCTCTGCCAGAGCAGCAAGTGCTCTTAATTGCTGAGCCATCTCCCCAGTCCCTGTAGAGCCTTCTTTATTGACATGTTATATGCAGAGATAGAGAGGAGGGGGTCAGGTCAGGCTGGGAGCCTTGTGACCTGTCTTGTTACAGAGGCCAGGTCTAGGCAGAAATACGATCCCTAGATCCTAGGAGATTTCTTCAGGGTCCCTGTGCTGCTGCTGTCCGGTCCTTTAGAGTGAGCTCTGTCATTCCTACAGACCTTCTTTCTTCTTTGTCTGCTTCTGGAGTGAGATCTGGAGACTTTCTTGACCTTGTGTCTCCGATACTTAACATAGCGTCACCTGTCAGAACTTGTGATTTCTGTGTGTAGTGGATGTGTATATGGTAGGTCTGACCTTTGGGAATTGCTGTCCATCATCCTAAGTGGTTACACATACAGGAAAAGGTCAGGCCAGTCTCTGCTGTGCTCAGGAAGGGTTATGACTGAGCACTGGGTGTCTGAGGCCATGCTAGATACGCAGTAGCTTTCAGGACAGTTCTTTTTACTTCCTTTGGTTTCTGAAGCAGGGGCTCACTTTATCCTAGGCTGCAGCACTGGGATTATAAAGAATTAAAATAATTAAATTGCATCTTGTGTGTTTCTTTGTATGTGTTTGCCATGTCATGTCTGTGATCTCCACAAAGGACAACTTTCGAGTCAATTCTCTTCTCCAGTGGGTGTAGGGACAAAACTTAGGTCATCAGGCTTGGTAGCAAGTGCTTTTACCCACTGAGTCATCTTAGAGGACCCCATAGTGTTGATAAACACTCCCAGTAGAAGTTGGATGTGGTGGTAAATCTGTAATCCTAGCACTGGGAAGACCAAGGCAGGAGGATGGTGGGTTTGAGAAAATCTCTACATAGCAAGTTTTAGATCAACCTGGTGAGAGCTGGACTCAGAAAAACAAAAGAAAAGAGCAACACACACACACACACACACACACACACACACACACACACACACACACAC
>NW_021604614.1:6488179-6592591 GCF_004785775.1 Grammomys surdaster | reverse complement strand
CACACACACACACACACACACACACACACACACACACACACACACACTCTACCTCCTCAGCCAACATCCTTTACCCAGGGAAAGCAGACATGAATCCGTTCCTCCTTCTGCTGCATGGGTGTGGCTTTATGCTCTTTGCATACCATATGTGGGCTGTGTCCTGTTTCCTGTTCTTTGAAGTTTTTTCCAGTGACCAGAAGATGTAGGTGTCCCATTGGTCCAGACACTACACTGTAGTTTTTAATTTTTCCCAACCCTGATTTTTTTTTTTTTTTTTTTCGAGACAGGGTTTCTCTGTGTAGCCCTGGCTGTCCTGGAACTCACTCTGTAGACCAGGCTGGCCTCGAACTCAGAAATCTGCCTGCCTCTGCCTCCCAAGTGCTGGGATTAAAGGCGTGCGCCACTATTGCCCGGCTCCAACCCTGATTTTTTTTTTTTTTTTTTTAAAGATTTATTTATTTATTATGTATACAGTGTTCTGCCTGTTTGTACACCTGCAGGCCAGAAGAGGGCACCAGATTTCATTATAGATGGTTGTGAGCCACCATGTGGTTGCTGGGAATTGAACTCATGACCTCTTGAAGAGCAGTCTGTGCTCTTAACCTCTGAGCCAACTCTCCAGCCCCTCCAACCCTGATTTTAATAAGGGTTCTTAAGTGCTTTAACCTCCCTTCTAGCCTATCACTCACCAGAGGTAGTGAGAAATTAAAGTTATTAGGGTATAGGGGAAGTAGACCTGTTTAGAAATGGTTTTTTTGGAGCAAATCCCATCTGCTTTCAGTTTATTAGACGCCATGTCCAGGCATTTAAGAATAACCGGAGACTTCTTGTTGTGTTACATTATAAAATCATCGTGGACTGGGCTGTAGCTCAGTGGCAGAGTGCTGTTCCTCACTGCACGTGGCCTTGGCTTCCAGTCCCAGCTCTGCCCAAAGGAGAACAGAGTAGTTGCTTTGGAAAGGTGGGCAAAGTGGAATGTTGTGTCAGCCCTTCTCAACTATACTGTTCCTATGGTGGAGTTCCTGATGTAGGCATCATCATTTTTACGTTTTCTCTCTTTTCCCATTCCCAGGAACCTCACACCGGTTACTCAGCTCTACGTGAGCGTGGACGCTAGCACCAAAGACAGCCTGAAGAAGATCGACCGCCCGCTCTTCAAGGATTTCTGGCAGCGGTTCCTAGACAGTTTGAAAGCCTTATCTGCAAAGGTAAGAATTGTGACGTTATCCCAAAAATAAGTAAATAAGAAATGAACAGAACCTTGTTTATTACTTCATTTTTCTTTAAATACAGAAAGATTATATCATCTATTATTTTTTTAATCTTTTCTTTAATTTTTTAAAAAAGATTTCTGTGTGTGAGTGTTTTGCCTGCATGTGTACTGTGTACATGCCTAGTACTGCAGGGGGTCAGGAGACTTTGGCTATGTGGGGAGTAGAAACTTAACCCTGGTCCTCTGCAACTACTGCTCCAGATCACTTGAGACCCCTCTTCAGAGGCCAGAGGAGGGCATGGAGCTGGAGGTAACAGGCAGCTGTGAACTTCCCCATGTGGGTGCTGGAAGCCATACTTCTGTGTTTTGTGCAAGAGCAGCAGGTGCTGTTAACTGATGAGCCCTCTCCTGTGCCATATCTTCGGGGTTTCTTTTGTTTTGAGACAGGGTTTCTCTGTGTAGCCCTGACTGTCCTGTAACTTGCTCTGTAGACCAGGATGGCCTTGAACTCAGATTTGCCTGCTTCTGCCTCCTGAATGCTGGCAAAGGCTTGCTCCATTACTACCTAGCCATAAATTCTGATTTTTAAAATGTATTTTTTATTATTGAGTGAGATGGGGCAGAGTGGAGTACATATGTATGTGCACATACCATGTGTGAGGATAGCATTTGGGATAGGTTTTCTCCTTCCATTTTGTTGAGGAAGGATTTCTCTTACTGCTTCTGCTATTGGGTAGTCCAGGCTAGCTCACTCCCAAGTTTCTGGCGATTCTCCTGTCTCCACCTCTCGTGTTGTAGGAGTGCTGGGGTTATAGTTGCCATTCAGCATTATCATTGGCTTCTGGGACCGAGGTCACTGTGTTGTTACCTGTCGTGTCAGGTGATTTTACACATGAAGCCCTCTTACTGGCTTTCTTGGGTTACTTTCTGGCTTAGAAAATGTTCAGAGTTTTGAGGAGCAAGGAACATTTCTCATGCTGATATGCCTTACCGGGTTTCTCTTTGGCTTTATGTCCTTTAAGAGAGGAACATCTCCACAGGGTTCGTAGCACAGTGTGCTGGGTCGTAGCATGCAGCATGCCTGCCAGGGATGTCCGCAGATAATCGAGGTTTAAGTATCAAGTTAATTTCCAGAAATTTCTAAAATCAAGCATGTGAGCTCAGAAGTAACTTAGTGTGAGTTCACAAGTAACTGAGTGTGAGCTCATATGTAAGTGAGTGTGTGTGTAAGCTTATAAGTAACTATCAGTGTGAGCTCACAGGTAACTGTGTCAGCATGTGAGAAATGCATAAGAACAACTGGGTGTGTTGGGCTGGGTAGGTGGTTCAGTGGTTAAAAGCCTGTACTTGTTCTTATAGAGGATGTGAGTTCGGTTCCCGGCATCTGTGTCAGGAGGTTCACAACCACTGAAACTCTAGTTATAGGAGATAACTATATGGAGATAATATGGGCACCTATATTGTATGCATGTGCGCATGTGCGCACACACACACACACACACACACACACACAGAGTCATACTTTATTTACATACATGTAAATAAATAATAAAACAAATCTGTAAAACAAAGTTTGAATGTCTTCTTGGAAATAGCTGGCCCTGTACTCTTTTTCTTGTTTTCACTGTGGTACTCGGGGAGTGAAGCTGAGACCACATCCTTGCTCGGCAGTCCTTACGCACTGACTTTTAGATCCAAGGTATCGACCTCTCTGTGAATTTAAGGACAGCCGGGGAAACACAGTGAGACCCTGTCCCTACAGAACAACAACAAAAAAAAGCCAAAGCCTCCAAACCCAAAAGCAAACATTAGCTTGGAAAACTGCATGGCTTGGTGGCCTGACATCCTGGAGCCTTACTCCCTTGTTAAGGGGATGCTTGTGATATGGATGGGGTATTGTATGCTAGTTAATGTTTGTGGTCATGTGCACCTAGGTATACGTGTGTGTGTGTAGGTCAGAGCTCAGCCTTAGGTGTCATTCCTCAGGTGTCATCCACCTTGTTTTGAGACAGTGTCTCAGTGGCCTGAGACTCTGGCGAGTTTAGGGTGTCTGGCCAGTGAGCCTGGCTCTGCCTCTGTAACCTTAGGGCTACAAGCACATGTCCTCACAGCTGGCTTGTGTGTGCTTGCTCTGGGATCACACTCGGGTATTCCTGCTTGTAGAAGTATTTTATGGACTTTAGACGTCTTTTCAACCTTGTGTCTACTATTTAAACAAGTCACTGTTTCCACATGGCCCACAATTCACACTTAAAGGAACATTTAATAGTTGTTGACCTTCCCTTCTCTGACCATAAAAGTGTTATAGGCTGAATATTGAAATTGGGGCAAATAAAGAGAACCACAAAAAAGAATAAAGAAATGGTATACATTAATTTTATCTATTTATTTATTTATTTGAGATAGTTTCTCTTTGTACCTCTAGTTGTACTGGAATTTGTTTTGTAGACCAGGCTAGCCTCAAACTCAGAGATCTGCCTGCTTCTGCCTCCCAAGTGCTGGGATTTAAGATGTGCACTACCACAGCCTGGCTGTAATATTCTAAAAAATATTTGTGTGTGTGCGCGTGTACACCACACATATGGGGTTGGCTGCAGAGACCAGGAGAGGACATCAGACCTGCTGGAGCTGGAATTAAAGGAAGCTGGGATCTGCCTGACAGGGGTGCTGGGACCTGAACTCAGGTCCTCTGCAAGTGCTCTTAAGCACTGAGCCACATCGCTAGCCCTATGATGGGTAATCTTGGGTGTCAGCTTGGTAGGATTGAGAGACTCTCAAGAGAAGAAGGAAGAATTAAAATGCCTTACAGCACTGGCTGGGTCAGTGAGGGCCCTAACCAACCGAGGGACTCCTCTCGGTGAGGGCATTGGTAGTTATGAGAGGCAGAAGGCGGGGCCTGTCGGAGGAATTCGTTCATGGGGTATGTGTTCTTGGGACTGTATCTTGCTCAGCCTTTTCTGTGTTTGTATTTTCCTCTACCTCTCTGTCTCCTTCACTGTCTCTGTTGTTCCCCACCCACCCCCTATCAGCTTTGAGATCACCTTCTCCCATTCGCACCTCCCCCACTCAGGCTACTTACTGAGAGCATGTCTCAAAACAAAGCGGCCTCCCTACCAAGTCCCCAACATAAGCTAGCCAAATTTTGTAATTGTTATTTGTCTCTAAAAGTTTGCTGAAGTTTTATGATGGTTGTTTGTGTAGCACTGCAAAATTGATTCCAGAAATTTCTACGTCTCGATGAGCCAGATGACTATAAATACACAGAACAGAGGGTGACTTTCAGGAAATAATACTTTTCTCTTTTGGTTTGTAAACCGTCTTTTTCTCAAAGCTAGTTGTATATTGAGGTCAGCCCTGAGAAGATTGGGGCTTGAACAGTAGTGGCAACTTGGCAACTATCTAAAAATGAGAAACATTTTTCAGGATCTGTCTATCCAGAAGGTAATAGAGTTTTATATGCACCTCCTTTGACTTTTGGCTCACATACATATAAAGAATATTAGCATCCATATATCCTCCAGATGCCTTCCGAATCCAGGCAGCTCCCTGCAGATCCTCTGCCTAGAGGTTGTTGGTTTTCCAGTGGAGCAGGAGTTTAATACCCAGACTTGACTTTGCATACAGATCTTTCAACCCAGTGTTTTAAATGGATGTTTGCAAGGGCAAAATTTATGTTGATTTTCTGTAAACTGTGAAGGAAATGAATGGCATTGCAGATATGGATGATGGACCACCAGAGTCAGTTGAATTTGGTGTGGCCAGATTACCAAGTATCACCAAACAAGAGACTTCCTGGTTGGTGCTGACACAAAGGCTGCCTTCCTCTGCCAGGCAGTCGCTGCTGACCTTTAGTTTTGATGTTAGGCCTGGAAGTGTTGTTTTACATGTACAGATCTATGCCAGAGTTATTTCATGTACAGGAATCTTAGCTTAGTTTTAAGAAATTCTTCAGAAGACTTTAGATACATGTCATTTTTCAAGTTGATTGTCAGGGTCTCATGTAGTGAAGGCTGGCCTTGGACACACTGACTTGGGTTTTGGGTGAGTATATTGCTGTAATCATCGTGTGTGTGTATCTGTATATGTGTGTAACACTTTTTACCCAAATTATTTTTCTTATGATAGTCACGTCCTATTAGTTCCTGGTAAAAATGGGCTGCTGCCTTCTAACATTTGTAGATTTTCTTTTCCCTGTGTGGTTTTTTTTTTTTTGTTTATTTTTGTTTTTCTTGATGACGGACAGTGAACTCGGGGCCTCACACATGTCGAGCACACATTCTGCCCCTGAGCTTCTCCTCCGGCCTCATTCGATGCCCTGTCAGAGCTGAATGAGGCTCTGCATACCCAACCATACACAAATGCTAGTATCCCAACCACACAGACGGCCACTCCACCTGACAAGTACTTACCGAGTGCTTAATACCTGCTAAGGATAATCCTAGTCCTGGGCAACAGTAGACAAGGCGGTGGAGGGCCCTGCTTTCTGGCAGCTCAGAGAGGGGGAGAGGGGATCATTTGCAGGTAGTAGTTTATCTGGCATGGCTTCTTGTTGGCAAGACCAAAAAAAGCACCAACAAGCAAAGTTCTGAGCCCTTGCATTTCAGAAAGTCAAATTAAAAATAAATAAAAAAATTATTTATGTGTGTATGTCTTTGTGCGAATGTATGCCACATGAACGCAGGTGTCTGAGGAGGGCAGAAGAGGGTGTCGGTCTCCCTGGAGCTGGGGTGGCAGGCAGTTGAGAGCTGCCCTGTGTATGTGTTGGGAACCAAACTCTGGTTCTCTGGGAGAGCAGCAAGAGCTCGTAATCATGGATAAGGCTAACAGAACTGAAGCTACGGTTATAGATACTTGTAAAATAGTGAGAATAAGCAACCCGCATAGCTAGCCAGATCCAGAACTAAGTGGACTGTGCCATCGGCATTCATACTAGCTGCAGGGCCAGCTTCCACACAGACCAGATGTATGAGATGATGCTGGTGTACGGGTGAGCCAGGGGCTTGTGCACAGCCTCCTGTTCCTTCTTTTCTCCCTTGGCACTGCTGAATCCAACACCTTTTAAAGATTAATTGTTTTTAATTGTCTATGTGTCTGTCTGTATGTTGGTATGTGTGTGCGACTGCAGTGTCTGCAGAGGCCAGAAAAGGGCATCAGAGCTGGAACTGGAGTTACAGGTGGTGGTGAGCTGCCTCACACAGGTGCTGGGAGCTGAACTTGGGTCACCTGCAAAAGTGACTACACTTGTAGCTGCCAAGCCATCTTTCCAGTCCCTGGGTGATTTATGTAACTCTTCCATTGGTACCTTGTTGGCCAGACTCTGTTCCTTAGCCACACCCGGCTTGAGGGAGCCGGGAACATGTGCCCTTTTAGCTGAGTGGCTTGTTGTGGACAGCTGTAGCTCAGGCAGACAGCTTGGAAGGAGGGAGGAGGCTTGGAGACTGAAGGTGGTTTGCTGTCTACCACCAGGGAATTAGTAAGCAACAGCCGTGAGGGCCGGGAGCAAAGAGCTAGGGAGATGAGGAAGGAGAGTTGACAGAGAGGGGCGGACAGTGGCTGGTGGTCACGTGACTGTAGAGCAAGTTTGAGGGCTAAGTGCAGATCCCCAGTGCCACATAAAATGCTAGGCACAGTGGTGTGTTCTTAGAATCCCAGCACTGGAGAAATGGATATGGGGGTCCCTGGGACTCAGAGGCCAGCCAGCTTAGCTCACTTGCAGAACTCAGGCCATCCATCTGTCTCAAAAAAACACAATGCGGGCTGGAGAGGTCACCGAGCACTTCATCACTGGCTGCTCTTCCGGAGAACCCCAGTGGGTCCTAGCACAGCTCCTCCATCAGTGGCTCACAGCTCCAGGCATCCTAGTCTCTCTTCTGGCCTTCATGGGCGCTGGCCTCATGTGTGATAGCCCCCTCCTCCACCCCAAGGTAGACAGGATCTGAGAAATGATACCCTGGGACATTCTCTAGCCTCTGTTATCATACATACAGATGAGTGCATGTACCTCTGTGTACACACAAAATTGTATATGCACCTGTATGCCGATTTCTAACCCCCTCCACACACACACACAAAAGAAATAATCAAAAGGAAAGAAGGTATCAGTTCATTTAAGAGGAGGAAGAAGAAGCTTAAACATTGGAAATACACAAGGTTGTTACTGAAACCATCTCAGTGGTTTCTTGGAGATGGGAGACAGTATAGTTACTAAATTTTTTAAAAAATACTAATTTTTATTTTATATGTATGAGTGTTTTACCTGTATGTCTGTGCTATGTGCATGTAGTACCCAAAGAGACCAGAAAAGGGTCAGATCATCTGGAATAGGAGTTATAGACAGTTGTGATCTGCCAAGTGGGTGCTGGGAATTGAACTTGTGTCCTCCTTAAGAGCAGGAAACTGATAAGCCAGCCCTCCCTCCCTCCCTCCCTCCCTCCCTCCCTCCCTCCCTCCCTTCCTTTGTTCATTCACTTATTTAGATGTGGTCTGACCATGTAGCCCTGGCTGGCTTGGAACTGGCTTTATTGACCAGGCTAACCTCAAATTTAGTGGAGATCCCCTGTCTCTGTCTCCCAGGTGCTGGGATTAAAGATATATGTCACCATGTTTGTTTTTGGTTTTGTTTCGTTGTTGTTTGTTTTTTTTAAAGGCAGGGCCTCTTGTAGCCCAGGCTGCCCTCAAACTCAGTTTGTAACCATGAATGACCTTGAGTTTCTGATCCTTCTTTAATAGTTTCTGTCCTAATGTTCATCAGTGATGGACTGTGACTTTGAAATTTAAGCCAAATAAATCCTTTCCTATTCCTTTTGCAAAAAGCAAAAGCAAAAGTTGCTTTTAGTCTGGGCATTTTCTCACACCAAAGGACGAAAACTAGAACAGGATCCCGAGCACAAGCCAGGAGATGCCTAGAAAGTGACCAGGGGAGAGTCCTCAACTTGAGAAGAGGAGAGGACAGCACGCAGCTCCACCTCGAGAGTCATTCCACCTGTGTAGCTGAGAGAAGGGAAGCAGAATTTTGCTCTCATTTTACTGTTACCCTTCACAGTGCAAAAGTTAACACCTCAGTGTATGGAGGAGTTGAAAGTGTTGGAGCTGAGAGGGTTTGCGGCCCCATGAGGAGAGCAACAACACCAACCAACCAACCAGAGCTCCCAGGGTCTAAACCACCAGCCTGGGAGCACATAGGGAGGGATCCATGGCTCCAGCTGTATATGTAAGGGTGGAGGGCCCTGTCGGGCATAGGTGGGAGAAGAGATCCTTGGTCTCATGAAGGCTGGACGCCCCACTGGGTGGGAATTTGAGGGTGGGGAGGTGGGAGTGGGGGAGTAGGTAGGGGCACATCCACAGAGAAGCAGGAGAAGGGGTGAGCGGATGGGGGTTCCTGGGTGGGGGTGGGGTGGGGTAAAGGGATAACATATGAAATATAAATAAAGCATCCAATAAAAAAAAAAAGGCGCTGAATGCATATGTAGACAGGGGAAAGCTTGCACAGTTGGAGTCTGTACCACGACGGTCTCTGGTGCTGCCTGGGCATCAAGAAGTGAATGACGCTGGGATAAGGGGCTTGGGCTGCACCTTGAGGCAGGCTTTTCATGGGCTTACCGATGCTGGCAACTGATGGATAGCCCAGAGGCCCATGGTCCTTCACCACTCACAGTGGCCAAAAAAAAAAAATTTTTTTTTTTGTTATTGTTGTTTTCTATATTTATTGTGTGTGTGAGAGCATAAATATGTGTATGTTTGTGTTTGTATGTGAGAGTGGTGTGTGTGTGAGTGAGTGTGCATGTGTGTCCTCACTTGTTCCGAGGCCAGAGGACAACTTGAATTGGTTCTCTCTTTCCACCATGTAGGTTGTACTCCAAGTCGTGGGGCTTGGCGGCAAGCGCCTTTTACCCCCGAGGCTGTCTTGCTGACCTCGGTGGCTTTTTTCCTTGGTTTATTTCTCTTCATAACCTTTAATTTCTTTGCAAGTGAGTTCCTTCGAGGCTGCTCATCTCCAGGCCTGTTGTAAACTTTGAGCCCAGCCATCCTCATTTTGGAGATTAGAATCGAACTCCCTTTTGAGAATCATCATGTTTGATTTATTAAAAGCAGAGTTTAAGGGGAGAGGGAAATTAAAAAGAATGATCAGGAGCTAATTTCTTTGGCTGGTTGAAGCCAGAAGGAAGGAAGCACTTTCTCAAATTGACATCTGAAAAACCATTTTATTAGCGCTTTCGGGAAATGAAGATCCTAGAGACCATTTGGGGGTCTGTTTGATTTATGACGATTTAAAGATAACTTGCACCTCTGCTGAGGGCCTGCAAGAAGGCACCGCGTGTGGGAAAAAGTCATTCGCTTTCACAGGAATGAAAGGATTACTCCATTAGTCCTTGAGGTACTGGCTTGGAATAAATACCATTTGTATCCAGCTATTTGTTCTGTTCCTAAAGCCAGCCACACAGTGGGGAGAAATGGGTTGTAGCTGGGACCAGTCGGAAATGTTCCGTTTCACATACAGAGCAGCCTTTGGAGTTTATTTGGTCCTGGGGATGGAAGGCAGGGGCTTTGTGCATGCCAGGCAAGCAGTATTGTTCCCTCCATGCGTCGCCTGCGCTGCAGCCCTGGCCCTCACATGATTACAGCCTCTGCAGCCTCTAAGCCTTTCCTTCCCCCAGGGATGAGGCTGGGTTTGCTCTTGTTTCCCGTTCTCTGAGGATGGGAGGGCTGAGGTTAGAAATGGAACCAACAAGAGTCCACCTGGTCAATCTGAACCTCATAATCTCATAATCTCCAGAAAGAAATCCAGCCTATGGAATTGTCACCTGGCCCTCAACCTTAGGAGTGTTTGGTGTTTGTTGTGGTAGTTAACTATTCAACATATACGGGCTATATATCCGTTCTAGAAGGCACAACTGAATCATGCTGTACACATTTTTTGATAGGTTCTATATGTGTACTTGTATGCATGTGAAACTGTATGTGTGTATGTATTTATTTATTTAATTTTTATGCTGAGTTTGGAACTCAGAGCCTTCTGCATGTCAGGTTCTCTACCACTGAGCCACGCCCCCAGCCCCTCACTGGGGGACTCTAGACAGTTGCTCTACCATTGAGCCATGCCCTAGCCCTTCATTGGAGGATTCTAGACAGTTGCTCTACCACTGAGCCACACCCCCAGCCCCTCACTGGGGGATTCTAGGCAGGGGCTCTACCACTGAGCCATGTCCCCAACCCCTCACTGGGGGATTCTAGGCAGGGTCTCTACCACTGAGCCACGCCCCCAGCCCCACACTGGGGGATTCTAGGCAGGTGCCAACCATAAACCATCCCCTAGCCCCTCACTGGGTTCCACTGCTGAGTTATCCTACATTCCTAACAATCTGTTTTTAAAAACCTCTTGTTATTACGCAGACATACATATATTTTTTAAACCATGCCTTTCTCTGTTGTATATTTGTTTGTTTCAGGCAGGGTTTCTAGATGTATGGCCTTGAACTCAGGGTCCTTCTGTTGTTACTTGAACACTGGAATCATAGGCACTTGCCACTGTGTTTGGGTTCATTTGCTTTTTAATGCTTTCTGTATCTATCAGTTTAATTTTCTTTGACCACAGTCACCTCCTTATAGAACTGTGTTGGCCTCCCATCTGAGAGGTCAGGTTAGCACACCCTGGAATTGTGTGAGCTTCCATCTTGACTCAATGCTAGTTTTGTTCCTATGTGTTTCCTGGCAGACACTGAGTCCAGTTCCTGGTCATGAGGCCGCCCATCTCATTGTGTCTTTAATCAGTGCTATTTAGTATTGTCTCCCTCTCTCCTTTCCCTCTCATCTGTTTGAGTGGAGCCCCTCCGGAGATGGACCTGTAGCGTCCTTTGGCTAGTGGTCCGTCTTCCGTGCTGCTTAGTAAGGAATGCCCCTTAGGACAGCAACCTCAATGAAAGGCACGATCACAGGAATGCCAGTGAGGCTGTAGTACTCTTTGCTTTTCCTCTTGGCTTGCCGTCACTTCTGATTCATCTTGAAAAGTCAGGCTCAACAGTCTACAGTCTGTCCCCACAGACACAGCTCAGTATAAACTTCATAGGCTCACTTCAAAGACGGAGTCATCCTCTAATAAGTATTAGTTTTAAACTTTTGTGTGTGCGCATATTCATGTGTGAGTGCAATACCTACAGTGGCCAGAAGGGGACGCTAGATCCCTTGGAGCTGGAATTACATGTGGCTGTGAGCTACCTGACGTGGGTACTTGAAATTGAACTTGGGTCCTTTGCTAGAGCAGGGTGTGCTTTTAACTGCTGAGCTGTTAATCCAGCCTCCTCTTAAAAGTTTTATTTAATTACTTAATATTATTGTTATATAGTGTTTGTAGTTGAGTGCCTCAGGACACATTCTAGAAGTCAGAGGACAACTTTGGACAGCTGGTTCTTTGCTTTTATGTTTGGCAGGTGTGTTTAACTGCTGAGCCATCTCCCTGGCCTGTCCTTCCTCTTGGAGGTTCAGCTTGCTGTCATTTCTGATTTTACTTTAAAACACCAGACGCACCTCACTAACTAATACGTGTTCCAGAGAGGGAACCTGGAAAGTTTCGTTCAAGGATCTAGTTGTCTTTAATCAGCCTTTTATTTTTGAGATCCAGTCTTAAGCACGGGGACATTTATTGACTTACGTTAAATAATCCAATTATTTCTAAACTCTAAAATCATATGATTAAACAATCAAGTCCCAGTAAGGCAGTCATTTTCTTACTGTTTGGAACTCCGACATTGGGGTTGGCTTAAGCGATAGTTGTGGGAAGTAGATCTGCTGTTGAGTTCATTGGCTTATCTGAGGGACGAGTGTGGTCCAGACACCTGGCATTCTTGTCAAACTGACCCCTGCCGTGGTTTGGGGAGACCTGTGATGCTTGTGTGGAGTGTCTCTCCCTCACCCCTGTGTTCCATGTACTTTGGGACCTGCGGCTTCTGTCCATATGAGTTTACTGCAGGAGTGATGGGTGGGCTGTGTGTCTGGGAATACTGCCAGGGGATTGGCTTTTCTGTCCGTATCTTCAGACATAGAAGTGTAAGTGATGGGAGCTGACGAGGCGTCTGCTTATTGATTTTGGTGACATTGTTCTCTGACCTCTATATGGTGCTCTGTGCTCAGGGACCCACTCTGTCACCTCATGGCAGTGCTCTTCAGTCATGAGAGCCCACACCCACTCGCTACACATCCTTTTACAAATTGAATATGAAAATCACTGCCTGTCATTAAACATTCCTTTAGAACAGGTTTTTCCAAGGTTTCGGTGGGAACGAGAGTCTAATAAAACAAATTCAACCTCAGCTCACCTTCCCTTTCCTAGACTCCTGCTCTGATGGCTCATAGAGCCTGCTCATTTGGCGGGACCTGGCAGACAAGCCTTTGGAGAGATTCTCTTGATTAGGTTTATTGATGTGGGAAGACCCACTCCAAAGGAAGGGTGCGCTGTTCCCCGGAGTGCATAGAAGGGAGGAAGTGGGTTGAGAGTGAGCATTTAAGCATGCATTGCTTACTCCTGTTTGACTGGATGCAGTGTGGCTGGCTGCCTCTTGCTCCTGCTGCCTTGATGTCCCCACCATGATGGACTGTGTGCCCTTGAACTGTGAGTCAAATTAAGTCCTTCCTTAGGCTGCTTTTGTCAAGATATTTTTTCACAGCTATAGGATTGGAAACTAGCCCATATATCTGTACTGAGCCCTGCTTTCCATAGGAATATCTGCCTCAGCCTTGCTGGGGTTCACAGATACCGTCTGAAATACCACTGTAGGTGTGTTGGCTGAATGGCCACACCATAGATGTGTGGGCTGTTGGTTGGTGTTGAACAATTTGAAACTCTATGGTATCTCAGCATGCTAGAAGGGCTCCATGGGATAGTCTCTCTCCTCAGCATTTGTCTGTGAGCTTTATCATTCCCATAGGCTAAATTTTTAGCAATGCAGTTACCAGATCAACAGTTTGATCTTTTCTAGAATCCTTAATCACGTTGCCGCATTAATTTTCAAAATGTCTGTGCTGAATCACAGCCCCACCATGAGGGAATGAGTGTGCCTGTCTTAGAAAGCCCTGAGCATTGCTATTTAAAAGGAACAAACAACCTGTGCCAATTTGATAATCCAAAGTGGTACCTCATTACTGCTTCAGTTCACAGCCCTTTGATTACTAGTAAGTCGGTGCCATATTTTAGGAGACTGTTTTATCTTGTTTTGACACCACCTCAACTAGTTTGTCTTGAATTGCAACTGTCAAGATAAATCACTGGAATTAAGAGAGCTGTAGGCCTGGGCTGTAATAACCTCACCTGGAATGTGCAGCCTAATTAGAAGCAGCAAAACTCCAACATGTAATTGTATAGGTTTCAACATTTTATTATGACTACTTGAGGCGCCAGGGAGAGCAGTGGAGACCGCAGCACAGCCTCAGCCTTGGTGCTGGCATCTGACAAGATTGTAAGTTCCTGTTTGATCAGCTTCCTCACTTAGACAGTGGAGGGGACTCGGGAATAGGTTTTGTTTTTTTGTTTTTTGTTTTGGTTTTTCGAGACAGGGTTTTTCTATATAGCCCTGGCTGTCCTGGAACTCACTCTGTAGACCAGGCTGGCCCCAAACTCAGAAATCCACCAGCCTCTGCCTTCCAAGTGCTGGGATTAAAGGCGTGCGCCACCACCGCCCGGCCAACTTCTTATCATTCAAAAAAAAAAAAATACTCTTTCAAGAGGCAAGTTGGGCTGGCAGTGGTTAAAAGCACATGCCTTTAATCCTAGCACTTGGAAGGCAGAGGCAGGAGGATTTCTGAGTTCAGGGCCAGCCTGGTCTACAGAGTGAGTTCCAGGACAGCTGGGACTATATAGAAAAACCCTGTCTCTAAAACCAAAAATAAATAAATAAATAAATAAAAATCAAGAGGCAAACTGGATCAGGATGGTTTCCTGGTTTCCTAGTCTACATTGTATGCTCTGGACCAGCCAAGGCTACATAATGAAATTCTGTCTCAAATAAACTGACAAGCACTTTTTAAAAATAACAAAATCTAAACTGTGTTCTGGGTTGAGATACTGCCATGTGTGCTGAGTCTAGGCAGAATCTGCCTCCTTGTCTCTAGGGGTAACAGAAGAGTTGGTGCCACTGCGTAACTCCAGCACCTGGGATGGGAAGACGGGAGCCCCAGGTCTTCTGGGGAGTTAAGTCTGCGTGTATGCACACAGCAGAGGCACGGTGAAGGGAGCTGGAGGTGATGCTCTAGGAAAGAAGACACGGCTTTATACATTCTCAGCCACAAAGCCCAGCCTGTGACAGTGAAGGCTGAGTCCAGGCAGAGCTCTGCTGAAGGCCTTGACATTGGTTGAGGTGGTGTTGCACGTTGTGTAATTGGGCTTCATGGTTTATGTTCTCAGTTATAAGACAGACTGTAATTGTTCAGACATAAAATCCATTTTTAGTTCAAGGCTATAAGGAGAACAAGTGGAGGACCGTTCAACCTTTGGGCCAGAATGTATTGATCCTTGCATTAGAGTATTGACCCACATTTGTATTTTGTGTGTGTGACAGGGTCTCTCATAGCCCAGACTGGCCTTGAACTCACCCTGTAGCCCAGGCCTGGTTTGGACTTGAGAGCTCTCTTAAGTCTTCCAGATGCGGGGACTATTTCATTTCATTTCTTTTTTTTTTGGTTTTTCGAGACAGGGTTTCTCTGTGTAGCCCTGGCTGTCCTGGAACTCACTCTGTAGACCAGGCTGGCCTGGAACTCAGAAATCCGCCTGCCTCTGCCTCCCACCACCACCGCCCGGCATGGGGACCATTTCTTAAATGGTATTTTACAGTTCCTTTGTAGAGGTCATTCATGTGCATTGTGATTTTTTTTTTTTTCACAAATATATAGTGTTGGATGCTACTGGTAAATAATACTTATTTTTTTAATTTTCAAAAATTGTAGATATGCAGGAATTAGGGTTTTTTGGATGCTTACCTTATATTGCAAAGTCTTCTGATATGATTAATTCTTTATTAATATATATTTTATTAATTATATTAAAATATTGATATATTAACATTAATTAGATTAAGAATTTGTTAATTATAAAATGATTAATTCTTTAAATCCAGTCATATGGTATGTTTAAAAAGATTTTTTAAGAGTGTGTGTTTGTGTGTATGTGTGATGGTTTGTATATGCTCAGCCCAGAGAATGTCACTATTAGAAGGTATGGCTCTGTTGGAGTAGGCGTGGCCTTGTTGGAGTAGGTGTGTCACTGTGGGTATGGGCTTTAAGACCCTTATCCTAGTCCCTGGAAGTCAGTCTTCCACTAGCTGCTTTCAGATGAAGATGTAGAACTCTCAGCTCCTCCTGCACCATGCCTGCCTAGATGCTGCCATGCTACTGCCTTGATGATCATGGACTGAGCCTCTGAATCTGTAAGCCAGCCCCAATTAAGTATTGTTCTTATAAGAGTTGCTTTGGTCATGGTGTCTGATTACAGCAGTAAAACCCTAAGACAGTGTGTGTGTGTGTGTGTGTGTGTGTGTGTGTGTGTGCTGGCACATGCATACCACAGCATTTGTAAGTCAATACAGATATGGAGGAGGACAGCTTGCAAGAGTTGGTTCTGTCCTTACAACATGTGGGTCCCCAGCATCAGACTCAGGTTGTGAGGCTTGTTGGTTGCAAGCACTTGTTCCTGTGGAGCCATCTCACTGGCCGGTGATATCTTTTCATTTCTTATGTAGGACCAGCTTTGCTCTGTGATACAGTTTCTAGGAAGGTCCACCATTGCCTTACCATGGGCTTCGGGATTCAGGAGTAACGTTCTCTGTCTTACCATGAATCATATTTTGCTGTTGACTTCTTGTAAATATCATTAGTTTGAAGAATGTTCCTTTTGTTCCCAGGGCCCTATGACTTTTTAAATTATGAATAACTGTTGAGTTCACATGCTTATTCTCATTCTATTGAGTAAATTTTGCTCCTTTCTTCTGCTAATATGGTGAATGGCACTGATTTTCAAATACCAAGCCACATTCCATCCCTGAGATAAGCTTTAGTCGGTCAGTGCATATCTATCTTATGTTACTGAGTTGTTTTGTGTATTAATATGTAAAAGCTGTTTCTGTGTTCCAGAGAAATGCTGAACTATAATCTACTTTTTGGAAAAGATTTAATTTATTTTTACTTATGTGCTCTCTCTATGCTATGCAGTTGCCGTTGGTGGCCAGCAGAGGGAGTCTTCCCCAGGGGCTGGAGTTACGGATGGTTGTAAGTGGTCTCCTGGAAACAGGACCCAGGTCCTTTGCAAGAGCAGCAAGTGCTCAGGCCCTGAGCCATTCTCCAGCCCCAATTTCCTTCTTTAATTTTTTTTTCTTGATTTTGAAATTACTTTATTTTTTTTTTTGCTTTGTTTTGTTTTTGTTTTTTTGTTTCTTTGGTTTTTTTCGAGACAGGGTTTCCCTGTGTAGCCCTGGCTGTCCTGGAACTCACTCTGTAGACCAGGCTGGTCTTGAACTCAGAAATCCGCCTGCCTCTGCCTCCCAAGTGCTGGGATTAAAGGCGTGCGCCACCACCGCCCGGCTTGTTTTATTATTATTATTATAGTGTGTATGAGTCTTTTGCCTGCATGTAAGTCTATGTACCATGTGTGGGCCTGATGCCCAAGGAGGCCAGAAGAGGGCTTTGGATGCCCTGGAACTGGAGTTACAGCTGTGAGCTGTCACGTGGCTGCTGGAATCAAACTCACGTCCTCTGAAAGTGGCTGGTGCTCTCAACCAGCCGAGCCATCGCTCCAGCCCCATCAAAATTATTTTGATGAGTGTTGGTGGTGCAGGCCTTTAGTCCCAGCATTCAAGATGTAGAGACAGGTGGATCTCTGTGAGTTTGAGGCCAGCCTGCTCTACAGAGCCAGTTCCAGAACAGCTAGGGCTACACAGAGAAACCCTGCCTTGAAAAGCAAAAGCAAACAAAACTGTATTCCTTGCCATTTCACACATGTATATAACCCCCAGTTCCTCTCTTACTCCCCTCCCATTCTCACTGAACCCCTCTTTACCAAGAACTCCCTCCTGTTTTCTTGTCCCCCCCCAACCCCACCCCTTTTAATGCATTTGAATTTAATTAGGGCTGCTGGAGCGAGCTGACCTGTAATTGGTCAGAGCATTGCAGTGATCTCGTAAGCACAAGGTGCTCCTCCTGTGCTCTGGAGGAGCTGAGCGCATTTTCTAATCCCTTTGATCCGTTTCAGAAAGCTGCAAGTACTCCATCATTCCATGTCCATCTGTAAACTGGCGGTAATCGTCCCATCATGCTCTGCTGTCGCCTCTCCGGCTCCCCTGTGTTTCTCTTGTCCTCTCCTCGTTGGTTCCGTCTACAGCAATACATTGTTGTAGTACTCTCTCCAGTTACTGCTGAGATGGTAGTCAGCTTTTAAAAAGCCATACATGTGTTCTCATTCTCTGTCTTTCTGTCTCTCTGTGTCTGTGTCTGTGTCTGTGTCTGTGTCTTGTGTCTTGTGTCTGTGTCTGTGTCTTGTGTCTGTGTCTGTGTCTGTCTCTCTCTCTCTCTCTCTCTCTCTCTCTCTCTCTCTCTTTTCCTCTCTGTGCGTGTGTACACACACACACGCACACACAAGCCATGTACATGTGGTAAACTCAGAGGACAGCTTTCTGTAGTGGATTCCCTTCTTCTGTTGAAGTGTCCCTTATTTCTGCCAGTGGGCAGCATACTCCGGGGTGGCTGCCCCTTGAGCTCCCAGCTGATTCTCCTGCCTCTGCCTCCCATCTCTCAGTAGGAATGCTGGGGTTACAAATGTGAGCCACCACGCCTGGCTTTTTACGTGGGTTCTGTAGATAGAAATCAAGTTGCTGCGATTGCATGGTAAGTGCCTTCCCCCAACAAAAGTGACGTACAGGGCAAAGGGCTTGTTCTGCTCCCGGTCAAGGCTCAGTGCAGCAGCGGAATGACAGGGAGGGCAAGGCTGCAAGCACCTGAAGCAGCTGGTCACATGACATCTGAGTCGGGACCAGAGCACTGAATACATGCTACTGCCCAGCATCCTTTACACGTTGACTGTCCAGCCAGGGAACGGTCCTGCTAGCAGTGAGGACATGACTTTTCCTTTACACTGTCCAGCCAGGGAACGGTCCTGCTTGCAGTGAGGACGTGGCTTTCCCACATCAGTTAATACAACTAAGATAGCCCCTTAAACACATGCTCAGAGGCCCAGCCCACATGCACTTCTGGATTCTGTCAAGTTGGCATTAACCAGAGTGGGCAATGTGAGATGCTGTCTCAAAACAAATAAATAAAAATCTACCTTTAAGTTGTTCCCGCTCTGTTTAACTCACGTGCCTTCTGGTAATGATCTTCTGTTGCTACCTCTTTTGTCTTTGAGGAAAAGATAGCCAAGCCTACTTGGAACTCTGCCAGACTTGGGAAGATTGAGACAGTATTCTTTTCTTTTTGTTCCTTTTAAAAATTACTTTATTATTTTCAATGTGTATGAGTGTTTTGCCGGAGTGTGTGTCTACAAACTATTTCCTGGTGGCCATGGAGTCCAGAAAAGGACATCAGATCCCCCTGGAGTTTCAGATAGTTCTCATCTGTCATGTGGGTGCTGGCAATCAAACCTGGTTGCTCTGGAACAGCAGTCAGTGCTCTTCTCCGCTGAGCCATCTCTCCAGCTCCAGGGACAGTATCCTTCAAGACTGACGGAGGCCTCTGCTGCATGGGACCCACTGTGGGTCATCAGTCTGGAGCTTTCTTCCCAGTGACAAGAAATGAATGTTTTTGCTGAGACAGAGTTCCTCTTTCAGTAAAGAAAGACTAAAGATCAATACATATTAAAAAGTTAGAACCGACCTGCAGATTACCCACAGAGTAAGAACTTGGGAGGGAGTAAAGGAGTTAATGAAACAGAAGACCATCCACAGAATAGAGATGATATAAAAACCAAAGTTGGCTCTTAACAAAAAGCCTGTGAGCCTGCAGAGTCAGTCAGCGAGCGAATCAAGCTAAGACAAATGTGGGATATTAGGGATGGAAAGGAGTGTGGCTGGGCTCACCGTTCTCTTCCTGTGAAGAGACTCCATGGCTGAGGTGCTTATAAGAGGAAGAATGTTGAACCGGGGACTTGCATACAGTTTCAGAGGGTGAGGCCATGACCATCATGTCAGGGAGCATGATTGTGGCTGGGAGGGCAGGCAGGCGGGCAGGCAGGCGGGCAGGTGGGCATGGTGCTGGAGCAGTAGCTGAGAGCTCACATCTGATCTGCAGGTTGGAGGCAGAAAAGAGAGATTGGGCATAGTACGGACTTTTGAAACCACAAAGCTGCTCCCCCAACACCTATGACACACCTCCTCCACCAAGGCCACACTTCCTAATCCTTCCCAATCCTTCCCAAAACAATTCCACCAATTTTAGGAAAAGCATTCAAATATATGAGCCTATGGGACCATTCTCACTCAAACTATCACACTGAACATCTTGAGATGCTGAAGAACCAGAGGAGGGATATGGGAGATGGTGCAGTGGGCCAGGTCCTCACTATACAGAAGCCCGAGGCTCTGAGTTCTAATCCTTAGCACTTATGTAAAGCCAGACTTAGCTCATCTTCAGTATCAGTGCCCCTGTGTTGAGATAGGTCAGCTAGCCTGGGTTAGGCACAGTGAACAACCAAGGAAATCCCATCTTGAGGTAGAAGTTGAAGACGTACAATCCAGGTAGTCCTCTGACCTCCACACTTGTCCTATGGCATGTGTATGGATACCTGCATGCAGGCTCACAAATCTGTATACACATATGTCATACATGCAGCTGGAGGTTCAGGTAGTTGTGATCATCTGCTGGGTCCTCTGTAATAGCAGGGAGTGCTCCTAAGCACAGAGCCATCTCTCTAGCCTTCTGGTTTTGTAATTTAAAAACCTGTGCAAAGAGAGTTGCAGGCCCAGGTGGCTTCACGGTTGACTCACTGTAAGCCCCAGGAAGGACAAGGCCGGCTCTCCACAGCCTCTCCAGGAAGAAGTCCAGGCCCTCTCCCGCTCAGACCTTTGCTTTTGGTAGTAATGACTTTGCTGGGCACGCTAATGCAACACCTGTAATCCCAGAGCTCCGATAGAGGCGGAAAGATCAGAACGTCAAGGTTATTGGCTAGATGGGGAGTTAGAAGCCAGCCTGGACTTCGTCAGAGCCTGTCTTTCAAAGTAAAGTAAAATAAAATCAGGGCCAGTGAGATGGCTCGGTGGGTAAAGGCTTGTGCTGCCGAGCCCCACACCCTGAGTTCAGTCCCCTTAAGTCCTCTGACCTCTGCAGCATGTGCGGCGTGTGCGTGCTCTGACACACACTTCAGTGAATACACTTCTGGAAGAAGATAGTTGGATCCTAAATATGGACATTAAGTGAATGGCCAAGTCCAGCCAAGGCTCTGTCAGTGGTCATGGGAAGACCAGCTCCTGCAGGACTTCTTGGCTTCCATTCCATTGGCCGTTTTCACTGAATGATTGTGATAGTGAGGAAGGGGGTGCAGAGGAAGGGAGTGCAGAGCAGGAGAACTTGTGGCTATCCTGTGCTCAGCAGCCGCTCTAGTCTCTGCCCACTAGATGTCAGCAGCACCCCCACTTACAGAATCCACAAAGGCTTCGTCACTCTGTGGACAGAACTTTCTTTTTTTTTTTTTGTTTTTTTTAAAGATTTATTTATTTATTTCATGTATGTGAGTATACTGTCACTGTCTTCACACACACCAGAAGAGGGTATCCAATCTCATTACGGATGGTTGTGAGCCACCATGTGGTTGCTGGGAATTGAACTCAGGACCTCTGGAAGAGCAGTCAGTGCTCTTAACCGCTGAGCCATCTCTCCAGCCCTGGACAGAACTTTCAAAGTTGGAACAGAATAGCCCCAAGTAGCAGAGTCGCCTCTGGTTTGGAAACCACCATTGCTACTGCACAGCAACAGTTGACACCACAGCTGGAAGTGGCTCAGCTGCAGAGGTGGGCTTCGTTATTTTAATTACAGTGGAACATCCATTTGGAATATGAATTTACTCATACATCTTTAAAAAAAGATATTTTATTACGTGTGTCTCTCTGCATGTGAGTTCAGAGGCCAAAAGAAGGTGTTGGATTCTCTGGAGCTGGAGTTCCAGGCAGCTGTAATCTGACCAGTTTGTGTGTGGGGCACAGAACTCAGATCCTATGTAAGAACAGTCATAAACCACTGAGCCGTTCTCCAGTGTCCCTCACAGGGTCTCATGTAGTGCAGGCTTGCTTCAAACTTGCTATGTCTCTCAGGATGGTTTTGAACTCCTCATCCTCCTGCCTCCATCTCCCTAGTGCTGGGGTGACAGGCGTGTGCCACCATGCCTGGTTTATGTGGTGCTGAGGATGGACACTACGACCTCATGGTAGGGAAGGCAAACACTCCAGCCACCGAGTCAAGTCCTGAGTCTTAATTTCTTTGTGTATTTTATCTCAGTTTTACAAGGTGTAGCTGATAGACACAGGCAGGCAGGCAGGCAGACAGATAGATAGACAGACAGACAGATAGAAAGAAACATAGCGAATGTACACAGAACAAGCCCAATGGCTAGGGTTACTGTTGCTGGGGATCAAGTCCCAGATCACCTGCTTTGCTTGTGTGGCTTTTGGCAGCTTATCCTCTCTGAGCCTGGATTTCCGTATTTGTCAAGTGAAAATAATAGTCACACATATCTGCTAAGATTCCTTCTGACGTCCATATAGATACTATAGTCTTGGAAAGACACAAACACCAGTAACAGCATCTGGCACACATCAAGTGCTGACTAATGTCGCTGCTGTTATAGACCTCATCAGGTTATATGTTCAAAGGACTTATAAATCCCTCTTGGAGTTAATCTTGGTTTATAAATCCTGCTTTCCATGGAAGTAGAAAGAGAGGCAGAGTTTGGTTTAGGTCTCTTAGAAAAGTGTTTTATTTAAGTTTAGTCTTTTGCGTGTAATTTCATAAATGAATTGTTGGGTTTTTATAGAGATGTTTAAATGGAATATTCTCTTCCTTCTATTCTGTAAATGGTCTTTGCTGGCACGGAACCGTTCCTCTGTTAGTGCTGACTTAGTTTAGTTTTGGTGTGTATGTGTATGGTGTATGTTTGTGTGGTGTACTCTTGGGAGTGTGTGGGAGGGGGGCAAGTACCATGCTGTCTGTGGAGGCCAGGGGAGGACATCAGGTGACCAGCTGTGTCACTCTCTACCTTACTGCCCTGTTTCAGGTTCTTACACTGAACCTGGAGTGAGGCTGGCAGCCAGTGACAGAGATCCTGTCTCTGTCCATCCCCCAGCCCCTACTCCATCCCTAGGGTCACAGATGTGTGTGGCCATGCCCGACTTTTTATTTGAGTTCTGGGGATTCGAACTTATGTTCTCATGCTTGTACCCCTTGCATTCTCACACACCGAGCCACCTTGTCTGTCATTGGGATTTTCATAGAGGTGTCGAAACAGATCCCTGGCCCTTGGCTTGCTTTATTTCTGCAAGGCTTAGTTCTAAGTCCGACAGGGTTAAGGTGCTAAAACAGGCAGACAAACAAAAACGACTGTTTTGTTAGTCTGGAAATGGTTGCTTTGTGTTGCCCAGCTAGCCCAGCACTCTGTGTAGCCCAGGCTAGCTTGGTATTTGCTGTGTAGCCCAGGTTGTAAACTTGTTGCATTCTTGCCACAGCCCTTTAAGAGCTGAGCTTACTGGGTTACCATTGCTAAGCGTGCACAAATCCCCTATTTTACAAAGATAGGCATTGAACATACTGAGGAACATGTGTGCTTTGGATCCCATCCTCCCTCAGGTTTATTTTCACCCACTGCTGCTCTAGGCTAGGAGAGCTGGTGAATTTTCCTTGGTAATTGGCCACTTTCTTTGCATCTGATTTTTTTTTTTTAAGTTGGTAACTTTCCAAGAATCCAATTATATTACTCACAGTTTACTGCTTTTGTGTGTACTTCAGTCTTTTTTGCCCTGGCTTTCTTGATTTGATCAGAACTTTCAGGAAGACTTTAAAACAACAGGATAGACAGCCTTCTGTGAGTTTAACTGGGAATGTCTCTTTTATTTTTTAAATTTTGTGTGTGTGTGTGTCTGTGTGTGTCTGTGTCTGTGCACAAGACTGCAAGTGCCCATAGAGGCCAGAAGAGGGCGTCAGATCCCGGGAGCTGAAATTCCAGGTTATTCTGAGCTGTTCAGCATAGATGCTGGGAACTGAATTCAAGTCTCTGCAAGAGCAGGATGTGTTCTTAACTGTTGAATATCTCTCTCTCCAGCTCAGCTCTATCTGTGTCTTCAGTTTGATGTGGGAGCCTGACAGCTATTTAAAGGGAATTTAGAAATGCCCTGTCTTTCCTTGCCTGGTAAAATGCCTTTCTAAAGAAATAGATAGGAATGAAATGCTTTTGATATGTCCGACAGATGCTCTTTAGTATAAATTTCTAAGCTTGCTCCATGAAAGGTCTCACATGTGCAGGGTTCTGTAGCATTCAGGAACCTGTGCCCCCCAGCACCCAGGAAATAGAGGCAGAAGTTCAAGGTTGTGCTTGGCTAGCCTGGGCTGCAGGAGACTTGCTTTAAAAAAAAAATTACTCTCGTGTTTTTTTCTTTTATAAATTAACGCTTTTCTTTTCCCCAAACATAGAAGTGTAGGGAGCTTGGAGTCTTGTCTTTTCTCTCTATTATTTTGAGCCCTGCTCAGTAAAGCTCCTGGGAACTTGCATTTGTTACCCAGGTCTGGCTTCCCCTCAAGGACAGAATGTTAGCCTTTGATTTTACGTTATCAGTAGTGGTCTTTCAAGGGTTTCTAGAATGCTCTTAACTCTTACTCGTTATGTTCAGGCCCAGGAAGGTGGCCGAGTCTTGGGTTGTCCATCTTTCAGAGTCTTTAATGACTGCCATCTTAGTGCTTTCTGTAAAAACCCGGACCAATCTGAGTTCTCTGGTAGACGTTGGTTAGACCCATGAGCATGATTCTCCTGGCAACAAGAAAGGCCAGCGATTATAAATGACAAGAAAGCCAGAAAGAAAAGAATGATAATCCATGTTATTCACAGTCCACGTGATTCTCGTGTGAACTTGAAAAGCTTGAAAAGGTTATTTAAGTTAATCTTCCATCGCCTAACATGATGTATTCAACTTTTCATTAGAATGTAGCAGTTTACTGATACCACGACTCATTTTGACATTTTCTTACATGTCCGTAATGCCTTTTGGTCATTTCACCGTCCTTTCCCCTCTTTTGTCATGCTCCACCCAGTTTTCTAACTGGTCTCCCTTTTATTTTAATGCTTTTTTTTTTTTTTTTTTTGTGCCCCGGAAAGTTTTTTTTTTTTTTTTTTAAGTGTGCGCACACACTCATGTATTCAGGAGACCATGGCGTCCTGAAGACCATGTCAGGTCCCCTAGAGCTAGTGTTACAGGTGGCTGTGAGCTGCCGGATGTGGGTGCTGGGGTGGGTGCTCTGAGCTGCTGAGCCATCTCTCCATCACATGGTGAGTCTAATTACCCTAGCATGGGAAAGGGGTTATCCACGGGAGCACCGCGGTGGGGGCAGGGGGGCTTGCTTTCTCTTTAACGATCATTTTACTTATGTATTTGTTTATTTAGTGTGTGGTGTGACTGTGTGTGTGTGTGTGTGTGAATGTATCAGTGCCTCTGCATGTATGAGTACTTGTGTGTGTGTTCGTTTGTGTATTTGTGTGTATACATGTATGTGTGCATGTGTGTGTGTATGTGCGTGTGTGTGTGCATGCACACACAGGTAAGGGGACAATTTGCAGGAATTGGTTCTCATCAGTCACCATGTAGGTCCCAGAGTTCAAACTCAGGGTGTGAGGATTTTCAGCAAGCACCTTTACTCACTGGCCCCTCTCACCTGCCCCTTGCTCCTACTGTAGCCAGTTCAGTTTGTGTGTGTGCTAGGCAGCCGTTTGGTGACTAACATGGTTCTAGATCCTGGGGGTAGAGGTGAGGGTGTGGGGAGGATGTGTGCGAACTGTTGTTTGCGTCTTCTGTAAGGTGTGTGACAGTCTTCCCATCACTGATGTTTCTGCTGTCTGTAGCTTGTACTTCAGGGGCTCAGTGGGTGAGAGCAGTGGTGTTCTCTCAGAGGCCCTGGGTTCCACACTCAGCATCGTGTTATAGAGGTGCGGGTCTGATGCTTTCTGGCCTCAGAAGGCAGTGTACACAAATGCACAGAGACACACCTATATACACGTAATGAAAGGTCAAACCTTTGAAGAGTCTTGTGCTCTACCAGTTGACCTGGCTGAGCAGCCCATGTTTTTTTTTGTTTTTGTTTTTTTTTTTTAATAACTTCAGTTTGTAGAAGTCCGTAAGGGCTTCACCTGACCTGGGTTCTCTGTGGCTCAGGAGTGTTGGCTAGTGTTCTTGGGTGAATCTATGACTTATGCTCAGGTTAAAGCCAAGTTGTTTTTCCTCTGTTTCAGCAACAGCGAACGGTGTACAGACTGACCCTTGTCAAGTGTTGGAACGTGGATGAGCTCCAGGCCTACGCTGAGCTGGTGTCCTTGGGGAACCCTGACTTCATCGAGGTCAAGGTGAGCCCTGCCACCTGGTGGTGGGCATGCTGCAGCTGAGGGTCGCTGGCCGGGGGCTGGGGTATTTGGATCATAGATTCACTGGGAAGCTTCCTCTGTCCTGGGCAGCACTGAAGGAGACTGAGCCGTTGGTCTTTGAAAGCTTCTGCTTTCCAGGGCTGGAGAGATGGCTCAGTGTATAAACCCAGTTGCTGCATTCTCAAAGAACCCAGCTCAAGGGGAGTTCTGAGGGCACTGCACACAGACACATACAATTTTTAAAAATTTTTTTTTTTGTTTTGTTTTAAGAATGAGAAATAAGTTAATTATGGGACTGGTCAGTTTATAAAAATCAACTGTTTCATTGATTTATTTTTACAGTACATCTCTGCCACATACAACATGGCCAATTTAGGCTGACATTTTAGATAGTGGGTGTTGGGATTAAAAAACGAAATCTTTAAGAGCTTTTCCTAAGAGCTGTTCTGTGTGGCTCCACTAAACTAAGAAAGCAGTGCTGATGTGAGGAATTAGATTCTGTGAGACGTTTCAAATCTCCTCCAGGTGTGGGTGATAGGTCTAATCAGTTCCACCTACCTGTCACCTTTGATGGACCAGTCTGGGGCCGGTCTGGTTTCAGCTCAACTGCTACCCACTGTTTCTGCCCTTATCCCTGATTATTTTACTGTAAGCTGTGTAAGTTAAAAGGTGAGTTCCCTGTTCCTTCCTTCCATCCTTCCTTCCATCCATCTATCCATCCATCCACTTTTTGTTTGTTTTTGAGGTAGGGTCTTGTTCTGTAGTCCAGGTTAGCCTAGAACTCACCGTTTAGCCAGGACTTGTGGGTTAGCTAGCCTGGCTTACACAGAGGCAAACAATGAGACTCTTCTTAAGTGAGGTAGAAAGCAACGACTGACCTCCAGCCCCACCTCCACACAAACAAAAAGATTGAAAAACCTTAGTATCCAGTGGTTATGTAGAGTGGTAGAGGCATGTGATCCCAGCGCTGAGGATCACAAGTTCAAACTCATCCTTGATTACTCCATGAGTTTGAGGTAAACCTGGGCTTCATGAGACATTGTCTCAAAAAAAAAAAAAAGGAAAAGGAAACACACACACATTTATAGTAAGGGTACTTTTATATATTCAAGTATAAGTTTATAGAGGCCACCGTTTCGGGGTTAAGCCAGGGCTGGAAGTTACAGTTTGGAACCCTGCCTGTGAGGTAGAGCATGGAGAGGCTCTCTGGGGGCCAAAGAGCATGGACAAAATGACTGACTGTAGGAGACAGTCCTCATCTTTAGAAGCCAGCTCCTGCCTTCTCAGTGTGGAGTTTTGAAACTGAATACCCCTGAAGTCTCAAGAGTTGTGGGAAGCAGCATTTCACTGCTTCAGAGCTAGATGCTCTGCAGGAGGGGCGGGAGGTGTGCACCCAGGGCCCCTGCTTAGCTCTTTGTCGGAGGGCGGGGTGGGGCGCGCAGGAGATGGGCGTCCAGGGCTCCTGCTATCTGAGCCATTACCATTTCATCTCTGGTCAGGCTTAAGACACTCTTTGATTTTAAAATTGCTCTTAAGTTCAAAAGGTTTCTCTTGGCAGAAGTTTTAATGACGCACAAATATAAACTGTCTGAAAATATATGTCCCTGTTCAGGGAAAGCTCGCCAACAGCAGAGATTAGTGGTGTTTTAATTTATGGTTTAGCTATTAAAAATGTCGCCACAAATTATATGGTAGTAAAATGTCTGTTTTTATTGTGCTTGGCTGGATCACAGGCACCCCTTTCACCCTCTTTTCTCCCCGCTCTCCCTCCCCCTTTCTCTTGCCCTTTCTTCTGAAGTCAGCTTTCCTAGGGGGAACATTTTACAGTTGTCAAATGTCATTATACATGTCTTTGTTTAAACAGTCTTCTGTCACATTATACTATGTGGCCAAAGATGAGCTCGCAACCCTGATCTTCCTGCTTCTGCTTCCTAAGTGCTGGGATGATAGCCATGTGCCACCACCGTACTAGTGGCAGTAATTTTCTGGTGGTAGTAGTAATTACTATTTTTTTTGGGAAAAAAAAGAAAGAAAGAAAGGAAGGAAGGAAGGAAGGAAGGAAGAAAGAAAGGGCTACTTGTTAAACAGTGGATTCCCCTGCTGGGGTTTTTGTGTATGGCTCCTGTTCACATGATTTGGAAGCAGAGAAAGCTGTGTCACCGCTCAGGGTCCCTCTCAGACAGCTTCCCACTTCATCCTTTTATCCCGGCAGGATTGCTGGCACCACGCGTACCAGCCCTCACTGAAGCCCTCAAGGGGAAAGCTGATGTCGAGGATGGGAGGCGTGGAGATGGTATTGAAGTCCATAGAACTACAGTGAGCTGCCTTGAGAGAGCTGATGTTTAAAATTCTTAGAGAAACGTGTGGTCTAGCCAGAGTGACAATCCGCATGCATCGGAGGGCAGGATGGCCTTCAGGAGTCGCCTCTCTCCCTCCTTCCTGTCTGTGGACCCCAGGATCCAAGTCAGGCCGTCAGGCTTGGTGGCAATTGAACACCTTTCCGCACTGAGCCTTGCCACCAGCCTCCTACACCAGATTTTCCTTACCTGTTCTCCTGTTGATGGACACCTCAGCAGATTCCACCTGCTGGCAGTTGAACAGTTAGGCAGTAGGCATGGGCATGTGGCTATCTCTGGAGACCGGCATTCTCCCTGGGATTCTACAAGGAACAGGCAGGCCATGAGCGTGCCCACCCCTCCAGATGAACAGGTCAGTTAGAGCATCACACCACTGAGCTCTCTCTGCAGCTCTTCTCTCCTTAGTTTGAAGCAGAGTTTTGCTAAGTTGCCCAGGCTGGCCTTGAACTCCTTCTGTAGCCCAGATTTACCTAGTCCTCTGCCTCAGCTGCCCCTGGGCTGGGGTTACAGGAATGCACCATTGTGTCCTGTCTCTTGAAACTCAGAGACTGAAACAGTACTGAGGACTGTTATGGTAGTAAAATGGCTTGGTGGTAGAGTGCTTGCCTGGGATCTACGAGGCCCTGGGTTCTATCCCCAGCATTTCAAGCAAGCAAACAGCAACCAACTAAACATAAGTTAGTGAACCAGAAAAGGTTAACTTTCTTATTGAGTAGGATTAAGAGAGTTAATGTCTGAAAAGGTGACACTTTTGCTGTGGTGGTGGCTTCCTGCCTGTCATCCTAGTGCCTGGGAGGCTAAGGCAGAATTTGAGGCCAGACTGGGCTATAAGGTGACACTCAGTGTAAAACACAAAGACAAAATGAAGACAAAAACAGTGGAGGGCGCTGGAGAGTTGGCTCAGGGGTTGAGCGTGCATACCGTTCTTGCAGAGGGTCCAGTCCAGTTCCCAGCACCAGCATCTGGCAGCTCACTTTAAATTCCAGCTCCAGGCAGTCTGACATGTTCTTTTGGCATCTGTAGGCACTACACTCAGGTACACATAGCCACAGTTACATAATGAACAATAAAGTCTTGGAGAGAAAACAAGTGGAGGCTAAGGAGACATGAAGAAGGGGGAGGTGAGGGAGAGGGGTCTCTAAAACTCCTTTGTTGAGAAACAGTATGACAGCCAAGATAACCCCTATCTCCCTCCACCCCACCCCACCCCCGACACCCAGAAGTGAAACCAGAAGTGAGGTGTCATTGATATGTCAGGTCTGTAAAGAGCCCTCAGGGTCTGAGGACAAGAGGTCCTGTGTATATCATAGTCCATTGGTTCAGGAGGGACCCCAGCCTAAAGGACAGAAGACAGAGCCTTTCAGTACAGGGCAGTGCATTGGAGGAACATCTGCCCCGGGCTGAGTCAAACCCTGAGAAGCCTGGAGTCATAGCCACCCTTACTCAGCAAAAAGGGAAAGTCTTCCTGTGAGCCTCGGGGCAGTTCGGTTCAAAGTTAATAGTACGTCAGGCTCACGTGCACAACCCCACAGTGTGCATGCCCTGCACACCCAGTGCTGGTCCTGCCTGACAGCTGAGTTGCAGGTGAGCTGAATGATTTGTAGGATCCTAAGGTAGAGGCAAGCTGGGTTTGAGAGAGCTCACTGTAACCCCAGAACCTGGGAGACACAGGCGGGAGATCAGCTCAGGGTCATCCTCGGCTACCATGGTTGTAGGCTAGCCTAGACCACATGTCTCAAAACAGACAAAACAAAAGCAAGGTCCAGTGACAACAGATAAAGGTACTTGCCACCAAGCCCTACAACCTGCGCTGTCCCTGGCTGGATGGAGAGAGCCAGTGCCAGCAAGTTGACCTCTGACCTCCATGTATGCACACACACTATATAAATGCATAAATGCCACGTGAAGAGTAGAAACGTGGATGTTTTTAGATGAGTTTCAAACATGGTCCCTAGTCACATCTTTTTAGCATTTTCTCTTGTTTTACTGACTGAACCAGATTAAGAAAGTTGTCTTTCTTCCTTTTCCTACCTGCTTTGTCTTTTCATTTTATTTATGAGGCTGCTCAGGCCATGGATCACAGGTTTGGTTTAAAATCTAAAACTTTTCTTCTTTTTTTTTTCCCAAGTGTGTGTGTGTGTGTGTGTGTGTGTGTGTGTGTGTGTGTGTGTGTTCCCCATCCTAACCTTGGGTACACGCAGAGGTCAGCCTGTGAGGCATTAGTCGGTTTCCTCTTCCACCATGTGGGTTCCGGGGATCCCACCAGGTGGCCAGACTTGGCAGCAAGCCCCCGTACTTGCCTCACTGTCTTGCTCATATTTTGAATCATGTATTGATATATATACGACATGTACCGGTGTAGCCTTTCAAACTGAATTATCTGTCCTAAAACTAGAATGACAGTGGCTTTTATTCTCCGAGGCAGGTGTCTGGCTGGGCAGCCCAGGCAGGCCTGGAACCTCTCTCTCCTGCCTCAGCCTGCCAAGCGCTGGGCTTGTAAGTGCACACCACCCAGCTGCCTTAAATTAATAATTGTTCAAGAGGTTCGTTTGAGAATTCAATGGGATAATCTGTGCCTGGATCCAGTAAATGTTTAGACTGCCTTCCATTAGGTACTTTATAGAAAATAAATCAGTAGATGCTATCTCTTTATTATTGATTTCCTCTTTTCTTTCATTGCCAGTCTGGTAAAAATTTTTTTTCTTTTATATTCCCTGTAAATTAGCATGCATTTTAGCCTCATTAGGTTTGAATGGGGCTTCGTTTGTGAGCCCGGGACTCTCGTTATCTGCCTGCTTGTTGGTAAAAACGTGCTTCAGGTTACAGACATCTGCTGCATTGAAAACTTGAAGCACGGAGACACATTTGTAAGAAGTCCTGTGTCTGTGTTCCCTTCGGAGCCCAGGAAGTGCCTGGTAGCTTGCTTGAGGTCAGGTGACTTTGTTTTAAGTCACCCTCTGTTGGCACACTGTTGACAGGGCTCCACCATGGCTGAGCACACACAGCAGAGCTCCCCTCTCTGCCCACGTGCAGGGCAAGGGTCAGGGTCAGGAGGCTGCCAGTTACTCAAGCCTCTGGTGTTTCTCTATCAGTCTTCATGTTGCTGCGTCCACATACTCCATAAGGGGCCACTTCCAGGAGGGCGGGGACTTTTTGACAGATGTGCTATGCATGGTCTGAGGAGATTCTGTAGTCTGTCATCAAGGGGAAGACATGATAGTGGGGCTGGGGGCTGCCCGTTTACATCTAGTGGATTAGTAAGCAGAAACATAAATACTGACATACTAATGGCTTTCTCCTTTCCTCCTATTTTATTTAGCCTTAATATAACTTTTATTTATTTAATTTGAGAAAGGATCTTACTGTGTAGCTCTGTCTGGCCTGGAATGTACTCTGTAGACAAGGCTAGCTCTAAACTCACAGAGCTTGCCTCTGCCTTCAGAGTGCTCGATTTAAAGCTGTGTGCTACCATACTCAGCCTTTTTTAAAATTTAAAAAAAGTTACATCGAGAGTGAGTGTGTGTGTGTGTGTATGTTTGTCTGTGCACGAGTGTGAGCGTGTGATTCCTGTGGAAATGTCCCGTTCTAAAGGCAGTGGGAGCTAGGAGAGAGCTAGGAGAACGGAGCCTAAAAACGAGGCAAGTTAAAGTTGTATTCAGCCAGCTTTATTCTGAACATCAGACAGTTTATACTCTACGGTTAAGAGAGGTCACATGAGTAAAGCTCTCATGACTTCAAGCTGTACAAAATCAGAAGTTCAAGCAACAATGGCAGAAACATGTTTTCCCACACATGCACATGAACAAAGAACAGTAGCCAGCCGTAATGAATAATCTGTGTAAACTCACTCCTGTCCGCACCTGGCTTGGGTGTGAAAGCATGTTTTAGAACAATTCTGTGTTTTTAAAGAAACTGAGGTCACAAGACTCTGGTCTTGTTTCTTTTCATTTTCTCACAAGCACTCAGAATTCCCCTCATGTGACTTCATCCTTGGACTGAGCTGCGACAGTATTAAGGACGAGTTTTGGGAGTCAGTTTTCTCTGACTACATGGGACTTGGGGGTCAAACTTGGGTCCTCAGGCATGGTGACAAAGCACTTTGACCTGCTGAGCTGTCTTGGTGCCTTCCTTTTTCCCTTTTAGTTTGGGTCTTCAGCCCGTGGGATGGTCAGGGCCTGGCTTGGAGATAGTTATAAATCCAGCCAAGCTTAAATAATGCTTAGGTCCTGCTTAACAGTTCATGGTCCTTAGAGAATAGACATTCAGAGCGAGGCTGATGCCCCTCTGGTGCAGCACTTGCCTACCACACGTGAAGTGCTGGCTATCCCCAGCACTGCAGAAGCCAGAATTGGTGGTGCATGCATGAGGGAGAGGCTGGAGGGTTGAGAGTTTAAGGTCATCCTTGGCTACATAGTGAAATGGAGGCCAGCCTGGGCTACACAAGACAGACAGAAGGTTTTAATGAACTTCTGCATATAGTCCGTCTTCCCAATGAGTCCCCTTTAGCATCTCATGATTTGTTATTGCTGAATAATAAAATATTAAAATATCTCCCTCAATCATAGTTATGAATATAAGATCTTGTCTGAGACCTCTGTGCTTCAGGGGAACTTTTAAATATTAACAAGGAGTTCCTTTGAGATGGCTTTTCCACAGTTGCATAGCTAAGCTATCAGAGGCAGCATTGCAATCTGATGACCTGTCATAAGCCCCTCCCTTCCTCCTCCTTTTTTTTTTAATTTGGGTTAGTAATTAGCATAGTTTTCCAACTTTGGTGTTTTGAACTGTATTACTGCTTGCCTGTAAAAACCCACTGAAGCTCGGCCTAATGAAGTCTTCCAATCCCTGAGCAAACAGGCCATTTCCCCATCTATTCTAAGGAAGTGGGTAGTTAACATGCAGAGAAGGGTATCTGGGTGCAGTGTCCGTAGTACTGCGAACAGCCATCTGTGGCAGCGGCCATCTGCAGTGAGCGGCCATCTGCAGTGAGCGGTCATCTGCATTGAGGGTTTGCAGAGCTCATCTGAGTCTCAGGCCAAGTCCCAGCTCTGCCATCTGTAGGGCGGGCCGCCTAAGGCTCGCTTGTAGGATCCGCTTTTCTTTTTAATAGGATGAAATTCTGCCTCTTACACAGCATGCAGTGTCTGTATGCACACACACAGAGTCTCTGTCGTGTTTCTGTATGTCTGTGGTGCCTCTGTATGTGTGGTGTGTGTGGTGTCTCTGTGGTGCATGTTTCCTCTCCCACCTCTGTGTCTGCGTGCACATACATGTGCAGTGTCACTGTAGTGTCTATATGTGTGTTGTCTGTGTGTATAGTATCTGTATTGTCTATAAGGTGTATTTGGAGTGTCTCTCTGTGTAGTGCGTATTTTTTTCTCGGTATGTATGTATGTATGTATGTATATGTGTGGCATTTGTCTGTCTGAATCTCTGTATGTGTATGCAGCATATGTGTCCGTATCAGGGAGGGGCTTGTAAGCAGTGAGCTTGCCCTTGGGTTTCGGTTGGCGCCAGTGTCTGGAATATTGAAGGCAGCTGCTGAGGAAGTCCAGTGCTGAGCTTGTACGGTGGCTGTGGCTGTTATCCCAGCTCGAAGGAGCTGGAGTCAGAGCGTCAGGAGCTCAGGCTTATCAGGATACAGATTGAATTTGAGGCTAGCCTGGGATACACGAAACATCTCAGAGACAAAGCAACAAGGGTTGATGTGGAGAGGTTTGAAGAAAAACCTTTTTGAGAAAGAATCATTTCCCACTGCAGTTTACTCAGTAGAGGGCTGAGGAGATTTGGGGGATATGTCTGGGTTCCCAGGTAGGTACCAAAAATTAGAAGCCAACTTACTGTACTACAGCTATTTTTAATAGGAATTTCCATGTTTGTAAAATAATTAAGGCTTGTGTGTAAATCCACATATGCTTCTCCTTTGGCATGATAGTCTATACATTTATTTTTAATTCTTTTATTTTTGACATTTGTGAATATAAATACATCATTTCCCCTTCCCTCTCTACAAGCTCTCCCATATGCCCTTCCTTGCCCATTTTCAAATTCAAGGTCTTTTTTCTCATTAATTGTTGTTCCATGAATATAAAATACATACACATATATGCCTAAATATGACCTGCTCAGTGTGTATAATATGTAGTACTTTATCAATTCACACTCAGTGGGGCTGGAGAGATGGCTCAGCAGAAAGAGCCACATAGTCATCCTCTGTCAGAAAAAAAGAATGATTATCTCGTTATAGAATTTCGATGAGATCTGTATTGGTTACTCTTCTCATAGCTGTGAGAAAATGCCCACAAAGGCAATTTAAGGGAGGAACGGCTCACATCATGGTGGGGCAGGCATGGTGGCAGGAGTGTGAGGCGGCTGCATCCACCGTGAGGGAGCAGAGAGACAGACGGATGCCGGTGTGCCTGTTTTATTCAGTCCAGGACCCCAGCCTGTTGATGGCTCGCTCACATTCAGTATGGGTCCCACCTCACTTAACCCTTTCTGGAGACATTCTCACAGATGTGCCCAGCGGTTTGTCTCCTAGGTGATCTCAAATCAAGTCGATAATGAAATGTGACTACCACAAGCTGTCACCCAGAGACAGGTCTGTAACTAACAGTCCCTGATGCTGTCCTTCCCACAGGGCGTGACCTACTGCGGTGAGAGTGCAGCCAGCAGCCTCACCATGGCCAACGTCCCTTGGCATGAGGAAGTGGTCCGGTTTGTCTGTGAGCTGGTGGATCTGCTTCCCGACTATGAAGTTGCGTGTGAACATGAACACTCCAACTGCCTCCTGATTGCACACAAGAAGGTAAGATGTGTGCTGCACCCCCTTCTCTTTCCCCTTTCTTCTCTTTCTTCTTTGTGCCCCTCACTTGACCCCAGGGGATGTCTGCTTGTCCACTGTCTTTCCTAATACAAGCGTTAAGAAAGCCCTGAACAAAACAGCACCATTCCAATGTTTGAGTTTAAAGATTTTATTTAGAGATTCTTGTTTAAACAATTACTTTTATTTTTAATCATACGTGTGTGTATTCCAGTGTGCATGGTATGTCCATGTGAGTGCAATACCCTCGGAGGTCTGAAGAGGGTGTCATATCTCCTAGAGTGGGGTTACAGGTGGCTCTCCATCTGGGCTCACAACTGGATGAATCACCTTAAACTAGCAAGCTTAGAGACGTCAAACACAAAATAATCTGGGGCCAGAGAGATGGCTCAGTTTGTAAGGCACTTGCCACCAGGCTGGACCACCTGACTCTGGGGACCCACAGGGCGGATGGAGAGAACTGACCCCCTGCAAGCTATTCTGTGACCTCCACACATGTGCACCCTCTTCTCCCAGATGAATAAGTATGATAAAGATT
This sequence comes from Grammomys surdaster, assembly GCF_004785775.1. NCBI lineage: Eukaryota > Metazoa > Chordata > Mammalia > Rodentia > Muridae > Grammomys > Grammomys surdaster. The sequence continues at coordinate 6,557,086 of NW_021604614.1, read as the reverse complement.
TTTAAAATACTACAACATTCATTAAGATGAAAGTAATACACTCCTAGCCCAGGTGTCAGGTTTGAGTTCAGAGCGGAACCCATGGCTGATGTGTCATCGAGTGTTGATTTCTTTGGATTGTTTATAATAATAGACCCGTGCTGTCAGTCATTTGGTTTATGGGATTTTCTCTGTGTGAAAGGTGAGAAAATAGCCAGATGAGGTTGTTTGATTATTTTTCTGTGGCAGGTTCTCAGGCCTGTGCATCTGGCCTCTGTGGCTGGCCCGTCTAGAGCAGCCCGGCTGTTTAATCAGGCCCATACCTCACCACACTGTGTCATAAGACCATCCGTGACCTTTCAAGTGTGTTCGTAATTCTGCACAGATTTACCTCCCCCCTTCCTGTGGGGTGTAAGGAGTCCCTGAAGTCACATGACCCCATGTCTCAGGACACTTCCCCTCACGTCTTGAGATCTGAGGCTTCGTTTCCCTGTTGACACAGCTGTCTTCCAGTACAGTTTGTGTCAGACGTGCTAAATGCTGCCCTTTTAGCTTCTGATTTTTTCATAAAGCAGTTGGACTTTTGTGAGCTGCCTTCATCTCAGCTTGTCTTGAGGCATGTAGAAACTCAGTCTGATCCTTGAGACCCAGTGCCTCAGCGTTATTTTCAGAGTTACCCATACTCTGGATGGAATTCTGTGTTCCTCATACCCAAAAGTAATTTGTGTTGGGTTTCTAATTCCCTAGTGTGACTGTGTGTGATGGGGCTTCTAAGGGTTGGATGCAGGCATGTGAACAGGGCCCTGATCTGATCGGATCTGCATCCTCACAGGAGACACTGAACAGCCTGTGCTCAGGGAGACAGCCGTGTTGAGCTACTGAGAGGGCATTCTCTGCCAGCTAGGAAGATAGCGTGCCCCAGAGACCAGACTTGCAGGGACCTGACTGTGGGCTTTGGCCTTCAAAACCTCTCTGTCCCTGAGCTGCCTAGACTGTGGTGCCTTGTCATGGTGACCTGAGCCTACTGTGTGTCCATGTCGCCTGCAGCAGCTCAGTCCTCCAGTTTTGTCCTCAGAGACTGGGAATCAGAACTGTCATTGGTGACTTCAGCTTCGAACAGTCCTGTCTGTACAAGTGCTTTTCTCCATTCTCGATTGCCTAAGTTTGCAGACTGCCTCTGGGACCTGCAGATGAGATGCATTGCATATGACTTGTGGTGTGTGTGTGTGTGTGTGTGTGTGTATGCACACACCCTGACTCAACTCTGAATTTTTTTTTTTAATGTAGGCTGGACTAAAAAATTAGTTTTATGGTTCTAATCCAGTGGTTCTCAACCTTCTTACCGCTATGACCTTTAACACAGTTCCTCGTGCTGTGGTAAACTTACTTTTGTTGCTACTTCATAACTGTAGTTTTGCTACTGTTATGAATTGTAATGTAAATATCTGATGTACAGGATATCTAATTTGTAACCCCTGTGAAAGGGTTGTTCGACTCCCAGAGGGGTTGTGACCCACAGGTTGAGAACTGCTGTCTAAGTAGATCCTTTTGTCTTTCTGAGACTATCCATGACAAGGAATTCTTTATTTCTTATTTTTTGTTTGCTTTTTTTTTTTTAAAGAAGTTTTACTCTTAATGATGTGTACATATGTGTGGGTACATGCATGTGAGTGCAGGCACCAGTGGAGACCAGAGGCCTTGGGTCCCTTGAAGCTGGAGTCACAAGGGGTTGTGACGTCCTCCACGTGGGTGCTGGGAACCAAACTTGGGCCCTCTGCAAGAGCAGCAAGTGCTTTTACCTACTGAGCCATCGCTCCAGCTGCACCCCTCCCTCCCGTTTTTGAAGATGGGGGTTTCACGTTGGCCAGGCAGGCCTCGAATTAGAATTCACTGTGTAGCTGAGGATGACTTTGAACTCGAACTCTTCCTGCCTCTACCTCCTGAGTGCTGAGGTTCCACGTGTGTGTGCACCATCGTGCCTGGCTAGAAGGAGCTACCTGCCTGCCGCGGCCTGGAGAGCCCTGTGTATAGTGCGTCTGGGAAGGGCGTGAGGATGAGCTTTCAGTCTCTGCCTATAAGATTGCAGGAAGCCCTGGAGCAGCATCCCAAAGAATGGACCTCAGAGAGGGAGGCCTCCTACTTCATCCACAAACTAAGCTTTTACATACATTTGGCCGTATCTCCTAGAAAGCTCTTAACTGACATAAACCATGAGCCATTTAAATTCAGCAAGTATTATCCTAATTCCAGGAAACTATGTTTTTCATTTTTAATACTTCTTCCAAACTGTAACTGGAAATGGTTGTTTCAGTTGGTCCATAGAATTAGACTAAGATTTATTTGAAAAAAAATTTTTTGGTGTGTATGTGTGCACATGTGCATGTGACTGCGAGCATGAAAGTAAGTACCTCAGAGATCAGAGGGGGGTGTTAGATTCCCCAGAGCTAGAATTATAGGTGGTTGTGAGCCATCCACCATGGATGCTGGGACCCGAACTTGTGCCTTCTGCATGAGCTGTGAGTGGTCTTAATCATTTAGCTGCGTCTCTAGCCCTGCTTTTATTTTGAGATAGGCTCTCAGTCTGTAGCCCAGGCTGCCCTTGAACTCTTGTTCTTCCTGCCTCAGTCTTCCTAGTGCTGGGACAGAAACACTGTTCACAAGTCACCTGTCAACATTAGCTTTGTACAAATGAGTGCCAGCTAGAAGCTTTGAATGCAGTGCCCTCACCACAAAGTGAGTTCCCCCGATGCTGCCACCTCCTCCCCCTCCCCCTCCCCTCTCCCTTCCCCTTCCCCTCCCCTCCCCCTTCCCCTCCTCCCCTCCACCTCTTCCTCCTCCTCCGTGGCTTCTCTGTTCTCTCCATCCCAGCCATTATTCCACAGTGACTTTTGAGAAGCAATTTACTTAAGAGAGTACAAATTGGATTATTCCCCATTATTGAATTGAAATTCTTAACGAGGCTTTCTGCTAATGAGATATTGTATGCACGTTAGGATGCAAAGGCTAGCTCGAGTCATTTAGCAGCTCAGAGTTAGAAGCCATTGATTAAGGCTTCAGTCAAACAAAGTTTAGCAATAGGAAGCCCTCCACACGTCCATACTTCTAGCAGAGCCGAAAGAGCACGCACCAGATAGAAAGCAACCACGGCAGGAAGAGGCGGAGTCAGCTTGACCAGGTGTGTCTGTGGGCATCGGCAGTCACCTCGCTCCAGGGAAACTCAGCTGCCAACTTTAGGGAGTAACCTCCTTCCCTTTTCTAGAAATGTAGCCCAGGTTGCCTCTGATTCCTTCCCATTGATATAAAAGTTCTCTTTCTTTTTTTTTTTTTTAAGGGCTTTAATTTTTTTTCTTTAATTTTTTGAGGTTATAATGTAATTAACATCCTCCTTCTTCTTTTTCGCTCCATATACCTCTACTTGCAGTCTTTCAGATTCATGGCCTCTTTTTTCATTAATTGTTACAGGCCTATACATGTATGATACGAATGTATGTATTCCTAAATAGAACCTCAGCCTCCCAGGGTCTGAGACTCCAGGCCTGGGCCACTCTGCCTAGTTCAGGAAGTCAGGAAACATTCCTTGCTAACAGACATGCCTGCCGTGCATGGTTTGGAGCAGTCTTCAGGGCTACAAGCATACTGAAAACACGTGAAAGTTTAACAGGATAGGAAAACCGGGTTTATTAGCAATTTAAAATTTTCTTTTTCTTTTTTTTGTGTAAGGGTCACATGTAGCTCAGGCTGGCTTTGAACTTACTGTATAATCTAGGCTGACCCTGGACTTGTGATCATCTTGATTCTAGTTCATGAATGCTGGGATCACTGGTGTGCACCACCGTGTCCAGTTTGTGCAATGAACAGAACCCATGTTTGGAGAGGCCTCTACCAGCAGATCCACATTCTTGACCCTCTCACTAGGGGCTTTTTGACATTCATTTGATCTATTAAAAAAAAACCTATTTACTTATATTTATGTATGCTGGTTGGTGGCCTTGTCCATGTTGGTCAGAAGAGGGCCTTGAATATCCTGGAGCTAGAATTATAGCCCTTCAGCTATGTGGAGTTACAGGCATATAGGCAATTGTGGCTGACCAGCATGGGTGCTGGGAAGGAACTCTGGCCTTCTGGGAGAGCAATGCATGCTCTTGACTGCCGAGCCATTTCTCCAGTCCCAAACTAATGCTGTGTGTTTAAGTCATGGCTTCTATTGCTGTGATGAAACACCACAACCAAAAGTAACTCGGGGAGGGAAGGGTTTATTTCAGCGTATGCTTGTAGTCGGTCTGTCACTGAAGGAAGTCAGGGCAAGGTCTCAAGGCAAGAACCTGGAGGCAGGAGCTTATGCAGAGGCCATGGAGGGGTGCTGCTTACTGGCCTGCTCCTCCTGGCTTGCTCAGCTTGCTCTCTTACACCATCCAGACCACCAGCCCAGGGATGGCACTACCCACAGTGAGCTGGGCCCTGCCCTTCCACATCAGTCATCAATTAAGTAAATGTACCACAGGCCGGTCTGGTGGTGGCATTTTCTCAAATGAGTTTTTCTCTTCTAAAAAGACTCTAGATTGTGCCAAGTTGCCATAAAACTAGCCAGCGCAGCTGGTATGATCCAGATGGAACTGGAACTTTATTTCTTCTACACAGTTTAACTTCTGACCTGACAACTTTTCTTTGCAGTTTAAGATCGGTGGAGAGTGGTGGACATGGATCGATTACAGCCGCTTCCAAGAGCTCGTCCTGCAGTATGAAGAGAGTGGAGGCTCCAAGACGTTCAGCTCGAGGGATTACATGGCCAGAACCCCACAGTGGGCGCTGTTTGGGGCCAGGGAAAGAGGCTTTGATCCCAAGGACACAAGATACCAGAGGAAGAACAAAACGAAGGACATTTCCGGATGTTGAGCTTATCTGAGTCAAGGATCTCCAAAGACAAAAGCTGCCTGGCCCCAGCAGGTCCTCAGTTGCCATCACTGTACGGGACAGAGTTTCACGGCTGCATTCCACGGTCTGACACCAGCAGGCAGCCGTGCTGCCCACACAGCACCCACACATGGGGCTGGGGACTTGGCTCGATGCTTCTTACCAGAACTCAGGCCGTTTAATAAGTCGATTTCTGAGACAGTGAAGGCGGTGGTCACCTCTGGATTTTTAATAGTTTTGGATTTTATTTTAGTAATTTTCCTAAGTGCTATCCCTGAGTGTTGCACAGGGAATAAACATCTCTGCCTCTTCCTCCAGAGCTTCCTCTCTTTTCTTTAGATCTGCTCTACTTAAGTAGTTCAGGCTGACATCCACTCATGGCAATGCTCCTGCCTCAGCCTGCTGAGAGCTGAGATTATAGGCCAGCACCACCAGGCAGGCTCTCTGAGCTACTGGCTCTTTGTAGAGTGATCACTTAATATTTTTAGCTTTGAGTGCCCTGGGCTAAACCTTTCTACCCCTTCCAAGGTAAGAACTCTCCTTAGAGTCATACCTGAAAATGAATGTTCCATTTTCAAAGGTGTGTGTGTGTGTGTGTGTGTGTGTACATGCATGCAACTGAGTGCCATGTCCATGGAGTCCAGAATAGGGTATCAGATCCTCTAGAGCTGGGTGGTTTTGAGCTGGCCAACATGGGTACTGGGAACTAAACTCAGGTTCTGAGGAAGAGCAGTAGCCCTCTTTACTGCTAAGCCATCTCACCAGCCCCAAATGTTTTATTTATTTTTCCAAATATTTTAAGGTATTATGTCAATCACTTTAAACTTTTGTATATTTAAAACTTTTGTGGGAATGTCCCAGCCCCTTCCAGAAGACATGTTACTATCCAGTGTGTTATTGGTCCAGCAAACATGCATGGAATAATGGAATAGGGTTTCTTCTTGTCTTTCTTTCTGTGTGGGCTTGGGACACACACACACACAGACACACACACACAGACACACACACACACAGACACACACACACAGACACACACACACACAGACACACACACACCCCTACCCCTGTCTCCTCTCCCTGTCTCTCTGTCTCCACTTCTGCTCTCATTGATGTACACAGTCTGACCTTTAAGGCTAAAGTTTTCTGTTTTGCTCTTTTTTTTTCCCCCTTTCGTTTCTTGAGACAGGGTCTCCTTTATCCCAGGCTAGCCCCAAATTCACTTTGTAGCTGAGGATGGCTTTGAACATCTGATTTGCTTGCCACTGACTCTTGATTGCTGGAATTGCAAGTGTACATCACTGTGCCTGGCTTCCAAGTATTCTTTTTTGTTGTTGTTTTTTAGTCAGAAACATCTCAGTCAATTTTATTTTCTTAAGTAATTGAAATTATTTTAAAATTCTTTTATTTAAAATGTAATAATCTTTCCTAAAGATCCAGGGCACGGTTACTCTTTTATGTCCTCAGATTAAAGATACTTCTTTTCTTTTGAGTTTTATGTTCTGTCAGACGCCCTTCCTCAGGAGCTCCAGGGCTAGCTGGCCTGGGTTTGTGAGTGACAAATGAGAGAGCCGGTCTCGAGATGTACAGTGAGGACCAAAGCCACAGTTTGCCTCTGACCTCACTCTTGCTCTGTGTCACAAGCACACCTTTAGGCACATACAGACGCAGACACTTGTACACACTCAACAACGATTTAAAAAAAAATAGGGGTGTATTGGAAAGATAGCTCAGTAGTTCTGAGTGTTTACTGCTCTTGCAGAAGACCCGGGTTCAGTTTCTAGAACCTGTGTCAGCTAACTCGTAACCACCTCTAACTCTAGCTCTGGAGACATGACACCATCTTCTGGCCCCTGGAGGCTCTGCATGCGTGTGGTGAATATAAACTCAGGTAGACACACATGTACATAAATAAATCTCTTTAAAAATTAGGGGCACACAAAGATACTTCAGCTGCTTAAGGGAACTTGTCCCCAAGCTTGATGACCTGAGTCTGATCATGGCAGAGGAAGAAGACTGACTCCTACAAGCTGTCCTCTGAGCCAGTCTTCTTGTGAAATTCTCGGTCACACAACCACACACGTGCGCAAACATATAACATGATAAATATTTTACAGAATTCAAAAACCTAAATTACTAAATGAAGGAAATAAGTGGATCACATACTCAGAAGCAGATGTAACTGACCGTGCTGGGGGCTTGCATTTAGGTTGCTGTGGGTGATGTGTCCCACCACAGGACAGGTTACATGCATTCTTATAGTCACAGAATAAAAGTGACGCCATACATCAGTGCATTCAAGGCTATGCTGGAAGGGGCAGCAGGTTAGACTGACACCAGAGTGGGCGTGTCTTCTCAGATTTCACACACTGTGCTCTATGTTAGGTTTGGGAGAAGGCAGGCATGCCCTAACCTGGATATATTTTGAGGTTTTCTATCAGGGGAGGGTTAGGTAAGAAACAGAAGTTAAGGTCATTGGCTATTCTGGGGCTGGAGAGAGCACAAGAGGATTGTCAATGTGTACCCATCCACACTTCCTGCGTGCTTTTCAGCCAAGGTCAAGCTGTCTGCAGGATCTCAGGCATTTATGTGCTAGCCTCAGACAGCATCAGTTCATTTGGTTGGTTGTGTGTGTTTGTGTGTGTGATTTTTGTATATGCATGTGGGTATGCAGATGCACTCAACCGTGCACAGGCACAGAGTCCAGAAGAGGACCACTCTGTTATTTTTAACTTTACTCCCTTGAGATTGTCCCTTACTGAACCTAGAGTAAGGCTGGTGTCCAGCAAGCCCAAGTTGATTCCCTTATCTCTACTCCCATCCCCAGCATGGGTGGGGGAGGGGAAGGATTACAGGCACATGTGTCTTCTCTCAGCTTTCTACCTGGCTTCTGGGCATTCAAACTTGCGTCCCCATGCCACATAACAAGTGCTCTTACCACTGAGCCACCTCCTAGGATGTCCCTCAGTCTGTGGCAGTCTTCTTGCCTCTGCCTCCTGATGGCTGGGATTACTGGTAGGAGCTACCATATTCTACATTCACTCAAGCTTTTAAACGTGTGTGTGTGTGTGTGTGTGTGTATGCAGGCCTTGCCTTGAAAGCATACGACCTGAGTTCAATTTCCAACACCCACATAAAAAGCTGGGCATGGTTGTGCACCCACGCTTTGGCCTGTGCAGCCCGATGCTATGGGAGGCTGATATCAGAGGACAGCCGGAGCTTGACGGCTGCCAGCCTCGTCATATTGATTACTTTTCTACTATTCTGATAAAACAATGGTGACCAAGGCGACTTAGAGAAGGAAGGTCTTACTTGGCCTTATGCTCATGGTGGCGAAGCATGGCCTCACCAGGCATGGCAGCTGGAGAGCCCCATAGAGAGTGAACTGGAGGTGGCCCAAGTGTTTTCATCTCAAAGTGTGACCTCAGCAACGTATTTCCTCCAGCAAGGCCACCACCTAGACCTCCTCAGACCGCACAAAGCATAGACATAGAAATACATGCAGGCAAAGCACCCGTAAACGTAAAACAATAAAGATGAAACAAACACCTTCCCAAACAGCTATAGCAACTGGGAACAAGCATTGAAATGAAGAGAGAAGTGGTGTCTCAAGGGGATACAGTGGGGAGTGATAGAGGACACCCAGAATCTTCCTTTGACCTCTGCACCCACAAATGTGGGTGCTTCACACATGCACACTCAAAGCAGAGAGGAAAGAGAGAGAGAGAGAGAGAGAGAGAGAGAGAGAGAGAGAGAGAGAGAGAGAAGAAGAAGAAGAAGAAGAAGAAGGAAGAGGAAGAGGAGGAGGACAGGGAGGGGGAGGAGGAGGAAGAGGAGGAGGAGGAGGACTCCAGTCAAGTCTAAAGATTAATGGTTGATTCCGGGAGGTGGAGGCCAGGCCTGGGCCCTAGGAACAATTATGCAGAAGAACAACTTGATCTGATTTGCATTTTAATAAAATCACTGGAGCTGCAGGCTTTAAAAATGGCTTGGCGAGGCCAAGAGGGAAAGCCATGAGTTGGTAAGTATTTTCATAGGCAAGTCTAGAAGTAATGGCTGTCTGGGGTGTGCCCGCGTCGTTGTGTGTGTGTGTGTGTGTGTATGTGTGGTGACATTTGCACAAGTGGGTTGTAAAGCTGTGGATGGATTCCAACGAGATCTATGACGTAATGCTTAATGGATGGAGCTGCAGACTGGGGGGATGGGCGGAGAGTTCAAAGGTCATTGTTGGCCCACCATGTCCTGATCTGGGGATACGATAGACCGTGGTAGCACTTAGAGGGCTCTCAAGGGTGAAGGTCAAGAGGAGCCTCAGAGAGGTCTGGAGAGAGCCTCCGGGGAGACAGGAATGTATCAATCACGGTGGGAGTTACCATCCAAACTTAGGGAAGGAACTCAGCAGTTAAGAGCCCAAACTACTCTTGGAAAAGACCCACTTCTGCTAGCTCACAGTCACCTGTAACTCCAGCTCTAGAGAACTCGGAGCCCTCTTCTCAACTCTACGGGCAGCTGCACTCAGACGCACAGACACACAGAGTAAATAAATATTAAAACGCAAAAGAGGAAGATTGACATCCCCCAAGCAAAGAGTGTAACGTGAGAGCTGAGATACCAGGCCCCGAGGTGGAGCAGCGTAGGAAATGGGGTTACCAGGAAATGAGGGCAGACAGACATACCCTATAGCCACTGAAGCTCAGCAAGGAGGGCGTCCATCTATGTGAAGTTAAGTACCACAAGGACACTTGTGTGTGAGCATGTGGAGACTAGGGGATAACCTCAGGTGCTGTTCCTCAAGTGCTGACTCTACCACTGAGCCACACCCCCAGCCCATCACGGACTGGGGACTCTAGGCAGGGGCTCTACCACTGAGCCACGCCCCCAGCCCCTCACTGGGGGATTCTAGGCAGGGGCTCTACCACTGAGCCACGCCCCCAGCCCCTCACTGGGGGATTCTAGGCAAGTGTTCTCTCATCGTCCAGCTCTCTTTCCCAGTTCTCCTGGGACCCCTTTCTCAGCCCAACCCAGTGACTGAACCCTATTTCCCATGTCTCAGTCTTTTGTCCTGGAAGAGAGGGTGCAGGTGACAGTCTGTTCTTGTCACTGGCCTGTCTGGGTCTGTCTGTGGCTAGTGCAGAGTGTGGGCCATTAGACAGAGTCCTTCGTGGCTCTTTTTTTAAAAGCCTATTATTTTAATTTCCAAACCTTTTAGGGGAGTTAGGACAGCAGCTACAACCTCACGTTCGGTCTGCCTCTTCATTATGACAATTTATGACTCAGAGTCACAAACTGACCATTCCTTTGGCCACCACATCCTGTCCCACTCTGCTTCATGTCCCCTCCAAAAGACTCAGGGGACAAGAAATGCTGATGTAATGGCTTCTATTACTGATATTGCCCTGGTAGTTGGGGTGCCAAGGTTGTCTGCAGTCCTGGGGAGGGAGATGAGGAGACGAACTGAAGCTTCTTTCTTTAAAGCTACTCCACGTCCCAATGTGCTCATTCCCATGGGCTCTGTTTACCTGAGCTAATGTATTTATTTAATTTGACGGGAAAATCAGAATATACCTTTCCCATTACCACATCATTCAAACACATCTAGACATAAAATAGAGGATGTGTTTATAGCACTTAAACACTGTATCGCATCAAGGAACCACCCAACACCCAGACCGTGAGCTCTGATGTGGTGAGTATGGTGTGGGTAGCCTTGTGCCCAACAGCTGGGGGCAGAGGCAAATGTCTGCCTCTCCATGGTCACCAGTTCCTCCACCACCACCATCTTCCAGGGAAAAAGCTTTCAGATTCTCCATGAGCCCTGATGCCATTTCTCACATGCTTAGATGGCTTCCATAGCAATGGGAAATGACTCTTAACTAAAGGAAACTCATTTTTGACTTTGCTCTTTGTGGTCCTGGGGTCAGAACCCAGAGCCTTGTGCACCAGACATAAGATGGTGTTGCAGTTTATTGGTTTAAAATATTTGCCTCCTGTGTGAGTCAGCGTTCTGCTACTATAACAAATACCTGGATACAAATAGTTTATAAAGAGGAAAGGTTCGTTTGGGCTCACAGTTTTGGAGGTCTCGGTCCTTGATCACTTAACAGTAGCCCCATGTGTGTTGGACCTGTGATGAAGCAGAACATTGTGGCAGAAGGGCAGAATGTAGCAAAACCAGACCCTAGTATTGAGCCAGGCAGCAAAGAGAGAAAGAGGAGGAGATGTGGTGCCATTGTCCTGGTAAGAATACAGTCTCCAATGGGTTTTCTCTAATTCAGTGATGTGACCCTTTAATATAGTTCCTTGTGTTGTGGCGACCTTCAACCATAAAATTATTTTTTGTTGCTACTTCGTAACTGTAATCTTGGTACTATTATGAATCATGATGTAAATCTCTCTGTTTTTCCTGTGAGGGATTATTTGACCCCACACACAAGAGATTATGACCCACAGGTAGAGAACCACTGTTCTAGGCCCTACCTCTTTAAGTTTCTACCTCTTTCCAATAGAACCATGTTGAAGATTAAGGCTTGGGGCCGTATTAGCATTTTTGTACTGTTGTGAGTGAAACACAGAAACAAATGAAGATGTGTGGTTCCACGGATATCAGTCCATCAGTGGGGGAGGGGGAGAGGCATGGCAAAGCAACTTAGCTGGTGGTAGGAGCATGTAGTAGAAGCTGTTCATATCACGATGGACCAGGAAGGAGAGAGAATTAGGAACCAGGGACTTCATATAACCTTCTGAGATCCCTTCTCACCCAGGCAGTGATCTCCCTTCCCCGAGTTGGGCTCACTTCCTAAAGGGTTCAACAGTCTGTTGAAATAGCACCACCTGCTTGTGAACAAGTCACTAAACTCTGAGCCTGTGGGGATATTTCATTTTCAAACCATAATGGAGGACATCAAGGGTATAATCTGTGATACCTCTCTCCCCATTCTCAGACAGAAGTCCCTGAGTCATAGATGGCATTTTCACCAGCTTCTCTTGGAGACAATCCTAGGGTGGGCCTCATGCAGACACTTTAAAAGCTATGTGCAGAAGGATGAATGTGGGAATCACTTCTTTGGCAAGCTCACAAAGGAACAGGTCCCTAGCTGTCTTAATTAGCTTCCTTTTCTTCCTCTTCAGCCAGGTATCAGGGCCCTAATACCTAATGAGCACTTGGTAATGGATTCATTTGTAAGAAAATATTCCTCTGTGAAAAAAAAATAAGTCAGAGGTAACTTGCCATGTTGATTACTAATGGCTCTTACCAAAATGCCTAGATAGATCTTGGTTTTGAGAGGCTCTAAATGGTTTTCTGAGTCTGATCAGAACCAATTTATTCTTTTAAAACATACTAATTTTGCAGCGAGAAGCATTTCTGAATGAGTCAGAAAACTCTATTACTGTTTTATTCCAGCTGATTCAAAATATTTTAGTGTTTTTGATATTTTTCTTCTGATATGTGGGTTCAGTGGATCATGTCTCTCTCCTTATTCCATAGTGTGTGTGTCTACAGGAACATACATGTATTCATGTATATGAGTGCTCATGGAGTCTAGAGGACAACCTTGGGTGTCATTTGTTAGGTTCTATCTAACACACACACACACACACACACACACACATACTGAGGCTAGAGCAATGACTCAGTGGTCAAGGGCACTGCCTACTCTTCCAGAAGACCCAGGTTTGGTTCTCCTTCCTCCCATAGCAGCTCACAACCACCTATAACTTTCATTCCAGGGGATCTGATGGCCACTGCATACACGGCTACACAGACATGTGTACAGGCAAAATACCCATACATATAAAGTAAAAATAACTGATTTTTAAAAAAATTCTAAAAGTACTATATTAGACTTACTCATTTAGTATGTGTGCCTGTATGTGTGTGTGTGTCTGTGTGTGTGTGTGTGTTGGGCAGTGTGCAGTGCACACCTGTATGGAGGCATGCACATGCCATGGCACACATGTAGCAGTCAGAGGACAACTTGCAAGAGTCGGTTCTTTCCTTCTACGACGTTGGTTCTAGGGCTTGAACTCCGATCATCAGGATTGGTGGCAGACCCCTTTACCCACTGACCGCCCCCCCTTCCCTCTCTCCTTTTTGAAAATTTCGCCTTCTTTTTTGAGACAGGCTCCCCCGCTGGTCTGGAGCTCACTGAGAAGGCTAAGCTGACTGGCCAGTGGGCCCCAGGGAGCTGACTGTCTGAGCCTCCCTGCACTGGGATTATAAGCTCACAGCACCATGCCCAACTTTTCTCTTTCTCTTCACAAAGTTTTGGGAATCGAACTCAGGACTTCATGATGGCAAAGTAAGCACTTACTCTCTGAGTAGTATTCCCCAGTCTACTCCAGTATTTTCTCTATCTCTCTCCTGATGAAGTCAGCAGATCAGTCCCTGCTTTAGAGTGATCATATCAATATTTCATATTTTTGGGCCCCAGTATCCAGAGCTCCTCCTTGGATCAATTGCTATAGCATCCTCCCTGATGCCCCACCCCCACCCACAGGGACCACACACTTTCTCCTTGTCCCTCTCTTGTGAGCTTGGCTGTTTGGTTCATTGTGTATGAGTTCATATAAATGTTCCAGAGAAATTTCCAAAGTGTGATTCTGTCACCACACACACACACACACACACACACACACACACTACATGCACGCACACTCCATGCATATGCACATACATGCAACACATTCTATTTTGAGCATGACTTTAGATGCCTCAACGACTGCCCTTTAATGCACCCATGAGACGTAGCATTTTATTCCCGAGATCAAGTGCAAGGAGAGCAGCCTTACAGGTTTGTGTTAGCGCATGCTTTCAGAGGTCAGTACATAGTCCTTGGCTGTGATGTTGCTGAGCCTCTGTGAGTTGGAACTTCTCAGCATTGGTAACATTTGGAAGGCTCTTTGGCTCCTGACAGCAAGGAAGCATAGTAGAGTCATCAGAGGTGTTGTGTTAATTATTTAACGCAGCCACCGGCCAGGCCGACTATCTAAGCTGCAGCAGCTCTGCCTAGCCCAGCTGCCATGTTTTTTGGCCAGAGGCCACTGTGTGCTGCAGTTAGAAATGGCCAACTAGAAACACCAGCCCTGCCACCCACAAGACGTCAGCATAGGAGATGGCTCAATCTCCCACGCTGTCTCTGCAAGGCTGAGCATTGCCCAGGCCATCCCGCCATCCACGCGGGCTCAGTAGAAAGATGAGACTCTAATGCTTAAAGATTAATCAAAGGCTTATATATTTGATAATGATCAGTAACAAGATACCCATACAGTCAGAAGTGTAACCCAATACCCAACCTAGATATACCAACTACCTTTGACTGCTACAGACATGTGAACATCTGCCTCCATCTCCTCTCTCTCTCTCTCTCTCTCTCTCTCTCTCTCTCTCTCTCTCTCTCTCTCTCTCTCTCTCTCTCTCGTTCTCCTCTCCTGTCTCCTAGCTCCTCCTCTTCCTTTTCCTCTTCTTCTCCTTACTCCTCCTCTTCTTCTTTCTCTCCTTACTCCTCCCACCTTAGCTCCTCCTACAAGAGGAAGGAGCTAGGGCAAGACAGAGCCCCTTCAATGGGCTGGTCCATGCTTCTGGGCTTGTGGGAGAGTAGAACATCATGGAGGACCAGAGTGCTATGACTCCCTGCCCTTGGGGATCGTCAATCGAGAGTAGATAGTCGGTCCATGAGGATAAACGGATCAGAGACAAAGAACGGGGCTTCGGAAGTTCTGTGAGTATTTATGGTGAATGATCATACTGGGACCAGCTGCAGATCAACTTTATTTCGGGTGATTCAAGGCTTATATAATTTTGGGGACTGGAGGTAAGGACATCCAGGCTGAGGGCTTAGGGCACTGAAATGTCTCATTAGCACGGGGAAGTATTACAGGAATCTCAGGTGCTAGCCGTATGGGTTCTTACCAGGAGAAATCTTAACCAAGGCTACGTAATGTTCTCTGTGTAGGGCAGTTTGTGTGTGTGTGTGTGATTTTTGAGCCCCCCAGGCAAATTCAGAGAAAGAGAAGCCCTACCAATGAAGGGAGTCCTCCATTATGCTCCAAGCCCCAAAAAGCAATAAGGGCAATGGTAGACCTTAATTAGCAGGGGAACAAGTACATCAAACTCCCAGCAGCTAAGAAGTGGACCAGTGACAAGAAGACCCTAGCAGGAGATACACTCATCAAAGTCACATACCCAGACACCCAGTAACCCACTCTTCCAGCTAGCCTCAGCCTCCACAGTCCCAATTCTCCAGTCAGTTATTAAAACATACTGTGTTTTGTTGGGTGAAGGTGCAAACCTTTAATCCCAGCACTTGGGAGGCAGAGGCAGAGGGCTCTCTCAGAGTTCAAGGCCAGCCTGGTCTATACAGCAAAATCCAGGACAGCCAAGGCTTCACAGAGAAACCCTGTCCCTCAAAACAAATTTCTCTCTCTCTCTCTCTCTCTCTCTCTCTCTCTCTCTCTCTCTCTCTCTCTCTCTCTCTCCCTCCCCCCTGTCACTAGCCTCAGCTCCCCTAAGGGCAATGCCCCAAGCCTCTCCACTTGTAGAGGACATGACCTGTGGTCACATAGGCTCAAGACAGATCACCATTTTAATGATATACCTAAAGGCCTGGAGGCTTAGCCAATATGCTTTCCTTCCCAGACATTCCTCCCTGCAAAAGGTATTTATCCTCAGGCCCACCCTGAGAAGTGGTGTACGTTTTTACTTGTCCACTTTCTGCCATGACAATAAATGCTTTAAAATCATGGACTCTCTCTTTTCATCAGGATCCGCCATGGGGAGCCATGGAGATAGAGCCACTGTCTAATCTCCTGTAGAAGGCCTATTTGCACTCCCAGCCACGGCCACCACCAAGCCCAACACAAACGTACAGCTGTTAAGCCAAGGACTCCCCCTCCCCCCCCCCACCCCCTATGCTACCCCCCTCCCACGAGCCAGAGCTCGGGGGTGGGGGGGGGGGGCGGCTCCCCGCTAGATCAGTCCTCACTCTGTTCTCAGCTCTTCTATGTCACAGGCCCAGGTTCTCCCCACCCCCCAACCAGATCCAGCTGTCCAGCACCTCAGACTGTGCTTCCCCATGCCAGAAGCGGTGTCCCAAGAGGCTACCCTATGGCCCAACACATGCCCAGGGACAGTTTGGGGTGTGATCAACTTCCTGCATCCTGCCTACCTGAGCAGCCATGCCCTAGGGCGGAGCAGATGCGGCTCTCATACTGGGAGCCCATCTGGAGCAGACCTGTGCAGGCCCTGTGCCTGCCACCATGGCCTCTGTGAGTTCCTGGGTGCATTGGTTTTGCTGTGTTTAGAAGGCTTTGGGTCCTTGGTGTCCTTCATCCCCTCTGGCTCTTAAAATCTTTCCTTCCCCTCTTCCACACGGTTCCCTGGACCCTTGGGAGAGAGATTTGGACTGTCACCATTTTAAATTAAAAAATGTATACTGGTCAGTAGAGTCCTGATAGTCTAGCTGATTTATGTGTTTATATATGTATCTAGTATGCATGTGTGTGTGTGTATTGTGTGTGTGTGTGTGTGTACGCATAGGGAGCTCACGCTGTCTGGGGCTGAGGCTCAGTGGGGGAGCACTTGATTGGCACTCAAGGGTCCTGGGTTCCACCCCCAACACTGCAGAAGTAAGTAAATAAATTGATCAGTGTTCAGTTATTTAAGAGACCATACTCTATGAATTGCATTACTTTAAAACTGTTTCTGTTTCGTATTTTGTGTGTGTGTGAGCAATGCCACGATATGGGGTTCAGTTCTCTCCTTCCACCGTGTGGTCTTGGGGATGAAGTTCAAGTTGTCCAGGACCTTCACCCACTGAGCCATCTTCCTGGAACGAGGGTTCCAGATTTCAGCCCTAAGGTTTTTCTGAAGGCTCTAAACCCCATCACGTCTGTCTCACTGTATATACATGAGAAGGCAAGGACATCCTTATAAACAAAAGATGTAAGACTCACTTAAAAAACACATGCACAAGCATTTTGAAATCTGGATTCATTTTGAGTTCTGGATTTCAGAACTCGTGTCGACTCTGTCTCTCTGAGTCTGGTTTACTTCACTGGACACAGTCATTTCCGGTCCCCATCCACTTCCCTGCAAAGTGATTTCATTTCTCTGTGTGACTGAATAAAACTCCACTGTGTACGCACACCCACCGCAATGGCCTGTCTGTCTATTGATGGCATCTCGGCTGGTACCAACTCTTGGATATCGTAACCAGGGCAGCAATGGATGTGCAGGTGTCTCCGTGATCTGCTGACTCAGGGTTCTTCCAGTATATTCCTAGCCGTGGTGTAGCTGGGTCATACGTAGTTCTGATTTTAGTAGGTTTTTAAAACAGATTTATTTGTTTATTTTATGTAGACAAGTGCTCTATCTGCATGTATGCCTGCATGCCAGAAGAGGGCATCCGATTCCATTACAAATGACTGTGAGCTACTGTGTGGTTGCTGGGAATTGACCTCAGGTCCCCTGGAAGGGCAGCCAGTGCTCTTAACCACTGAGCCATCTCTCCAGCCCATTTTTGTTGTTGCTGGTTTTGTTTTTTTGAGAAACCACCATATTGACACAGTGACTCCATAAGTTTACAGACAGCTTATTTTTTTAAAAAAGAGTTTTATTTCCTTAGAGGCCACACGAGAGCATCAGATCCCCTGGAACTGGAGTTACAGGTGGCTTTTGACCAGTACTGTTAATGGAACTTGGGCCCAAGCACTCTTAACTGCTGCACCATCTCACCACTCCACCCTCCCTCGCCCGAGGATAAATCTCCTGACCTTCTTACTCTAAGGTTATATAATTTCTTCTAATTGCACCATGTGAAAATAAATCTCCATTATTTATGAGGGTGGAACTCAAATAAATCTTAAGGTCTTAAGTACTGGCAAAGAGACAGTCGTTAGTGATTAAAAAGTGATTCTACTGTGTACTAAAATAATTGGAAAAACAGAACGGAGCCAGCTCAGAACTCACGGCTGTAAGTCTTAAAACGTTTGCGTCTGTCTTCTGTAGGATTGGTTACTGAATAGGTTACGGGATTCCTTTGGTTTCTTTAAAACACCCATTCTTTTTGTGTGGGGGAGGGCTTATGGTGGGTCGGTGGGTCAGTTCATGTGTGTACACACGTGTGCACGTGTACATTTAGAGGTCAAAGGTCAGCCTCTGTTGTTGTTCCTCAAGAGATGTCTGCCTTCGCTTTTTTTTTTTGAGGCAGGGTCTCTCTCATCACGTGTCACTATACTTCGCTTTTTTAAAACCACATTTATTTCCTTAGTGTGTGTGCATGTGTACATGTGTGTGTTTCCGTGTGTGTATGTACCACAACATGCTTGTAGAGGTCAAAGGATGACTTTCTGGAGTCTGTTTTCTCCTTCCACGATGTCAGGTCATGAGGCTTAGCAGCAAGCCCCTTTATCTGCTGAGCCACCTCACCGGCCCATGCTCTGCAATTTTCTGTGGGGCCATGGGATCAAACTCAGGTACTCACACTTGCAAGGGAAATACTTTGCCAACCATGCCATTGTTCCTCCAGTTTTTAGAGACAACAGAAAAGGGTGTTTTTACAGAGACTCCTTGAAGCAGACAACCAGGAAGCAACATTTAGTCTTGTATCCCCAGCAGGTGAGTCAGTTCAAAGGGGTTCAGTGGCTTTGAGAGCCGGCAACTCTTTTTGGAGGTTTGACTGTTCTGGGCTAATCCCTCATGCCTCGCAGCAGACTTAAGCTCTGAGAAAATCTCATAAAGAAAACATGAAAAAAATATAGAAAGCTTTGTACGCTGTTCCCTTACTTCTTCTGAAAATATTTACAAGATGTGATTGTGTCCGGGGAGGTAAAGAAGAGGAAGCCTTTTTTCTTGTTAAAAGAGAGGGCGAGGGTAGATGTGTGGCCTAGGCTGGGATTGAACTTGCTATGTTGCTGACAATGACTTAGAACTTCTGATCTCCCTAACTCCACTTCCTGAGTGCTAGGATTATAGGTGTGCATTAGCACACTTGCTTTTTTATTTTTAGATTTTAAATTGTGTGCACACATGTATGTGCTCTGGGGTATGTGTGTGTGTATCTGTGTGTGGGAGTGTGTATATGAGTGCAGTACCTGCAGAGGCCAGAAGAGGGCAGCAGATTCCCTGGAGTGGAGTTAACAGGAGGTTGTTAGCTGTTGATGTGGGTGCTAGGAAGCACATCTGGGTCCCCTGCAAGAACAGCAAGCAATCTTAAATCACAGAGTCATCTTTCTAGTCTTTATACTTGGTTATTTAAAAATATGGTGCTAGGGAGAACCTACTTTTTTTTTTTTTAATACTTTGATCTTTAAACCATATCATGTGGGGCTGAGAGGTAAGAAAATTCTATAACATCTATGTTAGCCACTTTTGCTTCTATGTGACTAAAACACCTGACAGACATGCCTTAAGGGAGGGAGGATTTATGCTTGTTCATGGTTACAGAGGAGTTTAAGTCCAACATGGCCGGGAAGGTGTTCTGTGTGGTCCAGAGACTAATATGTGATTGCTGGACATTCACTTTCAAATGAGCTTCCTAAATACATGGCAAGGCAAAAGAACAAGTGGCAATTGATGGGTGGCTGACCATCAGAGTCCATCAAATTGAGTGCTCAAAACATTTTAGAAGAAATCAATGGGGGAACTCCATCAAGCCATTCAGTTGGGGCTCTCGATCAGAAGAGAGACCTGGGCAGAGGATAATCCCCTTAGGAGATACAGGCTTTCAAGTTAAAACAAAACAAAAAAAAAATAGCAGCAGATGCAGATGACATCATCCAATCAGACACTCACAACATCCATGACATCATCCAATCAGGCACTCACAACATCCATGACATCATCCAATCAGGCACTCACAACATTCATGACATCATCCAATGAGGCACTCACAATGTCCATGACATCATCCACTCAGGCACTCACAACATCCATGACATCATCCAGTCAGGCACTCACAACATCCATGAGATCATCCAATCAGGCACTCACAACATCCATGAGATCATCCAATCATGCACTCACAGCATCCATGACATCATCCAATCAGGCACTCACAACATCCATGACATCATCCAATCAGGTACTCACAACATCCATAACGTCATCCAATCAGGCACTCACAATGTTCAGTAGCAACTGATTGCAGGAAGTTGAGATAATCAGCTAGATTCCAGATTGGGCTTTCTCTCCATGGCTGAACTTCCAGCTTCTCTCTCCCATAGCAAGCCTTTTATGTCTTGGGATAAACACTAGTGATCTCTGTTGGAAATCCCCTTCCAGCTGTCCCAAGGACAGAGTGTTTCACTCTTGGGCTGTTTTGCTGTTTCTTTCCCTCCCTGCCACCGAGTTTGGGAGGCAAGCCCATTCTCAGACACCGGAGGATACTCTGAGAAAACATGCTTGGGTCTGAGACGGCAGGATGTGTGTGTGTGCAGTCCAACTTCCTGAGTTCAGAGCGTTTAAACAGTGCTCGGCAGTTTACCAATATATGTGCATTACAAAAAGGATAGCAGTGGAGGTATCTCCATTGCTCACAGTAGGAGCATGAGGCAGAAGGTATTCACACCATGGCTGACCAGAGAGAAACCAGAACCAGGGATCAGTAAAACATTCTAAGGCCCACCTTCAGTGGCCCAGTTCTGCCAGTGAAGTTTCATCTCTGACAGGCTCTCCAGCTTTCAAAGCAATAGCTCGGTCCATATAAAAGCCATGTACAAACCAATGTGGTGGGGCACATCTGTAATCCTAGTGCTGAGTGGGTGGAGATGGGTGGATCCCTACGACTCACTGGCCAATCAGTTTAGCCTAATCAGCATGCTTGTGGTCAGTGAGAGACCCTGTTTCAACAAACAAACAAACAACCCAAGGGAGCATGCTCTTAAAGAGTGTCGCTCAAGGTTGACAGAACTCTGGCTACAAGCACACACACTTTCACATGCACAGGCACACACACACACACACACACAGCAACGCAAACCAGCCTCAGATCCAAAATACATCTTTCTTGACTCTATGCCTTCTGACAGGGAATCGGGGAACTGAGATCTAAGAAAGCTCCCTTCAGTGTGTATTGCATGTGTTCATGGTGAATGTCTCTGCCGCTGTGTGTGTGTGTGTTTGTGTATTAAATGTGACGTGTCTGTGGAGATCTGAGGACATCCTCAGGTGTTGGTCCTTGATGCTCCCTCTGTTGGGGATGGGATGTCTTTGCTGCTATGCTCCACAGTCCACAGTGGCTTCTTGTTTCTACTTCCCATCTTGCTGTAGGGTTGCTGGGATTATAGACACACACTACTGCCCCAGGCTTAACATAGTCTGACTGACTCAACTCAAGTCTTCATGTTTTTGAGGCAAACACTTCATCCACAGAACCATCCTCCCTAATCTGAATCCCTAATCTGAATAAACATAATTTATTTACTTTTTTATTAATCCTCCATTCATTCCTGAAAAATACTCTCTGAAAACTAGGAATAAAAGATAACATCTTTTCGTGGATTGGTTCTAATGCTATTTGTGTTAATTCGACTCCCCAAATCACACAAGAATTCTTCGTGTGAGGTGCTGATGGTTCTTGCCCCCAGATGGTTCTAACTGGTAAATTAAGTTGCTGGTGGCCAATGGCTGGGCAGGGACACAGAGGCAGGACTTTACGTTCCCTGGGCAAGGGACAACAAAAGGAAGGGGGTTTTAGAATCACATGGCCGGCCACCTCCATCTTGGTGAGGTCAGTCAGCGGCCAAGATGGCTGCCAACCACCTTCAGTCTTGGTGAGGTCAATGCGCAACCCCAGGGGCCACTCTACCCCATTGGGTCTCGGATAGCAGAGATGGAATATAGGTTTTAGAAAGCAATAATTCAGGAATATCGGAGGGGAGAGGGTGCTAGCTTCAGGGAGGTTTGGAAGTGCCCAGCCATTGTGCTGTTTAAGGGATATTAAAAATAAGGCTGTGTGTGTGTGTGTGTGTTTTTCTTTCCGGAATCCAAAACATTTGGGCAGAACAGATTAGCAAATTACCACTTCAATATCTTTAATGTGGTAGAAGCATCTAAAATTTAGAGTAAGAGGCAAGTGTGCACTTTAAAATTTTACTTACTATTTTATTATTACTTTTACATGAGTGTGTGTGTGTGTCTGTCACATGTGTGTGAGTGTTTAAGAAGGCATCAGACCACCGGGCGGTGGTGGCACACACCTTTAATCCCAGCACTTGGGAGCCAGAGGCAGGCGGATTTCTGAGTTCGAGGCCAGCCTGGTCTACAGAGTGAGTTCCAGGACAGCTAGGACTATATAGAGAAACCCTGTCTCGAACACCCCCCCAAGAAAAGAAGGCATCAGTTCCCCCCCCCAGCTAGAGCTACAGGTGGTTTCATTCACCCCTACAAGTTCTGAAAAGCAGACCCCGGACCTCTGCAAGAGCAGCAGGCCCTCTTAAACGCTGAGCCCTCTCTTCAGCTCACTCGTTCCATATTTTACTGGAAGTTCTAGTCCGTGAAATAAGATAATAAAAAGAAATAAAAGACATCCATATTGGAAATGAAAAACTGAGAGTTGGAAAATTATTTCTTTCCAGACTTATTATAACGCTATGGTAATTAAGATAATGTGTTATTTATTGGAAAGCCCAGCCTTCGCTTTCTTCCATTGATTTTTTTTTCCTTTGTCGAGATTTAATTGTCTGTGTCAACGTGAGCATGTTTTTGGTGGTTTTTTTTTATCCCATTTCATTGACGGTCGTCAAAATAAAATCTTTATCTTCCTATAAGAAACAGCTAAAGGGATGAAGAGGCAGAGTATGGGCCAGGTGTGCTGGTGCACAACTGTCATCCCATAACCCTGGAGGGGAAGGGTCAGGTGTCCAGGGTTATCTCCAGCTAGACGTGAGCTCCAGGTCAACCTGGGCAACAGGAGAGGCTGGAACCTCTGACCTCTGACAACATCAGTGTGGCTCGCTTTGATCTCTGATGGCGAGAGGGGAGGGAGTGGGGGGGCATCTATCCACCTTGGTTTTTGTTTTCTGACAGTTTTGCCACTCACATCTCAGCTCCCAAGAGCTTTTGCATACACACGCTAAGGAATGCCCTCCCCTTCTTGTAGTAATAAGTATTTAAATCCCAGCAGGAGCTTCTACTTCCACCTTTGGTTATTGCGTTCCTGGATAAAAGACACAGCCTTTATGGGTAGCTCCCTCCAAGTTGTTAGAATGCATTTCCCTATTGATAACCCGGAGTTATTACTTACTATTTACTTTGGTCCATCTGGGCTGCTCTTAACTGCAATTGGGCAGCCCTTAGGGCCATGCTCTTTTGAGCCTTAGCCCACGGTAGCTTCCTTGCTCCTTCATCTCCATGTGATCCTCCCGGAACCAATCCCACGAAACCTCAACCCCACCTCTGTCTCTTCTGCCCAGCTATTGGCTGTAGGCATCTTTATTTCACCAATCAGAATTAACTTGGGGGCAGGGCCACAGGGGCTACGAGCAGACTCAAGGTCTTGCCCCCCCCCCCCGCCCCCCCCCCCTTAGCACTACAATAGACAGTTAAAGACAAAACCCCTTCTTTTGTTCTTTTGTCTTTTTATGAGACAGGTTCTCATGGAGCCAGGGTGGATTTGAACTCTCAGTCATCTTGCTGCCATCCTTCAAGGGCTGGGATTACAGGCACGTGAGCTGCCACACCTAACCTTATGGCATTCATCCTAACTGTTCTTTCTTCCTCTCTCTCAGCATATGGATGTGTGCACGCATGCCATGCTTGTGTGTTCATGTGTGTGCATTTGTGTGTGAGCATGCAGGCGTCTGTCACGGTGTGCTTGCGCAAGTCAGAAGACAACTTTGTAGAGTCATTTCTCTCCTTGCACTGACGTTCAGGACTTGAACTCAGGTCTTCAGGCTTGTGCTGCAAGTGCCTCTGCCTGCTGAGTCCTTCCTCCAGCCTTCAACTGTAACCTCACATTTACACGTGTTGCTTGTTTGTTCTCTTGCCCCAACTAGAAAACCCTTTCTGACGCGGTAGCACCCTCTGCCTCCAGCACCTTAGACAGCTCCTGCCGTGTGGTCGGAGTTTAGTACTCTTGCGTGGACTGAACGCATAGTTTGATTCCTGTTGATTGTCAACTTGACAGAATGCAGATACACCCTATAGATAAATCTCTGGATATGTCTCCGAGGGATTTTTAAAATTGTGTAAATTCAGGTGGCAAGACCCACCATAATGTGGGCAGCACAAGACTGAATAAAAAGGAGACGGTAAGCTGAGCACCCTCATCCATCTCTCTCTGCATCCTGACTGTAGATGTGCCTCACATTCCTGCCGCCGAGCCTTCCCCACCATGATGGACTGTGACCTGGGTCTGTGAGCCTCCATAAATCCTCGCTGTTGCCCTGGACAGTTATTTTGTCACAATAATGAGCAAAGTAACTAAAACAAACAAACTGTAAGAGCAGCCTGGGTTGCTGTGGAGGGATGCTGTGGAGGGATGCTGCAGAGGGATGCTGCAGAGGGATGCTGCAGCTGGTACCATCTGGAAGCTGGGAGGTTTGGACAGGCATGTCTCCAGAATGGCAGCCCACTCAGCCTCAGGTGTGATGTGAGCATTCACTGTCTCTGAGGACCCCAGGAGGTCTCAGTGAGGAAATGACTCACACCACTTTACATAGCCAGTGGGTTGGGCTTTGTCACTTGAAGCTATCCCAGGATTTCCAGAAACTGTCAATCATCTGCACACAACTGCTCTACTCCAGCCTCCTTGAAAGCGTCTCTCTGATGGGAACCGGTTCATCCAAGTTTCTGTGGTCCTGGGTACTATGTACAGGAGGGCATAGGCCATGAAATGCATTTGCCTGAGGAATCGATCAAAGCTGGCGCAGAGCACTGTGGAAAGAAAAGCACTCTAGGGTAGAAGAAAATCAAGTGTAAACAGATAAATCAGAGTCCACCCAGATGAAAATTTCAGCTGTCCACAAAAATACTGTTGAAAGAAGGAAAAAGCAAAGCATCAGAATGGTCATTTGTAGGAGAAAACACTTTATAAAACTCTTGTATCCTGCTAGGTACAGCGGCATACACGTGACGTCTCAACATTCAACAAGTGGAGGCAGGAGAATCAGCAATTCGAGATCATCCTTGGCTACATAGCCAGCCTGGGCTACATAAGACTGTCTCCACAAAACAATAGCAACAAAATCTTTTTTTTTTTAATTCGGAATTTAAAAGAGCTTTAAAAAATTCCAAGTTTATGTGTGAATTTTAAACCTGTGAGTGTGGAAATCCATGAAGATCAGAAGAGGGCATTAGATCTCTTGGGGCTGGAGTTACAGGTGGTTGTGAATCCCTGGTCCTGGGAACTGAACTTGGGTCCTTCGCTATAAGTATTCTTTTTTTTTTTTTTTTAAAGATTTATTTATTTATTTTATTTATGAGTACACTGTAGCTGTCTTCAGACACACCAGAAGAGGGCATCCAATCTCATTACGGATGGTTGTGAGCCACCATGTGGTTGCTGGAATTTGAACTCAGGACCTCTGGAAGAGCAGTCAGTGCTCTTAACCGCTGAGCCATCTCTCCAGCCCAAGTATTCTTATCCATTGTCCCATCTGTCTAACCTCAATAAAGAACTTTTAAAACTCAGTAAGGAAATACCTCATCAAGCTGGGTAAAATATATAAACATACACTTAACTAAGAACTCACATGCACCTTCTCAAAGGTTACCGAAAACTGGTGAAGAATTGTCCAACACATTAGAAGAATTGTTCAACACATTGTTCAGCACATGCAAATGAAAACTTCCATCTGCTCCCTGTTATTTATTATTTTTATTATATTATTTGGAAGTATTGATTTGATTTTTTTATATATAATATAGTTATGGGTCAGGTGTTAGGAGTTGGGGATCTTCACAGCTGGTTGAATACTTGTCTGGCAGGCATGAAGCCCTGGCTTCCAGCCCCAGTACCAAATAAACCAGGCAAGGTGCCACCTGCCTGCAATTGAGGTGGAGGCAGGAGGATCTGGAGTTCAAGGTCATCTCTGGCTATATAACAAGTTCAAGGTGACGAAACCTGGGATGATAAGGGGGAAGGTGGAAGAGGGGTGTGGGAGAGAAAGAGATGGGAGAGAGAGGCAGAGAGTGAGGCTTTCTTTCTTTCTTTCTTTCTTTCTTTCTTTCTTTCTTTCTTTCTTTTTTGGTTTTTCGAGACAGGGTTTCTCTGTGTAGCCCTGGCTGTCCTGGAACTCACTCTGTAGACCAGGCTGGCCTCGAACTCAGAAATCCGCCTGCCTCTGCCTCCCAAGTGCTGGGATTAAATGCGTGCGCCACCACGGCCCGGCGAGACATACTTTCATTTGAATCCTGACTTGACTACTCTCCAGTCATGCAGTCTTTGAAGAATCACTCCGTTTCCCCAAATCTTTGCCTTTAATACAAAAAAACAGGGTGAGGTTGTCTGCATTCAACCTTTGTTGGATGAGACCGATAAATAACTTGCAACCATGTGGATGGTAACTTTGCCACTGGTCACATGGCATAGTTGCTACAATAGATATTTTGTTGCTTTTCTCATGGCTGGGGCAAAATGCCAGGCAAAAATAGATCACAGGCAAGAATTCTGATTTGTGTTGCAGGAGAGTCTGTCTGTCTTGGTCAGGAGGACTTCGAGGAGCAGAGCAGGTCACATCATTTCAGCCAGGACCTACAAAGAAGGAGACAGGAAGAGGCCCGGGCAAAACATAGCCCTGAGGATATGCCCCCAGTAATCCATTTCCTCTGATTAGGCCTCACCTCCTCCTCTTCCCACTTCTCCCAAATGTGACCATATTATGAGTCTATTAAGGGAATAATCCATTAATTAGTGTTCTCGGGATTTAGCCATCTCTTGTAACACCCTCACTGATACACACAGAGGTGTGCTCAGCAAATTTCCTAGGTGTTACTCACTCCAATAAAGTTGGCCTTCAAGATTGACTTTATCCACAGATCTTGTACAGATACCCCAGATCAGGGAGCGCTAAAGAACTCATTCTAAAAGGACTATTCGGGGGATGGGGTGGGGGTGGGGTGGGGGTGGGGTGGGGGTGGAGGGTTGGGGGGGTGGGCAGGGAAGGCTCTGCCATGATGTAAATTCAGGGTTAATAAAGATGACCATTTCAGGGATGGGTATGTCGGGATTAGGGAATAATGTAGCTTAGTTAAAGTCAAGGGTGGAAGGAGCCAGTGTGTTCAAGGGGTTATTTGGATCAGGATGTCACACACATTTGCAGAAGTGGCAAGAGTTGGGTTGGAAAAGTGCTCTACAACCAATATACCATTTCCCCCCTCCTTCTGAGACAGGGTCTCCTAGAGTCTAAACTGGCCTTGAACTCATTACCTAGCCAATGACGACTTTGAACTTCTGAGCTTTCTGCCTCAGTTTCTGGGATGCTGAGATGCTACCACGCCTCTTTAACACTACAGGGGACTTGAACTCAGGGCTTTATGCATGGTAGACAAGCACCCTACCAGTTGGTCTACACGACCCCAGCCTCTTGCGTGGTCCCTACAGCAAGTGGTGAGGTATGACTTCGGGATGTTAAACACCGCAGACCCATATCTTGGAGGCATTTTATGTAGAACTTGGCTTCCCAACTAATCCAAGTTGTTAAAGGAGATAAAAATCTCAGCTGCAAGAATGAGGGAAAGGAAGAGCATCCTTCAGGGTCACATGGGTGCTGTTTAACAAGCCCCACCCCCTGCCAAGGATAAAGGGATGTGTCTTTGACTCACTACGCATCATCAATCAACAGCTCAGACATTGTGAGGCTCCCATATTAACTTGATAATTTTTTTCCCCTATCGGAGATAGAATCAACTTTTGGCTAGTAGAAGTCATAACTCCATTTGTTATGGCCATAAAGTGTTTTATAAGGTCAGTAAGTTGCTCGGTATCTAACCTAACAACTTTATTCTGTTTTCATTTCTTTTCCCTTTTCTTTTTTCTTTTTTTTTTTTTTTTTTTTTTTTGGTTTTTTCGAGACCGGGTTTCTGTGTATAGTCCTGGCTGTCCTGGAACTTACTCTGTAGACCAGGCTGGCCTCGAACTCAGAAATTCACCTGCCTCTGCCTCCCAAGTGCTGGGATTAAATGCGTGTGCCACCACCGCCCGGCTTTATTCTGTTTTCAAAAACTTGAAACACCATTCTTCAAATGCTTTCTGGGTATGTGGATGGTGTGCTGTACGTGCACGCGTGCATGCACGCGCGCGCGTGTGCGTGCGTGTATGTGTACGTGTGCGTGTGTGTGCGGGCGTGCGTGCACATGTGTTCAGTCACTTGTGAAGGGTGTTGGATCCCCTGTAGCTGGAGTTACAGGAGGTTGTGAGTTGCTTGGTAATGGTACTCACTGGGAATCGAACTCGAGTCCTATGGAAGAGCAGTCCATCATGGTATAGAAGGCAGGGTAGGAGCGTGAGGCAGCTTGCCGCACTGTATCCACTGTCAGGAAGTGGAGCTCATTTGCATAAAGCTTCTAGTCCCACCTCCAGTGGCCCACTTCCTCCACCTCCTAAAGGTTCCACAACCGCCCAAGCTGCGCCACCTGCTGGGAGCTAAGGGTTCAAACACATTAGCCTGTGGGGGCATTTCACAGTCACATGAGTTCTCTGGGACCTTTGATGGCTCAGGCTGAGGGCGATAAGAAGTAGTCACACTGCCTTAAGGACAGGGCCCTGACTCACATTAGCATAGGCATATGGGATTTGCTTGAGGCCAGCGTGAGCTCTGGCTTGGCAGATGGGAACAGGCAGGGGGCCTTCTCTGTTGCAGGGAATATCAAAGTCAGATCAGGTGCATGAACTCTCCTCACTAGATATTTCTATGTATAAACCTGTGAGGGAAGAGCTGTCCACAAGTTGGCCAACATTCAGGATACAGGGAGCAGGCTTGGTTCTAGGAGAAAGCTAGAACATTTGGGGTACAGGGACACACATCCTGTGTGGTTTTGCCTTTCATATCCAGCCAGTGGGTCCAGGGACATTTGCAAGCATGGGACCTGTGATGAGTTCAAGGCCCTGCCTAGAATCCCACAGTGAGGGTCTTGAGAAGGAGTGGCTTAGAGGAAGAACTCTTATTATGGGTTCAACCTCCAGTATCATTTAAAAAAGAAAAAAAAAGCAAACTGAGCCATAGTCACACATACGTTTAATCCCAGCACTCAGGGGGCAGAGATAGGTGCATCTGTGCATTTGAGGCTAGCCTGATCTATGGAGTGAGTTCCAGGATGGCCAGGACTACACAGAGAAAGAAAGAAAGTAAGAGAGAGAGAGAGAGAGAGAGAGAGAGAGAGAGAGAGAGAGAGAGAGAGAGAGAGAGAGAGAGAGATAAGGAAATGAATAAATAAAAACGAATTCTAAGAAGTAATTTTTTTGCAATGCGAATTTTAATTAAACTAAAAGAAAAATTTGAGAAAAATTAAATGAAGTCCTAAAGTTCTCGGCTCATTGGTCAGGGACTGCCTAGAGTATTAAGTTCTAATAGATGTTAAGCACATCCAATTTAACCAGGACCAGACCCTATAAGAACCAGAGCCACAGTGAGGCCCCAGTAGTCTGGAATAGGACCTGGGCTTGGGCTCATGGCTGCTGCCTTCAGCCAGTTGCTTCTGTGGCTTCTTGGGAGTTAATGTGACACTGGAGATTTGCCAGGATCCCTGAGCTCCACCTCCATCTGCCTGGTAGGTCAGCTGGGCTTGGCCTGGCTCCAGAAAGCAGGCAACAAGCCTCCCCGACTCACAGTTGGACCGTGCACCATTGCCAGGGTCCCACACACTTTTCGGTGGGCTGCATGGACTGAGCCAGCTCGGTGTGGAAGACCTCCTGGCTGTGGCGGTGTGGTTAATCCACCTTAGCAGCTCCAGTAGTCAGACCGGAGTCCCTTTGGAAGCAGCTCTAAGGAACACGCCAGGAACTCAGGTGAGAGAGCCCAGGAGCCGTGGAAACTCAGGCTGTTTGTAATGACAGGGAGCTGTGTCCTTTTCTTGAGTTCCAAGGAAGTCTGCGGTTGTTCCCTGGTAGTGAAGGTGCGAAATGGTCCAGAGATGTACTTCTTATTAACTTCTTGATCTTCAGGACTCGAGAATCAACACCCCCTCCTCCAGGAAGCCGTCCCAACTCACAAGATACCTGTTCATTCTGCTCTCAAAGCACACCGTCCTCCTTGTGTGTTAGTTTGTTCCTTATACTGTAATTCTTTTATACTGTAAATCTTTGAATCCAAAAACTCCAACTCTATACCGTTCGCTCTAGGTTTTAGAATCTTTTGTCGGGGGACCTCCCTTTGGGATCCATTCACCCTTACATAACTGACCCCAGTAGTGTTTGGGGTTACTGTTAGAGACATGGGGCAAAAGGCTAAGCCCTTTTCTTATTTGGCCAGGCAAATATCTATTCACATGGGTGTATTAGTGCTCTCTTTCTCTCTGAAAGAAACTTCAACCTGTTCCTCAATGCTAAAACAATATTGAACCAGTATGGGACACAGGTTAAAAACTGGACATTGTAAGCTCTGCTCTAACCTGTAGGTGTTGGTGCATGCTTGTGGATAGTCTCTTGGCTGGTGCTATGGAATGTTGCCTTTTGAGCTGATCTTGAAATCAGAGCGTATGTTGCCATGCATAGGGGACCCTCACAAGATTGAGCCTGTTGACGTTCCCTCATAGAAGGCTGTTTTCCTTGACTCTCTATTGCTTTGATAAACACCATGACCAAAAGGAACTTAGAGAGAAAAGGGTTTATTTCAGCTTACACTTGTAGTTGATCATGATGAGAAGTCAATGCAGGAACTCAGGGCAGGAACCTAGAGGCAGGAGCTGATGCAAGGCCATGGAGGAGTGCTGCTTACTGGCTTGCTCCCCATGGCTGGCTCAGTCTGCTGTCATATACAACTCAGGACCACTTGCCTAGGAATGGCTCCACCCACAGTGGACAGGACCTTTCCAAACTAATATTCAATCAAGCAAAGGCACCACAGACTTGCCCATAGGCCAACCTGAGAGGGGCATTTTCTCAGCTGAGGTTAGCTTTTTAAAAAAATGACTCTAGCCTGCGTCAAGTTGATCAAAACTAACCAAGGCAGAGGTGTTGGGAGTGAGTCATCAGACTCCTGACATTTCAGCCAACTCTCCCTCCTGCCCTCCCACACCAGCTGCAGGTAACTCTGTCCCAGCTGCCTGTGACCTTGGAGCATGCTCAGTCTATAGGTGGTAGATTAACTGAAATGGGGACCCTATCTATTCGGCCCGGGAATCCATCACCCCTGCTAATGATGCCGTTGTTTGTGGGTTACCTCTCACCCTCCTGTAGGTAGCCCTAATAAATTCACCAGTTCTCCAAGATAGACTTGGGTGGAATTAATCCTCTAGTCTGGCAGCAGCATCCTCTTTGGTGTGAATAGAGCTTTGTTCTTGTTAGGTCTGATCTCGTGAGGGGTCACGTACTGAGATCCTCACAATTGCTTTGATTTCAAGTTGGAAACACAACATCCAGCCAGATCT
Organism: Grammomys surdaster; assembly: GCF_004785775.1. Lineage (NCBI taxonomy): Eukaryota > Metazoa > Chordata > Mammalia > Rodentia > Muridae > Grammomys > Grammomys surdaster. Next base: position 6,525,675 of record NW_021604614.1, on the reverse strand, counting down.
TCTAATTGGACCCTGTTTTCTCAAATTTTTGTATATATATGTGTGTGTATGTGTGTGCGTATGTATGTATGTATATGTATGTATGTTTGTGTGTATGTATGTGCAAGTGTGCATGTGTGTGCATGCATAGAGGCATGCGTCACCCCCTCATTTTTTATTTAGTATTTGCTGTGTATGTGATGTAAGTATGCATCTCCTGCATACATGTGGAGGTCAGAAGACAGCTTGAAGCAGTTGTCTTCTTCCACTGTGTGGGTCTTGGGGAAGGGATGTAGGAAATCAGTTGGTACCTTTACCAGCTGAGATGTCTCACAACCCCCCCACCCCAACCTTGTTTTTTTGAGATATAGTCTCTCAGTGAGCAGGAAATCACTAACTAGGCTAGGGGGCTGGTCTGTGAGCTTCAGGGAGTCTCCTGTTTCCACCTCCTCAATCCTGGGATTACCAGCACAAACCAGAATGTCTGGCTTTTTTACATAGGTTCTGGGAATCGAACTCGGACCTTCGTGCTGGCAAGGCCAGTGCTTTACCATGTGAGCTGTTCCTCCAGCTCCCGTTTTCTTCCGCTCCACCTGCTTTTCTTCTTTCTTGGGTTGGAATTATTTTCTTATATGAAGTATTCTACCCTTCGTCGAGATTCGTGTCTTTATTCATTTTACTGCTGCTTGGAACCAGGGACACTTGGAGCCTGCAAGTCATAGAGAAGTAAAGGGCCCTCCACTCTGGGAGGAAGGTTCTGCTTCTTCCTGTTTCCTAAGATCATCTCTAACTATATTAAACAACAAATCAGGCACCTCACAGTGCAAGTGTTCATCTCCTGCCCACAGATTGCAATGATCCACGGAGAAGATTCATGGCTTCCTGCTGGCATAATTTCTGGACGTTATTATGCTAGGCGAGTGTCTGTCTCTTGCTTGACTTTGACTGTCGTATTACAAAACCCTCCTATTGTGTTGGGCCTTTACTTCTACATTTCCGTTATCCTGGATGCAGCAATTAGGGGGTGAAGGTGAGTGAGAACATGTTCACCTAGGTCCATTGCTCGCATGTGTGTGTGGGGGTGGGGGTGGGGGAAGAAGTCAACTGTAGGTGTCACTGTGTCATTCCTAAGGTACCACCCACTGTTTTCTTTGAGACAGGGTCTCTCACTGGCCTGGAGTTCATCAAGTAGGCTAGGCTGGCTGGGTAGGGGGCTCCAGAGATCCTCTTGTCTCTGCTTTGCAGGCTCTGGGCATACAAATGCCACACCCAGCTTTCTAAATGTAATTTCTAGGGATTGAACTCAGGTCTTCAGGCTTGTGCTGTGGACATTTTTACTCTCTGAGTCATCTCGCTGGCTGGTCCCCTAAGAGAAACAGTGTAAAGGAGGAAAGGTTTTGGCTCATGGTATTGAAGGATTCATTTCCTGATAGGTTGGCTCCATTGCCCTTAGGCTGTTGTACAGCAGAGAGTGCCAGAGTAGGGATCATTCAGGGGAATAAAGCTACTCACTTCATGATGTCCTGGAAATGGGAGAGTAAGAAAAGTATACATTTAAAACCAAGCCCCTCCAATGACCTACTTCCTCTAAAAAGGTGAGGGTCCTCATAGTATAACAACTCCCAGGAGCCCCACTTCTGTTTTGAGGATTGCTGTAGATTTGTTTTGTTGCTGTGACACACACACCGTGACCAAAAGCTACTTGGGGGAATATTTGATCTTATAACTCCAGCTCACAGTTCATCACTCAAGGAAGCCAGGAATTTGGCAGGAATTTGAAGACAAAAGCCTCACAAGCTCATACTTAGCTAGCTTTTTATACTGTTCTGGACAACCTGCATAGGGATTGTGCTGCCCACAGTGGGCTGGACCCGCCTACATCTATTAACAGTCAAGACAATCCCCCATAGACATGCCCACAGGCCGGTCTGATCCCTCAATCATTTCATCTTAGGAGACTCTAGGCTGCATCACGATGGCAACTAAAGCTAGGAAGGGGACCAAGCCTTTAACACATGCATTTTGGGAGGACATATTGAATATAAAACCCATAACATCATATCTCCAGTGTCCCACTGTCATTTTCTTAAGTATTTACTTTTGTATAAGCTAAGTGGGGATGGGTGGCTACATCTTGAGAGAGTGGTTCATATGATCTGTCTCAATCCTTTCAAGTCTAGACTCAGCAATTTCAATTCTTTCTGACTTTTATTTTTCTTGTTTTGTTCCCTCTCCTCTACATTCTGCAGATATTCCTCACTCTCTGCTGAGCTAGATTCTTGGAGTTCTTTGAGTCCCTGGGAGAAGTGATACTTGGCTGATGTACAATTTGAATATAAACATTTGAACACTTGATCTTCATCTGGTGCTGTTTTGGGAGCTTGTAGAATATTTGGGATCTATGTTCTAGCTGGTAGATATAAGCTATTAGGAATGGACTTTGAAAGTCATAACCCAGCTCTGCTTCAAAATCCACCAGAATGTGATCAGGATAGGAGTACCCATTACCATGGACACAAGTATAACACCATACCTTCCCTTCCATGATGAGCCAAATATATCCTTCCTTCCAGAAATTTCTTCTTATAGGTATTATGTTACTGAGATAATAAAGATAACCAGTATTTCAATGGGTGGTCTTTACCTCCTGAGAAGATATTGATTTTCCAAGCCTGGTGTTATAGAATGGTCTCTTTCCTCCAGGTATAACATGGTCCCATCTTGGAATAGAGATTATCTTGGGCCAGTAGGCATGTTAGCCCTAACCCTAACTCTAACCCTAACCCCAACCCCAACCCCAACCCCAACCCCTAACCCTAACAATAACCCTAACCCTAACCCCTAACCCTAACCCTAACCCCTAACCCTAACCCTAACCCCTAACCCCCTGACCCTGACCCTGACTCTGACCCTAACCCTGACCCTGACCCTAACCCTAACCCATGGCAACTAGAGCAGAACAAGACAGTGATAGCCAGGTCTGTGGTAACGGAAATGGAGCTGTCGGTAATCCCTAGTAGGTGGAGGAAAGTCATAGAATCATCACCAGGGATTCTAGTCACTCCTTCTTCCTGTCCCCTAGAGGCTGCAAAGAGTCCTGGGAGATGCAAGACTATATAGGAAGTAGAAAGTTAACCGAAAGGAGGACTTCAGGTTACAGTATCCATGAGGTCACCATTCATGTGGGGGTGGGAGTTTGTAGTGAGTGATACAGCCGTTTTGGGTCACCCATTGCTTCTGTAAGTAATCTCTCCCATGTCTCTGTAAGTTCCGTCAGCTCACTCAGTAGTTTGATGAGTTGGACTTTGGTGCCTTACTGGGAGTGATTAGTCATTTGTTTATGGCTTCCTAGGAAAGACAGTGTAACACACCTGAGAAGGCAAATGAGGTTCTAGTCTCTCTGTGTAGGTGTTGCGCACAATACAACATAGCCCTTGTCTCCTCTGAGTCTCTAGGCTGGGTCTTTTAGCAGTGTCTCAGTGGGTCACGGTCACCAGAACTGTGGTTATGGTCATCACAGTAGCATAGAAAAACAGGCAACAAGGAGTGGATATTTTCTTGTTGGCAACTAAAAACTTGTTTGTGTGTGTGTGTGTGTGTGTGTGTGTGTGTGTAGACCAGAAAAGAGTTTCAAATGTCTACCTCTATTACTGTCCACTTAGTCCTTTGAGGAAAAGTCTCTCTGAATGTGGGGCAGGTGTTTTTCTCCTAGGCTGGGTAACCATAAGACCCAATGATCCGCCTGTCTCCATCCCACTCTGAGCCAGGGATGCCTGGTTTGTAGTCTGGCTTGTTATGTGGGTGCTGGGATTTGAACTCCAGCCTTCAGGCTTGTTCAACAAGCACCCTTAATTGCTGAACCATCTCTGCAGTCCCCTTTTACTATCAACGAACAGAAATGAATTTTAAAATATTGGTGACTCTCGGGTTATGGCAGTTTTGGGATCGCCTCTCTATGCTTTTCAAGTTTTCTATGACTTGTGTGTATAGTCATATGTCACATGGACAAGGCTTATGACCAGTGACAACAGAAATCGAGCTCGAGCCTTGAGTAAACACATAGTTGGGCTGGTCCACTTTATAACACACAGGGGCCTATTAGTTATTTTTCTCGTTGCAGTGACCGTGTACCTGACAGAAGCTGCTTAAGGGAGGAGGGCTTACTGAGGCTCACAGTTCGAAGGGATACAGTCAATCATGGCGGGGGTGGGGGGTGGGGAAGGCATAGTGGCAAGAGCTTGAGGGAGCTGGACACATTGTATCCACAGTCCTCCAGAAGCGGAGAGTGATGGATGCTAGTGCTCACTTCACTGTCTCCTTTTCATTCAGTCTAGGAACGATGTGGAATGGAGCTGCCCATATCCAGGATAGGTTTCTTCACCTCCGTTAGCCCCCGTCTCAATTAACTCAGACATGTCCAGACGAGTGTCTCCTAGGAGATTCTAGATCCTATCAAGTGGATGATATTAACCACCCCAGAGGGCTCTCTTGTTCAGGGAAAGGGAGTGGGTCTTGATGTATCTTACAAGCCTGAAACCTTTCTCTGTTTAAGGCTTCCTATGTGATTTCTGTGCCATGGCCAGGAAGAGCTTACTCGGTGGGCTGTTCATGCCCCTCCTGGGGCTGACCTCTTCTCAGGATTCATCTGTTCCTCCAATCTCAAAAGTCATTTCGTAGCTCTGTCTTCATGATGGGTTTTCTGCATATGCATCCAGGATACTGGGGTTGCAGACATGCGTCCGTTGTCAGATAAACTCTCTCTTAGGCTCAGCCTGTGTACACCCCACTGGCTCCCTGACAGATGTGTTTCCTTGGAGGCCAACGGCAATGGCATTATTGTTGACTTTGGCATCTTCTTAGGCTCAGATAAAAATATATCAAGCCTTGAAACATCAAAAGATGGCCTTGCCGGGTGACAGCAACCGGATTTAGGGAAAGGACACTGCCGTTCATATATTATCCAGAGGATAATCTCTGGCAGGATTTCCAGTCAGAGAGGCAGGCTGCACACCCAGCTGTATTGGGGCTAAAGGTTACGCATATGGGGTGAAGTGGTGTATCAAGCCATTTATCCTTTCATTTGGGGTACCTCCTGGCCTCTCTGGGATTATTGCATTACCTAGAAAGCATCATGGCAGCCCAGCTCCTATATAATCACCCCTTTGTGTCTGAATTTAGGGGAGCTTCTGTTACATGGTATTATTTCCTGAGCTATACAGCCTCCAGCTCCAAGACTTCAGCTGTAAGTGTCTCACCAGGAGTGAGCCTGAGGACTCTTGACAGTCCTTCAGAGGAGGGGAGCGTCACTAGACCCTCCCCTGTGATTCAGCCATTCCTTTCAGCCATTTGTATGCAATGGCTGAAACTTTTCTTAATTGCTTGTTGGGGAATGGTCCTGGGAAGAGCTACAGTATATGGGCTGAAGAAGGCTAGAGGGGGTTCACTATGTACAGCTGTTGGGGAGCCGTCATTGATGCTGGGTGAAGACTTTCTGATGTAGCTACTTTGGGGGTCACACAAGTTCTTGTCAGAAACTTCTCGTTCACCCATGCTTTTTAAGTAAACCCTATAAGCTCAGTGGTCCCCCCAAGGGGTGCTTCAGTGTAACTGTACTTTGGTTTGTCTTTGGAGCCTTCCAAGGAAGGTTCTCCACCAGGGAAGGGATTTTCATGATAGCTTCTCAGGCTCAGAGTTCCTATCCTGTGGGGACAAACTTTATGAATGGCATCTTTATCCTTTATGGCTTCAGTTCATGCTTTAAGGGGTATCACGCCCTTCCATGGGTTACCATTTCCCACCAGCCCAGGGAATCCGGTGAAGGGAAGGAGGAAGTAAAATGTATAACTGGACAGGAGATGTTTGGGGATGCAAATGGTTTGTTATTTCTGCTACTTGCGAATAATTTGGAACCTTGAACTTAAGAATCAGGATGCTGAATCCAGATCCACAGGGATTCCAGGAGGGAAAGCTTTTTGTCTCAACACAAGGAAAGCAGTAACCCTCTGTGGAGACATCTCCCAAAACCACCTCCACAGATCACTGTAGTCGTGATGGGTTATCACAGTAAGACCCAGGAGCTGCCTAGGTGTGGTGATACATACCTGTAATCCAGCACTTAGGAGCTGAGCAAAGAGAGTTATTCCAGGTTTTCCTAGTGCAGCTCTCTGTGTCCTGGGTAGCGAGCTCCCCGTTGCAGGGCTATAGAGTGTGCACGCATTTTGACAGCTCCACAGGGGGTGGGGGTGGGGGGTGAATTCACAAACTTCTCATTTATGCCAGAGAGTGAGCTTTCTTAGCTTGTTAATATAGAAGCAGATCCACTGCTTTTTGGGGGTGGGGTGGGGGTAGGGAGAAGTGTGTGTGTATCTATCCCAGGCTGACCTTGAACTCACTATTCTCCTGGTTTAGCCTTCTGAATGCTTGGATTACAGTGTAAGCCTTTCTACCTGGGTATCAGTTCATGTTAATTAAAATTTGCTGGGGCCAGTGAGATGGCTCAGTTGGGTAAAGTGCTTGCTTCAAAGGCTTGACAACCAGAGTTTGATCCTCAGAGCCCACTTCACAATAGAAAGAGAGAAACAACTCTACAAAGTTGTCCTCCTGCCTCCACACACATAGTGTAGCATGTGTGCTCCAATAGCATGCGCGTGCACACGTGTGCACACAAACACACATACACACAAACATGTGCACACACACACACAATAATAATAATAGAGAGATAAAAAAAATTTGACGTTATTGTGAGCCAGCCCTGTATTAGATAAGCTAAGTGTGCCAAGATGAGAGACTTATAGTCCTTATGGAGGTGGACAGTTGTCTCTTATGGAGAAATGCTTGCCTCTTATAGAGTGGGAGACGGCTTCTGGGAGAAAAATAAGATGCTTACCCAGTGGGCTGGCAGCTGTAAGAGTAGTAGATCTCTTTCTTTGCTCAGGGAATGAAGAAGAAAGGGTTTCAGAGAGACCGATCTTTGGGACGTTTCCCAGTGAATACATCTGTGTAGGGCATTGGTAGGTAATTAGGCATTTACCAGGGGCCGAGGATGGTTACCCAGGAGCTGGCAGAACATAACGAGGCCAGATTGTGTGAAGCTAGCTAGCTAGCCTCTTCCGGGCCTCGACAGTGCTTCTATGTGTCTGGAACTATTTTTGTCAGCTAGAAGCTGGAAGGAGGAGACGTGGTGAAAGGTAATTTCCTGCCAGCGGTTCATAAAGAGCCTTCAAGCCAGACTGCGGAGTTTGACTTTCCTCTGAAATGGTGATGGGGGGAGGGGCACACATCATTTCTGTTTTAGAAAGAGAATTGTTATCTAATTGTTTTCCAATTACAATCTCCCTTACATTTTATTCGCTGTGTAGGTCGACTTGTGGCCCATTTGGTCCCTCATATAGTTGAAGGATATTTTTCAAAGGTCCCTATCTCACTGGGATAGGACCCAGATAAGCCCTGCAGTGACTTTTCTCTCCTCCCATGAGACACAGGCTGTCATAATGTAACCTGGCTTTCCTCTCCAGTCTGACCAGTAACATATTTTTCTTCTCTGACTGGAATCGTCTTGTCTTCCATTCCTTGCTTGCCCGGGAGCCTCAGACCTCCGACTTTGTACGTCAGCAGCAGAGGCTTCCGTTCAGCTCAGTGACATACACCATCCTCTAGTTCAGAGTATCACCGTCTACCTCTGCAGGGTCCCCTCTGACCTGAGTCGGTTGATGTCTGTGAGGAGAACCTACGACTTCCCTGTGTGTTTCTTGTCTCATATATTTGCCTTTATTGTAACTTGGTTTTGTTTGTTTTGTTTTGTTTTTTGGTTGTTGTTTTTTCTTAGACAGGATTTCTCTGTGTAGCCCTGTCTGTCCTGGAACTCGCTGTATAGACCAGGCTGGGCTGGGACTGAGATCTGCCTGCCTCTGCCTCCTGGGTGCTGGGGTTAAAGGTGTGTGCCACGACTGCCTGGCTTAACTAATTATTTTTATTCCATTTGTGTGTGTGTGTGGTCTGCATACATGTGAAGATGTGTTTGCATGTGGGGCATGTTTAAGGGTAGCAATGGTCTCACAAAGTGTTAAGGTAGTGTATAGGTTAGTTCCTGTGTTAGGGGTCTCTAGAAGAACAGAGCACATTGAAGTTTATATGTGATAATACACACTACATATTGTAATATATGGTATTATAAAATGATCACAGGAACAGTCATTGGATTGGCTCACATAATTGCAGACAGAAGAGTCCCACAGAGATTGTTCACATACTGGATGGTCAAAAAATTCAGTAGCTGGAAGCATCAGTAACACCCACTGATGGAATTCCTCACACCAGCATCACCAGCTTCCTGTAGGCTGGACCAATGATGCAGCCCTAGTCCAAGGTTGAAGGCCTGGAGGCTTCTTCGGAAGTGTCTGTGGGCCATGATGACTGAAGCGCTGGAGTCTGCTGTTCATAGGTGATGGCAGCTGCAGTAGACAGATGAAGAGGAAGAGCAGAGCTACATGCTTGGCTAGCTTCCTTTCTTCTGCCCCCCTGCCCCCATCCTAATTCCCAGGCTATTGGATAATGCCGCATCTGACACACTCTCAGGTTTTCCTCATTCGCTCTCCCAGATGCCAATCATTCCTGGAAACGCCCTCTCGGACGCTCCTAGAAGTGTGTCTTACTAATTTCCTAAGCATCCCTCAATCTGGTCAAACTGCCGGTGGAGATGACCCAGCATAGTTCTCAAGGAGGGGATTCTTAGAGAATGGATCCGGCCTCACCCCTTACTCTGACATCCCATTCAGCATTGTGATCTCATGTTCCTTAGCTCCGTCATATGCCCAACCACCTTACCCATCAGCCCTCGGGCTGGACTATTACTGAGGTCACCCAAACTTGGACTTTCAGATTAAAAAACCTTGAGCTGAACCTCTTTTTTTTTATATAGCTACCAACCTAGCTACTTTGTTACAGTAAAGACAAACAGGCTCATTACTTCTACTCAGTGTGTAGAAAGATGACAGAGGCCACTGTAGACTTTGCCTTAGAGAAGTTTCTCCATGCTCTTCTGTTTCCAAAATGACTTATTTGTTTGCCTGTATCTATATCTGTTTCTGTATCTGTTTCTGAATCTGCTTCTGAATCTGTATCTGTCTTTAAATCTATCTCTATCTATCTTTGCGTATACCTAAAATCTATATCTATCTATAGCATGTATCTGTAATATGTCTATTTATATCATATGTCTGTAATGTATCTATAATCTATACCTATAATATCTATCTATCTATCTATCTATCTATCTATCTATCTATCTATCATCTATGCCTATACCTATAATTTCTATTTATAATATATAATCTATAACTAAACTGTATCATCTACATCTATATATCTATATCTTTGCCTATACCTATAATCTATATCTATCTATATCACATATCTGTAATATATCTATAATCTATACCTATACCTTTAATCTATATTCATCTATCTATCTATCTATCTATCTATCTATCTATCATCTATGCCTATACCTATAATCTATATCTATAATATATATTCTATACTTATAATCTATATCCATAATCTATATCTATACCTATAATCTATCTCAACAACCGATATCTATGACTCTTTCTGCATCTATAACCTATATCTATATCTATATATCTATAATCTATTATCTATACCTATATCTATAATCTACATCTGTCTGTCTGTCTGTCTATCTGTCTGTCTGTCAGACTAAAGACCCCATGTGGGGTACACTGAGAGATGAGTTCAGTTCTTCAGGTTCCCTCCCAACTTCTGAAATATCAGTACAGTGTGCTATTGTTGACCTGACACTCTGAACCAAAGCACAGTAGCATGCGCAACAATGGCGTACATACTACAGCGATCGTCTTTCTCTGTTGGGGTGGCATTCAGGCCAATTCTCAAATTTCCCTCTTGTCTCTTAATTTTTTTTTTCTTGAATCCATCGGACTTAAAATTGGGCTGGGAATATTTTTCTTTCTTGATGCCTATAAATTTGGTATCGTAAATGATAACTAGATAACACAGAGTTGTGCCAGCAGCCTCCAATGAGAAGGATGAGCTCAGATTTTCTTTCTTTTTTTTTTACTCTCTTATAATTTCATTTAATTGGTAAATGTTAACATACTCCAAGATGTGTACTTTGTGCCAGAACGTTCTGACTGAGGCTTAATCGTGACTATTAGAACATTCCAATTTGGGATTTCCAAGGAAAAAAAATTCTTGTCCAGTCAGGAAAACAAAAAACCACACTAGATGTTTCAAACAGATGGCACTTAACACATGGGATTGGTTACACAGAAATTGGAAAGTTGAACTTGCCCAGGAATTAGTGACTGAAAGAAGAGCTACCAGCCTAGGAATAGAGGAACCAAAGGCAAAAGGTGATCAATCTTACCGGGCCAGAGAAGGGCTTAAGGGTTGTTAGTCAGACCTCTGAGGAGGGTTCCAACCTAGGGGTCCGTCAATGGCTGTCACTCCACTCCCTGAGGATTATGGCTTTGATGTGCAGTTTTCTCTGAAATGGGGCAGACCAGTCCTTTTTCTCTCTAAAGGATACAGCAAGGTTGGTGTTAGCAGTTATCAAAGGGCACTGAGGGGTTGAGGATATGGCTAAAAGGCTTGCTGCTCCAGCATGAGGACCTGAGTTTGAATCCCCAGCAGCTATGTAAAAAGAAGTCTACTCTAGTGGTACATGGCTCTAACGCCAGTGCCGAGGAGGCAGAAACAGATGGATCTGTGCTCAGTGGATGCAAACCAGAACATGAGCTTCAGGTTCAGTGAGGGACCCTGTCTGAATGGTAAGGTGGACTGAGGTGGAGAGACAGCTCGGGTGATAAGACAAGGGTGGAGAGGGCTGGCCGTCCTCCCTGTCAATCACTAGGGAAAGGACACATTATCATCAGTCTCTTTTCTTTAGTCCTCCCTCCCTCCCTCCCTTCCTGTTTCTCTTCCTCTTTCCCCATTTCCCCATTTCTTCCTTTCCTTCTCTTTCCTTTCTTTCCTACTTTCTTTCCCTCCCTCTCTCCTTCTTCTTTTCTTCCCTCCCATCCTTCCTTCCTCCCTCTCTTCCTTCCTCCCTCCCTCCTTTCCTTCTTTCTTCCTTCCTTCTTTGTTTCTTTCATCCTCTCTCCCTCCTTTTTCCTTCCCTCCTTTCTTTCTTTATTCTCTTTCTTTCTTTCTTTCTTTCTTTCTTTCTTTCTTTCTTTCTTTCTTTCTTTCTTTCTTTCTTTCTTTCTTTTGTCTTACTATGTAGCCCAGGCTATCCTGGGAACTCGTTTCTCCCACCTTCACCTTCTAAGTGCTGGGATTGTAGTTCTGGACCACCTGGAAGGCTTGCTTTGAGGGAAGAGGTGACACAAAAACCTCCTGGAGAGACACAGGGCAAGGAAGTGCACAGAACTTGGGTCCAGGAGGGTGACATCAGATTCTCTGTGGAACAAGCTCTTAAGTGTGGTGTGGAGGAGTGCTGTGGCCAGCACGTGTGCATGTGAGGGTGGTGGCGCTTCAGATAGCTGGCAGTGGGCAGCAGAGGGAAGCTGCAGGGAGTCTGCCTAAATCCCTGGTGAAGCCTAAAGAGTGACTCTCTCTGGCCACCTGGGCCAGATGCAGGGATCATTGTTCAGGGGAGAGGTGGGAATCGGGGATCCATTGCCCACCTCTCACTTTTCCTGGTCTCCTTAAAGGCCTGTGCACTGTTTCATGTTAATTTAATTTTATTTTTTTGCATACTCTCTTCAGGAGGCTGTTTCAATCATCTTGGGTTTAGTTAAGCTCAGTGCTGCTGTAATTGGATGAGCTTTTGAAAAGTCCCTGTCTTGTCTTTGCTTCCTCTTTTCACATACATTATCGCTGACTTGACTTGACCTTGTCATTTTGGGAGTCACAAAGGCAGGTTTAGGAGGAGAAGAGGGTCTTACACCTAACTGTAGCATCCTAGGGAGGGATCTGAGGCTCCCTCTTCATACCCACAATCTTAGCTTGCACCTGAACATGTACACCGGAGGCTGTTAGATACTCAACGCTGATTGGTCGAGTTTATTTTGTGTTGCTATCAGGGGGAATGGGATTAAAAAATCCCAGGCAAGGGCTAGGAAGATGACTTCATTGGTATAGTACCCGCCATCTAGGTACGAGGACCTGAGTTTGAATCCCAAGCACCCATATAAAAAGCCAGGCACGGTGGCATGTGCTTGTAACTCCAGAACAGGGGATCTGGGGCCAGAAAGATCAGCGGAACAGGCAGTGGGGTTCATGGGTAGGCAGACTAGCCAAATAGTTAAGCTCTAGGTCAATGAGATACCCTGTCTTAGAAAAGAAGGTGGAGGGCAATACAGGAAGACATAGGATCTGGAGCCCTTACCTCTGCATGCATCCATTACCCAGCATGCATCAGTCCCCTCCATACATATATTCACAAAGTGCCTGGTAAGGTGCCACTAAACGTACTGACTAAAGAAACAGAGGCTGAGGTATGGAACGGCCACGGAAAAGACTACAGAGAGGCCAGTGGCTGCCTTAGCAAGAGCAGGGGAAAAGGCACCATGTCAAATGGTGTCCGGTGTGATAGTCTCAACAATTTCAATAGTTCCTGGAGCTAGAAAGATGGCTGGGCAGCTAAGTGTGCTTTCTGCTCCTCTGGAGGCCCCAGCACCCACCTTGGAAAGGACTCACAACTTCCTGGAACTCTAGTTCCAAGGGATCCAGCACCCCCATCCGGCCTTTGCTGGTACTACACACACTTTCACGCACGCATGCGCGTGTGCACCTACATACTCGCACACATTCACATAAAATAAAAATAAAAGCAATCTTTTTGTTTTGTTTTGTTTTTTTAAAGTTAAGATGGTCTTCAATGATGTCTGTGCTCTTTCAGAAGCAGCAGGGAGGGTCTCAGGAACTCAGCAGAAATGCTATACAATATGTTCCTTTTCTCGAGTTTTTGGACATCTAACTCTCGGGTACTACTCTCTTAACCATGCTTGGTGTCACCGATTTTCTTGGTTAAATTACTATAAGCTATAGGTGTAGGGGACATAAACCTAGTATTGGAAGGTGGTGGGGAGGCACGTTGTGTATGCGAGTGGATGTGTGTGCATACTCAAGTAGGCATGTATGTATATGAGTGTGTGTGTGTGTGATTAGACCTGTATGTGTACATAGGCACATCTACATGGACTGGTGTGTATGCATACAGATATCTTATCTTTTTTGGTTAAGACCCTAGCCTTTAACAGATGAACCATCTCTCTGGCCCCATATAGGTGTCTATACACAGGTGTGTGTATGTGTGTGTGTGTGTATGTGTACACAGGCAGGCAAGTGTATGCAAGGGCAGGCTTGTGTATGAATGTGCACATTCTACAGTGGCTGTGCTCAAACAACCTTCTGAGAACAGAAACTCCCTCCCACTCTCCCAGATCAGTGTCCTGTCCAGGCTCATGTGGGGACAGGGTGCCCTTGATGCTACCTGCCTGCCCCCACTCCAGTGCAGCCCTTCTCCCTGGCCAAAGAGAACAGCAGGCAGGACATTTTGGTACTCACTGGTGTGGGCTGGGCTTGGTACCGTGGTCCAGTTTCCCAACCTCAGATCCCAAGAGACCCTGCACGAACAGCCCCATTTCCTGTCCTCCTGGCTCCATCTCCTCATTGGAACTAGCAATCTGCAGGAAGCTTTTCCAGCAGCCGGGAGAGCAGCAGCCAAGAGCATTCACAGCAGCAGCCCGAGTAGCAGCAGCAGCAGCAGTAGCAGCAGCAGGCAGCAGCACCCTTCAAATTGGGTCTCTAGCCCTTTAAATCTGCTCAGTTACCAAAAAAGAAGAGGCATCAGACCCTGTTAATTAAAGCTCGCCCTGGCCCGTCAGGCTGAGGAGCTGCAGTGCTCTGTTCCTTCAGATGGCTTAGCGACTCTCCCCCAACTCCACAGCCATGGATCTTGCAGCACTTCTCCCGCGATCAGCAGGAGGTATGGTCCTTTCCGCTGGCTGGCTCGTGTGGCTCTCAATCAATAAGTCACTAACTGCATGGATGCTGCCTGGCCCCCTGGCTACCCTCTTTCCCTCTTCTTCCTCTCTGGTCCCCCCTCCAGCTCAGGATCTAGTTGAGACAAATCAAGTCTTGATTCCCTGGGCTTTGGAGGGAAGGAAGGGGAGGGAAGGGACGCTTTGGAGGGTGGTCCTCATTTTTGTTTATTTTGGCCCTGGCTTCACCTAGCTGCTCAGGTGGTCTGCAGAAGTGGGGAAAACATCTTTAGTTCTGCTCTGGCTTGTGCAAAAAAAAAAAAAAAACCAAAAAAAAACATTTTCTCCTGGCTGTGTCCCTTGACCCTTGGTGATCATGAAAAAGGATGTCACCCTGACTCAGTTTGCTTTTCTGAAAGAAACCCATGACCTGCCATTCAGACAGAAGATGGCTGTGCAACTTTCTCTCCAGAAATTGTCCCAGAGGTGCCCCACATCAACACCTGTCCCCATACCCTAGACTCTGAATGGTGCCAGGTTTAAAAAAGAAAAAAAAAAAGCTTGCTGTCTGTTCTCAAAGATCTGTCACCCCTTCCCTCCTGCCTTTTGAGGAAACTCACTTCTAGCCCAGTCTGAGGCTCTCTTCTAAAGACTTGTTTTGATTTAGGGATCTGCTGGAGCCTGGCAGAGAGAAAAAGAGCAAGGGAGATTGAGGGAGAGCAAGGGAAAGCGAGGGAGAACGAGGGAGAGCAAGGGAGAGCGAGGGAGAAAGATTTATTTTCTTTTCACATTGCACTTGTAAATTGTACATGGGCCCAGAGCACACATCCATTAACAAATTCTACATTGATTTGTTTCCACCCCCACAGCCTCCTTCTGGGGTGAACCTCTTCTCTCAGCCTAGACCCAGGGAAAAGGTTTCCTTTCAGTCAGCTTCCATCTTTCCATAGATGACCCTGAAAGCCAGTTTCCTGAAGATGGTTGCTTCTTTATTCTGAATACCGGGTCCCTGGATCCACTTGGCTTTGGGGTAGGGATGCCCCTGGATGCCAACTTCTCATCAGGGAGACTCATCTAGGAAGAAAGCCACCTTTGCTGATTTCTCCCAGTGACTTCTTTTTAAAACCCGCTGGGTGAGGAGCGTCACTTCTAAAGCATAAGGAGGGAGGTGAGCTGCAACCCAGTTATGTCAGTAGGGAGCCCCCACCCCCACCCCACCACCAATTGTTAGCACAATAGAGGTCCAAAATATTTGTTTGAACAGTAGTTCTTATGTGTGGAGTCCTTTCCAATCTCCTCATCAAGGTTGGGCATTTCCTCTGGGTTAAGCATCTGCTTCCCACACACCGTAGGTCCGTTGCAATCCACATTAGTAGAAAAACAAACTTCCTCTATAACACTGGAACTCTCTGGTTAGGGAAGACTGCTCAAAGCCCTAGATTGTAGCCCATAAGGCACTACCCAGTTTCTGTGACTACTGCTGGATGTGTGTGGCAATCTGAAGATTCCCCCGAAAGAAAACCCCAGGAATAATTGTTCTCTGGGAAAAAAAAAACCAAAAAACCAAAAACCCAAAACCTCAGTAGCAGAGGGCTTCATCATATTGGAGAAGCAGAACGAGGAAAGCAAGGCTGTGCTTGCAATTCCTCTGCTAGCAGCTTCCCTGGGAACTGCAAACAGGACTGTGGCCATTGTCATCTGGATGAGTCCTCGGCATGCACAGCTGGAGGGTTCAGGGGTGAAGGTCCATGAGGGAGCTCGACACAGTATCTCTTTCTCCTGTTCTTCCCAAAGCTGGAGGTCCCCACTACTCTGCGTGCTGTTGCTCAATTGTCAACAGCTCCCTCCCAGGGACTGTCTGAGGTTTTGGCAAGAGACGCCTGGGATGGGCGGACATCACAAATGGTGTCTTTGTCCTGGTAGGGACCTATGAACAGTAAGGAAATCAGAGGACCGTTGTTTATCCTCAACGGTTCCTTGCAAGTTAATGGTGTGTGTGTTTTCAATTTACTGATATCTGCCGGCCTTCAAGTCGAGTAAAGCTTCCAGTGGGGTTTGTCCAGATCTGGCAACATGGGAATATGGCCTTTGATCTTTTAATAGTCTTTTTAATCTTCTTTTAGTGCAGTGGTACTTAACCTGTGGGTTGGGGCCCCTGGCAGGGGATGTAGGTGTCAAACAACTTTTTCACAAGGGTCACCTAAGATCATCAGAAACATCCTAACAGTAGCGAAATTACAGTTAGGAAGTAGCAATAAAGTGGTTTTATGGTTGGGGGGTGGTCACCACAACACAAGAAACTGTATGAAAGGGTTGTAGCGTTAGGAAAGTTGAGAACCCTGCTTTAGTGGATGTGTGCATGTGTATGTTGTCAGCGTATGTATAAAGGTCAGAGGTCAATCTCTGGAATGCTGCCCACCGCCTTTGGGATAAGGTCTTCCACTGGCCTGGACTTTACCAACGAGGCTAGACTAGCTGGCCAGAGGGTCTCCTGGATCCTTCAGTCTCTGTATTCCCAGGACTAGGAGTGCTAGTGCACAGCCCCAGGCCTGGCATCCTTATGTGGGTTTGGCGGATACAACTCAGGTTCTTTAAGCTCTCTTCTTAAGAATGGTCTTGAACTTCTCATCTCCCTTCCGTCATTTCCTCAGTGTTAGCGTTACAGATGTGTGAGACCACACCTGGCTCATGGAGTGCTGGGAATTGAACTTGGGCTCGGTGCATGCTAGACACTTGCTTTCCCAACTGAGCCACATCCCCAGTCCTCTTCCTTCCTTCTCTCTCTCTTTCTCTCTCTCTCTCTCTCTCTCTCTCTCTCTCTCTCTCTCTCTCTCTCTCTCAGAGCATTTGCTCAGGCTGATCTCAAACTCATAGTGATCCCCATGCTAAGATTTGCTAAGATTACAGATCAGCAAGCGCCACCATCTGTAATCATTAGTATTCACTACATGACCCGAGAGGGTGCTCAGATTATTGGGGTGGTGTGATGGAGATAGCTGATAGACTGCAACCTCAATGTGTGGCCTGGCGGGTGACCTGTTATCACTGGGCCTTGTACCTGCGATAGGTGAAAGTCGTCAGGGTTGAATGAGACGATGCGGCTGAAGGTTCAGGGAGAGACCACTTCCTATCTTGGATGCTGTCAATTAAGTGCACATTAACACGAGGATGCAACCGTTTAGATAAGTACGATGGGTCCTCCCCTGACTGCTGCACTGTGCCTTTTCCGAAGGCGAGGGTGACCTCTCCTATGCTGTTCTGTCATTACCTTTCTCTCAAAGGCTGGAGCAGGACTTAGGCAGGCATTTCTGCTCCATAAAAGTTAATTGAACGAATACATGGTGTTCTGTGGACATTTAACCATCAACATGGGTGATTTTTAACGACTGGGCACCACTGTTTCTCACTCAGTACACTGAAGGAATGCAGATGAGCCAGAGAGACAGAAGAATCCCACAACAGTAATAAGTGTGAGCTATAAAGCATATCCGTTGGTGGAGAAATTTGAATTGCGATAAAAAGCAAACACTGCTTCCCGTTCTGAGTGAGACCTGTGTCAGATGCCTGTGGGCTCTGGGTGTCCTTCATACCATTCTGCTCAGTCAGGGCAATCGTATGGCAGGTGACTCCCCTTACCATGAGCTACTGCCTCCTCTTCGTGTGTTGAAGAAAGCTTCTAAAAGGGAGAAACAGCTCTGGATAGAAAGATCTGCTTAAATAATTGCTCTACTGTGTGGAAGAAGTCAACCAATTTATTAAACAATAAGGTGGTCTGTGTAGAGACACTCAGCACCTTTCAATCCCGTAAATATTGCTTTCCAGATGTTTGTGTTGTTTAGTTTCCCATTCCTGTAAGAAAATCCCTGAAGCTACACAGCTTGATCAAGTGGACTGTCAACAAGAGAGATTCCAAGCTACCAAGTCCAGTGAACCTTGGCAGGAAGTCTATGGAATCTAACTGAGGGTCATGGAAATCTTCCTTCAAGTAAGTGACCCCTAAATTGACCCAAAGGGGTGGCACTGAGAGAACATTCTAGACCTGTACGTAGCCCATGTACAGGTCAGAAGTTAATGAACCACTTTAGGGGGTGATAGAGATTCCGGTTGGCTATGTCATCCGTAGCCATGTGGTGAGAGGAAGGCTGGAGATGTGGCCAGATTACAAAGGCTCTTGGATTCTTTAAAGGGAAGGATTTTATTTTAAGAGAGATAATTAATCCTCCCCTCCACGTTCCTTCCCTCCCCTGTCTCAATCTGTCTTTCTGTCTCTCTGTCTCTGTCTGTCTCTCTGTCTCTCTCTGTCTCTCTGTCTGTCTCTCTGTCTGTCTCTGTCTGTCTCTGTCTGTCTCTGTCTCTCTGTCTCTCTCTCTGTCTCTCTCTGTCTCTCTCTGTCTCTCTCTGTCTCTCTCTCTCTCTCTCTCTCTCTCTCTCTCTCTCTCTCTCTGTAGATGCTTTAGCATTACAGTGGAGGGCTGGGCTGGGGATGTAACTCAGTTGACAGAGCTCTTGCCTAGCATGCAAAAGCTCTGAGGTCCCTCCCCAGCACTTCTCAAACTGGGTGCTATGGTATACATCTGTCATCCCAGCACTTGGGAAGTAGAGGGATCAGAAGTTCAAGATCACCCTTGACTATGCAGTTTGAGGCTAACCAACCCTGCATTAGACCCTGTCTCAAAAACCAGACAAGACAAGATGTACCATCTCGCCCCTCCCTCCCACGGCATAATGAGTCTTGAAGATACTGTAAGAACTGTGGCTTTGATGGTGAGTGAGATGGGATACAGTGTGCTGCTGTAGAATGCAATCCTCTGGGATGAACAGTTGCTATCTTCATGAGATCATCTGTGCCTGCCTGAAAGAAACCGTCTCAATTGAGCCTGTTGACTCCTGACATTCTCTCTTAGAAGGAGAAGGTGGGAAGGGCCATCGTATGAATATCTGCCCCTCTTGCAGGTAGCCTGGGATCTTTGGAGATGCTAGAGTATGAAGGCTAGAGGAAGTTAATTGAAGGAGCTCCATCTATGCAGATATGGGGAAGGTATCACTCACACTGGGTGAGGACATTGCAGAGCCATATTGGGGCTCACCCACACCATTCTACCACTAACCCCTCACCTTTCTGTAAGAATGCCCAATAAACTTATTGGTTCCCTAGAGTGAACTTTGGTGGAACCATACTTTGTTTTGTTGTTGGAATCTTAGGAAAAAGAGGCAGATGCTGTTTGTATGTCTACAGGGAAGAGATCTGTACAACAGGATGTGTGCTTCAAGCACACCAGACAAGCATGGCAACAACTGAGCTATATCCCCACTCCATTGATTTTTTTTTCTTAAAAGTTTGATTTATAGGGATGGTTCATTGGATAAAAGAGCTTTTACCAATCTTGGCAACCTGTGTTAGATCCCTGGGACTCACCTGGTAGAAAGAAAGAACCGACTCCTGCAAGTTGCCCTCTGAGCTTCACATATTTCTGCCCTGTGGCATATGTAACCCCCCCACCCCCCAGCCCCTAGTATGCTCTTTAAATAAGCCCAGAACTCATTGGTTCTTCAGGAGGAACTGTGGTAGAATTGTACTTCAGTTTGTCATTAAAATCTGATGAGGAGGTTTCAACCTTAGATGTTTATGGTTCCCTGGAAAAGGAATTCTCATCACCATTGGACTCTGATCAAAAGCAGAAGCAAATTGAAACGATCTTCTTCACTTCTGTGTTGAGATGGGGTGTGTGTGTGGGTGGGGCAGAGATGAAAGCAGGCAGACAAGCTGGGATATGAGTTTATAGTCCAGGTATGCTAGCAGTTTAGCTGACAGCGTGGAGTCATCTCAGAAGAGAGCTTCAGTTGAGGTATTGTTTAGATCAGGTTGACCAGTAGGCATGTCCATGAGGGATTATCTTGATTGTTACTTGACATATTAATTGGTATGCCCAGTCCACTGTGGGTGGCACCATTCCCCACTAGGCAGGGGCTTCATGAGTTGCATGAGAATCAAAAAAGCTAAACTGAGCATTAGAAGAAGTAGGCAGTATGTATGTATCCATTTCCCTCTGCTCTTGACCGGATTTTATGTGACTAGCTATTTGAGTTCCTGGCATGATATTCCCCCCTCCCCCCACCCCACCCCCCTGCAGTGATGGACTTGGGCTTGCGATCCAAATATATCCTTTTTTCTCTAAGTTAATTTTTGTCAGGGTATTTTATCACAGCAACAGAAATGAAACCAGGACACTGGGTGTAATAGAAGATGGTTGGTTAAGGGGTCACCGAGGATGTGTGGGAAGTGCTAGGCTTCTGCTTTTCTCTTTCTAGGCAGGAGGCAAATGGGTTCGTGGGTGGATTGAGCAGCAGTGTGAAAGGAGAGGAGTGGGAAATGACTGACTCAGGCTTCCGTGGCCTGAAATGGGGACCTGTGGATGGATCAGGTCCAGCAGGGGCTCTTATTTATTTTATTTAAAAAAAAAAGATTTATTTATTTATTATGTATATGGTATTCTGTGAGCATGTATGCCTGCAGACCAGAAGAGGGTGCCAGATCTCATTATAGATGGTTGCGAGCCACCATGTGGTTGCTGGGAATTGAACTGGGGACCGCTGGAAGAGCAGACAGTGAAGGTAACCTCTGAGCCATCTCTCCAGCCCAGTTTAGGGTTTCTTATTTTTTTCTTGGAGACATCTGTAGGGGGGAAATAGAGAGTGGTCAGACTTGAGTCTAGAAGGAACTCTTGGCTGAAGGCAGCCTTTTGTGTGTGTGTGTGTTCAGATGTGTGCACATGCATGTGAAGACCAGAGATGATCTCACGTGTCCATGCTTACACTGTCTACCTTGGTCTTTGAGGGTCACTCACTGGGATTTGCAAGCATGCTAAGTTGGCTGCCCAGTGGGCTTTAGGGATCTACCTATCTCCATCTAAATGCTGAGATTAAAAATGAGCCGAGGTGCCTGGTTCTTTTATGCAAGTGCTGGGGATAGATCTTGTGATTTCATGCTTGCACAGCAAGCCTTTTACTATCTGAGCCATCTCCCTAGCCTTGGAGGCAGCCTTTAGTGTCATCAGAGTATAGAGGGTGTTGGGAGTCCTGTCAGATGTGATCATCAGTGAATGATAGACAGAGGAAGACCCAAGGCTGAACCCTGAGGTGTCACAGCTATTCAAATGTCAGTGACACAAGGAAGAGATAACCAAGGAAGCTGAGCAGCTGTGTCTCCCTGTTCAAGATATACAATAGTTTAGATCTGGAACATTCCTCAGTCTTACTTGATGAAGGCTTTGTCACCTGCCTGGGACTCGTAGGAGGAAGTGGTGCAGGTTTTAAGAGGCAGGGCCTGCCTGAAAGGGAGAGATGTTTAAGTCGTGGAGGGGTACCCTTAAAAGGGATTTATAGAATGCTCTATTTTCATACCTTTCTATGAGACAAGGCATTTTGCATATACAGTCCCACGTTCTTATTCAGGGTTTCATTGATGTGAAGAGACACCATGACCAAGGCAACTCTTATAAAAGGAAACATTTAACTGGGGCTGGCTTACAGTTTCAGAAGTTCAGTCCATTATCATGATGGCAGGAAGTATGGCAGTGTCCAGGCAGACAGGGTACTGGAGGAGCCGTGAGTTCTACATCTTGATCTGAAGACAGCAGAAGGAGACTGTCTTCTGCAGGCAGTCAGGAGGAGGCTCTGGATCACACAGGCCAGACTTGAGCATATATATGAGACCTCAAAGCCCTGCCTCCGAAGCAACACACTTCCTCTAACTAGGCCACACCTCCTAGTAGTGCCCCTTCCCATGGGCCAAGCATATTCAAACCACCACACTCACCATAATGTATTGCCCCAGTCCCAAAGCAGTGGGCCAGGCAAGCAAAGACAGCCCTCTCAAACTATTTAATCTCTTAGTCATCCCCACTCTAGTCTCTAGGTCCTTTGACAGTCTTTTGAAAGCCACTCTGCCTTTTTATCCTTGGTTTATATTTTTGTATTTTTGTACACACATCTGTTTATGCTCTACTAAATCTGTGATGGAAATAGATACTATTTCTATGTATCCGTATTTCCAGATCCGGCAGATAGAAATACAAGGAGAAATAAGGAGGTACAAGAAAGGAAAGACGACTCCAACTGGAATCTGGCTGAAGCTTCTCACTGGTGCAGAAGCAAGATCTCCAACCCTATTAATAACTGCTTAAGGCACTGAGTGGTTCTCAGCCTTCTTGATGCTGTGACCCTTTAATACAGTTCCTCATGCTGTGGTGACCTCCAACCATAAAATTATTTTCGTTGCTACTTCATAACTATAATTTTGCTACTGTAATTGTAGTGTAATTTGCAATTGTAATGTAAATATTTTTGGAGATAGAGGTTTGTCAAAGGAGTTGCAACCTGCAGGTTGGGAATTGTGGGCTTAAGGCAATGCAAACCTGTGATTTTCTAAGAATCTCTCCAGAGACCCCATTTATATTGAGGACCATGCCATGACCCTTCCTGCTCAGATGGATCTTGGTTTTATCCTATTCAGATGATAATCCCACCCCAGGCACCACCTTGGAGCCCCTTATTATCTGAATTACTAAAAAGATCTACCGGAGGGCTGGAGAGATGGCTCAGGGATTAAGAACACCTGCTGTTCTTGCAGAGGGCCTGATTTTAGCTCCCTTAACCTGTGATGGGCAGCTCACAACTACTTATAACTCTGTCCCAAGAGATCTGATGCACACGTGCACATGTACACACACACTCACACGCACACACACACCATCCTTTGACAAATTCCTAGTCTGCTTCATACTGGCTCAGCAAAGCCCAAGATTTGGCTTTACCCGAGTAAAGGTCCCTAAAAGATTAAGAAAATATCTCAGGCTGCAGATTGGCTATTCTGAGTTATCTCTTCCCCAACCACTGCTGACAATACCATCCAACTAATTTATTTCGACATCCATTAGCAGTGGTTTTCAACCTGTGGGTTGTGACCCCTTTGGGGGTTGCAAACCAGATATCCTGCATATCAGATATGTACATTAAGATTCACAACAGTACTGAAATTACAATTGCAAAGTAGCAACAAAATAATTTCATGCTTGGGGGTCACCACAACATGAGGAACTGTATTAAGGGGTCACAGCGTTAGGAAGGTTGAGAACCAATGCTGTAGAGAAAAGCCTTGAGTGTATGTACCATGGACAGCGAAACTCAATTCTACAGCATTCTGAAACCATTAGATGGATGACTTCCCTTCTTAGGAAGAGGATTGGCTGGGATGGTATTCAGGAGATTGGTGCTAGAGGCTGGTGATTCTGTTTGCTTAAAAAAAAAAAAACCAAACATTTAATTTTACTTTAATTTATGTGTATATGTGTGTGTCTGTTTCTGTGTTCGTGTCTGTCTGTGCTGTGAATGCATGCATATATACAGTTGCCCACAGCAGCCAGAAGAGGGCATTAGATTTCCTGCAGCTGGAGTTACTGGCAATTGTCAACTACCAAACATAGGTGCTGGTGGGGGAAACCTGAAAGAGCAGTATGTCTTCTTAACCACTAGGCTGTCTCTCCAGGCCCTATTTATTTATTTTAAAATCTGTGCCCCTGTGAACATTTCCTTGGGGGCTCAGCTTGGGTCTGAACAGTGGGAGTGGCCAGCTGTCAGGAAGAAAGGAACCACTTCACCTTGCAGCCAATGCCCAAGAGATCCAGGGAATGCAGTGATCCCAGGAGAGCCAGGCTGTTGTTAGCACATCCCATCTGTGCTTTTTTGCTCCCTCCTCTGCCAGTCCTACCATGGGAGAGAGAGCAACACTGAAGCTGGCCACTGAGATCCAATGCTGGAGCATCTCCAAGCTTGTGTTTCCTCCGAGCAACTCAGGCTGCATCCCTCAGTGCTCCCAAGAAAAAAAGGGGAGTCCTCTGCTGCTTTGGGTGCAATCTGAAGTCCCTCTGAAGCTCTTTCCATTATCTTGCTGCTTAGAGCATACGTCAAGTGGGTTCTGTGTCCCTGGCAGGTTATTATGCGCTGAATTAGTGTGGTGAAATAAAAACGAGAATAAAGCTGTACTGTACTCTTAAATTGTTAAAATTTATTATAAAATGTGCATAGTTATTAACTGATTTTTTTTCACCCACATGCTTTGGCTGGCTCCCGGAGCCAAGCAAGATGAGAAGTGACTCTTGTCAAAGCAAGGCCGAGAGACTTGGCCCTCGGAACTCTCCAGAGAGCTCCAAATGGGACACCACATTCTCACTTTTGCAAGGAGCCCAGCCAGCTCCCTGGAGCTGTTTTTCCTCCCCAGGGCCTGAACATTGTATATTTCGGTTCCCTGAGAAAGAAACCAGTATGGCTACATCACTGAGGGCCTGGATAAATGAGGTTCTCTCTTCCCTCCCAAAGCTTATGTGTTGGGCTCACTTGCCCTCTCCCCTCTATCCTCGGAGTTCAGGAGAGCTGTCATAAATTGGACTTCAGAAAGTCTCTTCTACCATCTCCCCAAGCCTGTTTCCTTTCTGCACCTTTTCAGACCCTAAAGAAAGAGATATGGTTTCCTCAATTCAGCCATGGCTGGCTTCCAATGGGTCCACTGTTGAGAAGGTGGTTCGAGTCTCCTAGAGACGAGAGCATTTTCCCTGCCAATACAAACCAAGGAAAACTGGGAGCTGGGTTTCCTCTGCTCCAGAGTAAAAAGATCCACAGAAGAGCAAGGTGGAGGGGACCCTGCCTTTTCCAATTAAAAATCTTTATTGCAGTTATTTATGTGTGTGGGGAAGGGTGGGTGTGAATACACACACACTGTGATACACATGTGGGGGGGGGTCATAGGACAACATGTGTGGGAATCTGTTTTCATCTACTACCTTGTAGATCCAAGAGATGGAACTCAGGTTGTCATGCTTGGTGGCAATGCCTTTGCCTAATGAGCCATGCCACCAACCCCTGTCTTCTGATTTTTTTGAGACAGGGGTTCATTAGGAACACACAGCTCAGCACTGCTGCCAGCAGCCTACAGAGTTCCTTTCCTCCTCGGGGACCTCCGCTCGGCTGAAGCCAGATTCCTGACTGTGTTACAGAAAGGGTTTCCAGAATGAGCTGGATGGAGGCAAAGCTAGTGAGTTTGATCAGGAGAGATAAGACACGGTCCATTCTTCAGATTTAAGTGTTGGCAGGCAGGGTGGGAGGGGGAGGGAGGGATGGGATCAGGGACAGGGAGATAGACACTTAGAAAAGGAGAGAGAGAGAGAGAGAGAGAGAGAGAGAGAGAGAGAGAGAGAGAGACTATGATCCAAGACATAGGTCACTTCTCTTAAGGGCTGTCAACCTTTGTTGTCTTTACATTGGCAATGAATATGATTCTATGGTTTTCTTCTTTAAAAATTTTAAAATATATTTTATACTATTAAAAAAAGCAACCTTTGCAAATAAACACGGCACATCGCCATGAACTAGAGCCAAAGTCCATCCATCTCAATAGACTTCTGTGCAGTTAGAACAGCCATTCTGAACCTGCTGAGCCTCACATTGGGTTTTACACTGTCACTATCAAATATATTTTTGTGTGCGTATCCACCACCCAAACCAAAACATAGCTGCGACAGAGGCAGGACTGGAAAATCAATTAGCTTTATATCTTCTTTCATAACTCGTGTCTGTTGCCTGCATTCAGTCGTCCCCCATCCTCTAGCATTCAGCCATTCTTATTCTCTGTCTTCATGTTAGACTGTACCCAGATGCACACTTGTTTACAATATGCATATATTATCAGTAGGCTCTTCATATAAGTGAGAACATGTATGATTTTTTTCTGAGGTTCTGTGATCTTCCTTACTATTCTAAGTCCACCCATTTCCTGCAAATTTTGTCATTTCTTTTTTTCTGAATAATATTCATATATACAATGTGTATATACATAATGTACATATACACAATGTATATATATACACACAATGTGTATATATATATATACACACACACAATGTGTATACACACAATTACAATGTATATATATGTATACAATGTAATTATATATACAATGTATATATGTATATACAATGTGTATATACATATGTATATATATGTCATCATTTATTCATCTGTTGATGGCAATCAGGTTTATTCTGGTTCTTTGCTACAGTGAACAAAGCAGTAATAAACATGGGGAGGACACATATCTCTTCTTTACAATATATTGTGTGTGTGTACAAGCATGTGTATGCACACTCACATAGAGATCAGGGGACAATTTTCAGGAGCCTACTCTCTCCTCTCACCATGTATGTCCCGGGGATTGAACTCAGGTCGTCAGGCTTGGTGGCAAGCCCTCTCTACCCAATGAGCACCTCACTGCTCCTCATTCTGTGGTTGTCTAAATTTTACAGCTATAATTTACAGTGATGTTTAAAGATTAATCAAAGTTTCAAATGTGAATATATATTCATATATTTAAATATTCATATATATATATATATATATATATATATATATATATATATATATAAAATTTGTGCTAGTTTACTTCTTTCTCTAGTCTTAAGTAATTTATTTTTGTAAATGAAGTTGTCCAGTGGTTTTCCAAAGGGCTTTGGGGATGGGGGGGGTGCTAACACAGCTCAACTCAAGGCTGGCAGTTGTAAGCTGAGTGATATAGGTGCTGAGAACCACACTCGGATCTTCTGCAAGATCAGCTGGCATTGCAAGCCACTGAGCATCTCCCCAGCTCTCATTTGCTGTTTTGAATATCCTATGTGAGAAAACACATGTTATCTCTGCAGGCAGCTTGGACTTCGTCAGTTGTGTGGAAGTTTCTTGACTCATAGCAAGAAAGACAAACAAGATTCTAGGGTGACAGGCTTTTGTTCCTTTCCCATGTTCCCTCTATTTTTACCCCCTTTTGGTCTTTCTATCTTGCCCCAGTTTTACTATGTAGCTCAGGTTATGCTGGGATGTGTTATGTGTTTCAGGTTAGCTTAGAACTTATAATCCTTTTGCCTCAGACTCCAGAGTATTGGGGTTACAGGTGTACAGTGGACCACTACACTTAGCATACTGTGCATTTATTGTTGTTGTTGTTGGGTTTGTTTTGAGATGGGGTATTGTGTTGCTCAGGCTGGCCTCAAACTTCTTATGTAACTATGAGTGATCTCGAACTCCCGATCCTCGTCTCAAGTATTCAGACTGCAGATACTCTCTCCCATGCTCAGTTTACGTTGTTGGGGACTGAACTCGGCATAGTGAATACTTTACTCAGTCAGCTATACCCCCAGCCCCAACTGCCCACATCAAATTAGGCTCCAGGTTGTTTTCTGGACCCTGGCTCCTCATGAATGCTTTGAGTCAACAACAGCCCTGTTGATTTACTGGCCCTGAGTCCTTATTTCCCCTGGAGGCCATCAGGTCTCCAGACTCACCTTGTGTTTTACTTGCCTAGATTCCTGGATTTGGCTAAGCTGGCTGGCAAGCAAGCCCCAGGGCTCAAGCCTCCACCTTCCCAGTGTTGAATTTCTCCTGCCATGCTTGCTTCTGGTGGTTGAATTCAGCGACTCATGCTTGGGAGGCCAACATTTTACCCACTGAAGTCATTTCTCCAGCCTGACTTTAGGATCATCTTTGGGATCATCTGACCGCTAGCCGATTTGATTTTTGTTTGTTTGTTTGTTTGTTTGTTTATAGTAGTGGAAAGAAATTTCAGAACCTTGCCCATGCTAGGCGAGAGGCTTACTACCGAGCCACACCCTAGCTCCTCAGTCTAATTATATATGGACTTCAGAGTGCGTTGTGTATCCCCAAACGAGCCGGAGAGTGGAGCCCTTGGTTGAGTGCTTGCTCACCTGGGCACATTACGTTCCTCTTGTCACCATCTGCCATCTGTGAGGGAAGAGGGAAACTCATCTTTTTAATGCTGGGTTTTGTTGTTGTTGTTGTTTTTGAGACAGAGTCTCTATTAGTTACTATTATTAGTTGCTGTGTCAAAATTCCGGACAAATTAACTTGAGGAAGGAAGGGTTTACCTTGGCTCATAGTTCGAGGGACACGCGGCCCATGGGGGAGGCACGGTGTCAAAAGTCTGTGGAGGTATGTCACACTTCGTTTGCAGTCAGGACACACAGAGAGATGGATGCTGGTGCTCAGGTCAATTTCCCTTCTGAGTTCAGTCCAGCATCCCAGCCATGGGCTGGTGACTCCATATTTCAGGTGGATCTTCTCACTTTTATTAACTCAACCTAGAAAGTCCTTCAGAGATATGTCCTGATGTGTCTCCTGGGTGATTCTAGAACCTGTCAAAATGGCAAATGATTCTAACCATCACAGTCTTGATGTATATGTAGCTCAGGTTGAACTGGACTCTATGACCCCAGGCTTCCAAGTGTTAGCGTTACAGGTGTGTACCATAGCTGCTGGCTCTGACAGCCTGCGTTTCTGCATCTTCCAGGTGACACAATTCCTCTCTCCTCCTTAGCCCCCAGTTTGAAGGAAAACAAAAATTTACAGCAAGAACTTAAGACATCTAAAGCTCCAGTTGGCCTTACCCAACATTCTGAATTTTTCCTTCATTGCCCTTGAACCTTAGGAGACTCCACAGATACTGCAGGAAGAGTAACAACTGCTTGGTCCAAACCCAGTGATGGCTTCATTTCTTTCTCATGCCCCTTGGGAGTGCAGTGTTGCAAACACGGAGGTTAACAAGATTATATGAACGCTTAATAAAGTGGAATTTGGTTAGTTTCATTGGCACCATCTCGCCGGCCAGGCAGATTTTCTAGTTTCAGATGATAGTTGAACTGCTGCTG
Source organism: Grammomys surdaster (assembly GCF_004785775.1). NCBI lineage: Eukaryota > Metazoa > Chordata > Mammalia > Rodentia > Muridae > Grammomys > Grammomys surdaster. The sequence continues at coordinate 6,496,964 of NW_021604614.1, read as the reverse complement.
TCATGGACAGTGATTACTAAAGAGGACTCTGGAAGGGCTAACTCAACACAGCTGCGGCCCACTACAGGGAAATCGAGACTTGGCCTCCGGTTAGTTATCTCCACCTAATTCCAGAGTGGAGGCTGAGCACAGGGATGCATATTGAATTGGGAGGCATAATTAAATGACCAGGTAAAGAAATGGTCAAAGACAATAAGCAAAGAGAAAACTAGATCTGGAAAGCAAGGCAGGGCCAGGTTGGAGGTGGACTTTGGGGTAACCCCGAGCTTTCTCTTTCTGCCAGCATGGAGGGAAGGAAGCTCCTGCAGCAGATTCAAAGGCAGGAAAGTAAAATCCCAGGCTCAGCACCACTGCGAAACACGGTTCTCACCATTGAGAGAATCAGAGAGAGTTTGATCTGAGGTAGCATGCGTGACTGTGGCTTGGGTGTGTGGATTCTCATTGCCTTGAATAACATGCCCCGCTGTGAAATGATCACGTGAGGTTCTATTGTCACAGGGCAAAAGAAAGTTATAAACCAAGACATTCTCCAAAGACATCTGTGGGAACATCAGTTAGGCAGGTGACAGAAAAGTGAGAAGCCTGCTGAAACCTCACATGCTATTTGATGACATTCTTTTAAAGAATGGTTTAATATATTATTATTATTGATGTGTATTCAAATGTATGTTCAAGTGTATGTATGAGTCATGGTACATATGTGGAGGTCAGAGGACATGTGTTTAATCCCAGCACTTGGGAAGCAGAGGTAGGCAGATCTCTGTGTGTTCTCAGCCCGCATGGAGTGCATAAGAGTGTTTGAAGCCAGTTAGAGCAACATAGTGAAACCCTGTCTCCAAAAACATTTTAAAGGTTAAAAAATATTAAATAAAAGATTAAAATATTCCTTGAAGAAAGGGGTCCCTGTTACTGCTAATAGATTTTCAAGTTACTGTCCACACGGAGCGACTTAACTCTATAGGTAACTGTTCTCATTGCAGTGTGAACGCCAAGCAATGAATTCTGAGGTAATTCTTCTTGACAGGATTTTGAGGACAGTTGCCCAGGGCTGCTAGTTGGGCACAATCCCATATGTTTTAACAGTTGGTAGAGCAGGAGGGGGTACTGGAGTCAGGTTATGCAAACTGAAGAGGTGACCAGAACAACGTCTGGAACGGAACGCTCTTTGCGGGACAGCCAGCACCAGACTACCTCATGAGGGCTGGCATCTCATGTGATTTGCCAGACAGTGTCCATTTTGATTGGCTGTGGCCTATGTTCTACAGGTTGCTGACTGTAGCAGGCTGAGAAATGTCTCTAGAAGAACTGGATCCCTTGGGTTAGGGGATGTCGCTCAGATTGTAGGTCACCTGCCTAATACGACAAAGCCCTGGGTTTGTGACCCAGAACCACAGTCACCAGGTATGGTGGGGCATGCCTGAAGCCCCAAGCACTCAAGAGTTTGGGGTAGGTGGATCAGGAAATCAAGGCATTCCTTGGCTACATAGAAAGTTAGAGGCCAGCCTGGGCTATATGAGACATTGTCTCAGAATAGAACAGAACAGAACAGAACAGAACAGAACAGAATTAGAATCCAAATTTTAAAAAATTAAATAAAAATGTACATTTATTTATTTATATATATATACCAATGACATGTGTGTGGAGGTCAGAAGACAACTTGGGGGAGCCTGTTCTCTCTTTCCACCATGTGGGCACCAGGGATCAAGTTCTGGCCAGTGCCAAGTGTCTTTACTGGCTGATCCATCTAACCAGTCCATGTGCTCCATCTGTCTGTCTATCCGTCCTTCCTTCTTTCCTTGCTTTGATCCCTGGGCTGTGCTGTGGAGACTCTGGGTTCTGTGGGGAGTATCTGAACAGTGTTGATTTATTGATTCATGCATTGGGTTTCCTTGAGTGGGCCATTTACCTGGCTTGGTGGCCCATTCCCTTGGGCCTCAATAAGCTGTTTAGAACTCGCCCGATTTGCGTACTTTATGGTCAAAGTTTGCTCCTCTAAGATAACGTATGCTCATCTTCTGTAGCTCTCTCTCTCTCTTCCCAGCATCATCAGGGCCAGAGGGTCAGGACTCTGTCATCTCTAAAGAGATAGCCTCACCACCAGACTGTAGTATGTCAATTAAACAAACAACCCATAGTGAAAAAGCAGAGAAGGGAGATTTACTTAATCTGGTCAGATCGAGAAGAGGAACTGAGGGGTCCAGGGATATTCCCTCCCACCCTGCAAGTCCACCTTTGGGGTCCTGACATGAGATTTCAGTGTGAAGAACAAAACGATGGTTAAGAGGGACCTTTCAGAGGACCTGAGTTTGGTTCCCAGTATCCATTTCGGGCAGCTCACCATCATCTGTAATTCCACCTCCAGAGGATACAGTGCCCTCTTCTGGCATCTTCTGGTACCTGCATTCACATGTGCACAGAACCACACATGGATACACATTCATATACATAACTAAAGCTAAAAATACATTTTAAGAGAGATTGTGTGTGTGCACGCCTGCACGTGGGTACGTGAGCACATGTGGGCACACATGCACAAGAAATTTGTATAGCTAAGCATATTGTGGTCAGAGTGTGGCCCTGTCCATCACTGATCCCTCATGGTCTCAGCTCCAGTTTCTCATGCAAAGTAGTCTGACAAGTGGGAGAACTCTGTGAAACCTCCTTCTGGGAGATGAGTTACCCATTCTGGCCAGCTCCAGGCTTCAGCTTTTTCCTTTTCACAGAGTGAGACTCTAGGAGAACTTGGCAATTTGGCAGGGTCGGGGAGTGGGTGGTGCAGGGGCCAGCGTCTATTGCCTCAATAATCTGATAGCTAAAAGGAGTGATATATGCCTTAGGAATATTTTTTATTCCTGGAGCTGGGGAGCTGGTTCAGTCGATAAAGTACTTGCATGAAGACTAGAGTTAAGATCCTGAGAATCTACATAAATGACAGGCAGATATACTGGCCCACCTAGTACTCCGACACTTGGAAGGCAGAGGTGGGACATTCCTCAGAGCAAGCTGGCTAGCTAGACTGGTAGAATCTGCTAGCTCTAGGTTTCTTATGGGTCTAGAGTCATTCAGGGATTCACCAATCTGACCATGAGTACATTTTAATAAGTAAGAGACTTTATGAAATACTGGCCAGGAGTGCACTCAAGACTCATGCTCAGAGTATGGCTCCAAATTACATTAGTCAGGGGCTCTAAAGGCAAAATTCACAAGGCTACTTACTTCCTGCCTTCGTGTAATTAGTGGCAAGGACAATCCTGATATACTTCAAGCCTTGTGTGTAAGCAAGCGCACATCCTGTGCACTTTGGGCAAGCAATCTTGTTTACAGAAGTGAAAACATGTGGCTTGTTATCTTTCTGGAACAATGGCTCCCAGCACTCCAGGAAGTTATCTGTCCTTGGACAAAGTGGGGCTTACAGGTTACAGGCATTTTTGTTTTCTAGATCTCTTGAGCATAATAATTTAAACTTAAAACATAATGTTAGCCATTATAGGTTTGAGTGAGAGACCCTGTCTCAGCAAGATGGCTCAGTGGGTAAAAGTGATTGCTGCCAAGCCTGATGTTCTGAGTTCGATCCCCAGGACCCACATGGTGGAAGGAGAGAGCCAACTTCAGCAAGTTGTCCTGAGACCTTCACACAGGAAACAAACATATGCACACACATATGCTTCCCCTTTTAAATACAATAAATAAATCTTTGAAGAATAAAATAAATATATAAATAAGCAATTGAGGAAGATAATGAGTCAACAGTGGACCTCAGCACACATGTGCACATACAAGTATGCCTAGATACATCATGTGAACATAGCACACAGACACATAAGCACTGTAGGATGTATGTGTGGAAACTGTCATCAATTCCTGCCAGGATGGTGAGAGTCCCTAGCATGTTCCCTCACTTTCTAGTTCCTGGTGTTGTTTTCAACTCTGAAATCTTTTAAAATAAGTTTATTTTAAGCATGTGTGTGTGTGTGTGTGTATGTGTGTGTGTGTGTATGTGTTTGTGTGTGTGTGTGTGTGTGTGTGTGTAGGCATGTCTGAGGAAGCCAGAAAAGGATTTTGGGTCCTTTGGATCTGGAGTTATAGGTGGTTGTGAACCCTGCATTCTGTGATTCCAACTGGTCCTTTGCAAAAAACAACCAGTGCCTTTAACGACTGAGTTGTCTGCAGCCCCAACTCTGAATTCTGATTTTCTGAAGCCACAATTCCCACTACCCTTGGGCAAAAGCCATAAGCCAGGAAGTCCCTGGATAGATGTCTTCCTCTTTTCGGCATATCACCTCCCCTTCATTTCTCCCCCCTTCTGGCCGCACCTCCTTGGCTTTAGGAGTATTGTCTTTTATATACTGTGCAGGATTTAAGGCTGATATTTGTACGAGAAAGTTGGTCAAATATGAGCTATTATATTTTAAGACCTAGCACTCGATGAGATAGGCAGATATGGTCATTTTAGATAGGAAGGCATACTTTGGTGGGGAGAAACAGGGGGGAGTATATGGAAGGAAGCTGCGTGCAGAAACTCACACAGGAACTCTAGGGCTGGGAATTATCTCCAAGGGGACTTGACACTGAAGCTTGAAAAGTGAGAGAGGCCAGGTATATGCTGTACTGAACCTGGGAGACAGGAGATGATGTGATATTCTGGAGGACTAGAGAGGCTGAATGTGCCCTTAGCTGACGTCTGACGGAGTAGAGAGGCCAGGTGTGCTCTGAGCTGAGGCCTGGGGGATGGGAGAGCCTAACTATGTACCAAGTGGAGATCTGGGAGACAGCAAATGTGCGCTAGACAGAATCCTGGGAGTTGAGAGAGGTTAGGTATGTGCTAAGCTGATACCTGGGAGATGGGAGAGTCCGATTTTACCTGGGTTGAGATATGAAACACAGAAGAAACTCGGTGGGCAAGACACGGACACAAATACCCCTGTAGAAGCATCCGATTCACAGATGCTGAGGCATTCACAAATTAGGGACCGAATAGTACACACAGAAGCTGCTATCAGAAGCTGCTGGGGTAGCAGTCAGGGGATGATAAATTATGAGAGGGTTTTTAGTGAGGTACTGATTGTGTTCTGGCTTATGCTATAGTAAAAGGAAGGCTCTGAAGACAGTAAGATGTTAGCAGAGAGTTGATGGTCCCCTAGGGTACAGGTCAGACCCCAGGGAGTGATGAGTCTGCTGCAGTGTTGCAGTGTGAGATGTGAACACCAGGGGTCAGTGCTGAGCACCACTGAGCACCATCCCAGAGCCAAATACCAAGATAAACTTGATCTAAGTACTTCCTCAGAGACTGCTCCTTAGGGTAACAAGCGATTCGAAGTGCCAGGAGCTCAGTCCTGCAGGGCTCTCTTTGCATGTGTGTGTGTGTGTGTATGATATGTGCTTGTGTACATGTTTGTGAAGATATGCATGCATGCATTTACTTGAGTGTGCTCAGGTCAGGAATGGAGATTGGGTGTTTTCTTCAATCCCATCACCTTAAATAATTGCTTTCTTTATTATGTTTTATTTATTTCGTGTGCATGGCGAGGCACGCATGTGCCACAGTGTGAATATGAAGGTCAGAGGACAACTTACAGGACTTGGTTTTCTCCTTCCATCTTGTGGGTCCCAGGAATCGAACTTAGGTCCTAAGGCTTGGAGGCAGATACCTTTACCTGCTGAACCATCCTACCACTCCTCCATCTTATTTTGTAGACAAGGTCTCTCTCTGGCTTGATCTTTCAAAGGTCTTGTGCAAGCAACCACAGCTGCTGTGAACTCATGTGTGGGACAGTCTTGTCATGTTCAGAGGATGTTTCCGTCCAGTGCTCCATGATGATCCAGTGGACAAAGGTGCTTGCCACCAAGTAGTGGGTGATCTGAGTTCAATACCCAGGACTATATGGTTGTAGGCAAGAACCAATGCTCACAAACTGTCCTCTTACTGCCACATATGCATGGTGGCATGTGCCCCACCTACCCCAGGCACACAGATAAGTGTAATTTAAAAATAGGGAAAGACTATGAGTTTTTTTCTTTTCCTATGACAACTCGGGGACATAGAAGCTTGAACTACTGGGAATCCCATCCAGCAGGGCTGACTTGAAGATGTAGTTCCCTACAGAAGGATCTTGTGGACTTGAGGGGGATTGTTTGTATAAGCTGAGAAACTAGCTGGGGAAGACACTTGCCCAGGGTGACTATATGGCTAACGACCTGTGTATACCCTGTGAGTGTGGAGACTATACCGTTCTCTAGAGCTCCAGAGGGTGCTGATCATCCCCTATCCCCTCCTAAAACTCCTTCTCAAAGACCAGGAGCAGGGAAGCAGACACAGGAGACCTGGGGATCCCCTGGGTGGGGCCTTAGCACCCCAGTTCACTGCGAGTGTGCCTGTATGGATGACCCTGATGCCTGACGCATGGATGAGCCCTGCCCCAAGCATGACTTATAAACATGGAGTATGAATGGCTTCTCCCTTCTCAAAGTCCCTGCCAAGTTGACATCAAGAATAATCGGCATTTAGAGACTAATTACACATCTGGATGAATCTGTTTCAGTCTACTGGATTGGACATAATCATATTAAAATATAATGAATACATTCAAACGCACAATGCCTGATTAAGTAGTCGCTTAGGAGCAGGAGCAATGAAAGAGGCTGGCTGGTAACCAAGAAACCGCTGTGTGAGTGTTGTGTTGGTAGCTGTAGGCTCAAAATGGATTTCCCAGTCACTTCTGCCTTAGGTTCCCATTTGTTCTTGATGCCCTCACTCAGGTTGGTTCACACAAGCTCAAGTGCTTTCCCCAGCTCGGTTTTTGTGTTTTTTTTTTTTTTTTTTTGGAAGTAAAGAGGGAGTGGGGGTGTGGGCTATTGGGACGCCAGCTGCTCTGTGATCTCAGCTCTGGGTAGGGTGAAGCAAGAGGACTCAAGACCAGCCTGAGTTACGTAGTGGGTTCCAGGGCAGGATGGGCGGGGCACTGCCAGAAAAGGATGGGGGGAGAGCAATGGGAGTGGTGATGGGGGTGGGGGAGGGAGAGAATGAGGACAGGAAGAGGAACAGCAGGAAGAGAAGGGGGAAGAAGAAAGAAAGGGAGGAGGGAAGAGAAAAGAAAGGAAGAAAAGGGAAAGAAAAGAAAAATGTCTATTGTCCTTGACCAGCTAAGACCCAGCCAGGAGCCCTTCAACTATACTAAACATGTCCCCTAGTTTCCCAGGGGAGACCCTGAGTCCTGGGAGTCCCCAGGAAGCCAGCCCTCCTTCTGATAGCTGAACTGGTTGGTACCTAAAGTGTGTTTGGGTTAAGAACACTTTATTTGCACTGACCAGCCCTGGGCCCAGGCCTTAGCCTCAGTTCTCTGTGGCATTCTAGTGCTGGGTAACTCTGTGCCAGCCCAGCCAGGAACTTGCTGTGTGCCAGTAGAGCAGGGGTTGACTGGCTCTGTCACCAGTTTGGAAGAAGAGGCTGAGGTCATCATGAATGGTCATCTTTAGTAGAAGCAACCCCATTGTATAGACAGAAATATCTATGTATCTACCCACCCACCCATCATCTATCCATCCATCCATCCATCCATCTACCAATTGTATCTATCTATCTATCTATCTATCTATCTATCTATCTATCTATCTATCTATTATCCATCCATCCATTTATCTATCAATTGTTTGAGACAGAGTATTATGTAATCCAGGGCGTTCTCAAACTTTTATAGTTGAGGATGACTTAGAATTCGTCATCCTCCTGCCTCCATCTCTTGAGAGCCGGGGTCACAGTTGTGTGGCACTACACCTGAGTTTACTATTATTTTCTCACAGAGACTCTTAAAAGTTTGAGGTCTTTATTGGCAGAATTTAATAAAGCCAGCTGTCTATTGTTTGGACAAACCTGGGAGTCTGGGGTCTCAGTTTCTCTTTAGATATCACATTGCTGCTCTAGCTTCCTTTCCAGGCATTGGCAGTAGGCAATGAGTTGTGGCCTCCTGTTTGACAGTTTCCTGTCATCCCATACTTTGACATGTGACACCTTGGCCTTTTTATATTGTCTCACTGTCTTTGGAGGCACTGGGGTCAACATGGTCTGTTTTATAATGAGATCAGTGGTGTATGAATTAGTATGAATTAGACTCTTTAGAGTCCTTACTGACAGAAGAACATTATGTTTGAGGCCCAAGCAAGAAAATTGAGTTCAGATCCCCAGAAACCATGCAAAAAGCTGTGTGCGGTGGTGTGAGTCTGTAATCTTGGTGAGTGCTGGGGAGATGGAGACAGGAGAATCCCTGGCCAGCCAACCCATAGCTTAACTAGTGAGCTCTAGGTTCAGTGAAAGCCCTTATCTCAAAATATAAGGTAGAAGGCCAGCAAGATGGCTCAGTGGATAAAGGTGCTTGCTGCCAAGTCTAACGACCTGAGCTCAATCCCTGGGATGCATGCACATGTGTGTATATACACATATACGTAAACCTTAAAAATGTAAAAGAAAAAAATAATGTAGAGAATTCTTGATAAGATATCTAATATTCATCGCTAGCCTCTAAAAATTCATGCACACATGTGTACATATGTGCCTGCGTGCGGGTGCACACACACACACACACACACACACACACACACAATGGTCCTTGAGAGGCAGACCCAATATAATGTCATTTGGGGGTGGGGGAGGTTTAGAACAACTCCCACGTATCCCACAAGGCTGGCCAATGCATCCAGGATGTTTTGGGTGCTTCAGGAAATGAGTGGATAGCTTCTTAGAGCAAGGTGCTAAAAGGATGATAATGGACACCTGGCCGTTATCACAGAA
>NW_021604614.1:6483179-6485679 GCF_004785775.1 Grammomys surdaster | reverse complement strand
TCTTTCCTGGTGGCCACGCAGCCTGGAGTAACCTGTCAGGGAAGGATTCTGCCTAAGGCAGCCAGCTGAAAATCTTTGGAACCCTGTGTTTCCCACCAGTCACATAGCTCTCGTGGTGCTAGCTCTCCCTTGGCAACTCAAACCAGATTTGAAAATAAAATGTCACTTTTAAAAAAATGTCTACTGTCAGCACATGGAAAATTTGTTTTTCCTGTTGAACTTCACGAGATGACTAGAGGCGACTGAGAGAGTCGAGATGCGTGCCTCGTGTGTGGGGGGAGCGGGTGTCAGCGCATGTGAATCAGCGAGTCACGGGGGCATGTGAGAGAGTGGTGTGGCCCCGTGCAGGTGGGGGACAGCGTGTACTGGCGGCAGCCGTGGGGGTGCAGTGTCGGGGTATGGGCGTACTTGGGTGTGTGAGAGACAATGGAGGAGTTTGAATTCAGGTCTGAGGTGACTAGGGGTTCATTGCCGTGGACTGACTGGTGCCGCTGTGTGAGTGTGTTGTGTGAGTGTGTGAGTGTGAACTGGCACTGTTCTCTAAGTGTATGCCCAGAGAGAGACGGAGGCTGTGGTACGCATGTGGGGATCTGAAACCCATGTGTGTGTGTGTGTGTGTGTGTATGTGTGTGTGTGTGTCTGAAGATCGGCCCTGGTGTGTATTGTGACTGTGTGTCTGAGATTTGGTGTTGGTGTGTGTTCCTGTGGCGGGACACGGTTCCCAGGGAGATGTGAACAAAGGTCTGTTCACCCCAGATAGGGAACTGATGACAGACCAGAGTAATTAAACTACCACAGTCCAATTTGCTGACGCAGTGGATATATTAGGGTGGCTGGCAGGCGTATGGGTGACGCAAAGACAGCTGCATCACTAAAAGTCACCCGAGCATGGGTGACGACTCATGAAAGTTGGAGTCTAAAGCTAACTGTACAATTTGCAGGCAGTTTTACAGGTCAGACATCCCCCTCTTCCCAGCAGTTCTAACTGCTTAAGTCATTTGGGGAGGGAGAGACTTCCTTTCTATTTTTTGTGATGAAACATGCTGACTAAAAGCAACGTTAGTGAGTGTGATGGTTTGTATATGTTCGGCCCAGGGAGTGGCACTATTGGGGGATGTGGCCTTGTTGGAGTAGGTGTGGCCTTGTTGGAGTAGGTGTAGCCTTGTTGGAGTAGGTGTGGCCTTGTTGGAGTAGGTGTGTCAAGGTGGGTGTGGGCTTTAAGACCCTCACCCTAGCTGCCTGGAAGCCAGTATTCTGCTAGCAGCCTTCAGATGAAGATGTAGAACTCACAGCTCTCCACGTGCACCATGCCTGCCTGGATGGTGCCATGCTCCCAGCTTGATGATAATGGACTGAACCTCTGAACCTGTAAGCCAGCCTCAATTAAATGTTGTCCTTTTAAGAGTTGCTTTGGTCATGGTGTCTGTTCACAGCAGTAAAACCCTAAGACAGTGAGCAAAGGGCTTTTTGGCTCATACTTCTAGATTATAGCTTATTATTGCATGAAATCAGGAACTTCAATCGGAAAACATGAAAAATAGGTTGTTTGGTGGTTGTGCAAGCAAGCTTAGCTGACTTTCTTCTAGAGCTCGAGACCAACAGCCCAGAGAATGGTGCTGCCCACAGTGGGCTTGGTCCTCCTTACACCGATTAACAGTTGAGATAATCTCCCACAAACATGCTTACAGGCCAGCCTCATCTGGGTAATCTATCAACTGAAATTTCCTTCTTTGGTGACCCTAGGCTATGTAAGGTTGAAAGTTAAAGCTGACTAGGGAAGAAGAGCCTTATGAATCTGCTAAGTTTCAGAAACATCTTGAGACTTGCTGGTTGTTTACTTCCTGAGTCTTCAAGAGCTTTCCTCTGGGATGGACTGTTTCAGCCCAGAGGAAATTTGTTATATAATACTGTGTTATGGTTTGGCAGTGAAGTATCTCCAAAAGTTCACATGTCCAAGGTTGGGTTCCCAGTGCAGCAGTGTTCAGAGCTGAGACTTTTTGGAGATGATCAAATTCTGAAGGCTTCAATTTCATGAATATATTAATGATAGAGTCATAATCTGATGACATCATTGAAAAGGAGTGGGCCTTTAAGGGGTGGCAATTAGCTGAAGAAGTACATCACTAAGAGTTGATTTTTGAAGGATGCACCAAATCCCTGGCCACTTCCTGCTTCCCTCTCTGCTTCCTGCCATCACGGAATTAGCAGTTTTGCTCCGTTACTTCCTGCCATGATGTTCTACCTTATAACAGGGCCAGAAGCAACACACAGTGTATTATAAACTGATACTACTGAAGCTGTGAGCTAAAAATAAACCAATCCTGCTTATGTGGATTTATCAGTGGTAAAACACAGGGCAAACATGGTGTCATGTGCTGGGGTGTGTGTGTGTGTGTGTATGTGTGTGTGTGTGTATGTGTGTGTGTATATGTGTGTGTGTTTGTGTGTGTGTCTGTGTGTGTGTCTGTGTGTGTATATGTGTGTGTGTATATGTGTGTGT
>NW_021604614.1:6416796-6481796 GCF_004785775.1 Grammomys surdaster | reverse complement strand
CTGTGTTGCCCAGGGTCCAGGGGAGAGAGGAGAGTCTATGAAGAGTCCACCATGGGGGCAGGGGCTGGAGGTGGGGGTAGGGATGGGGGCTTACCAAAGGATGAGCTATTCAGAAGGAAGCAGAGTTTATGTGGATTCTGGAGGTGGTGGGTTTCCATGGACTCTGAGACTCACGCTCAAGGCAAGAGGGTGTGGTTGCAAGCTCACTATCAGTAATGCTTTTGGGAGGGTGTGGGTTGTTATGAAACAGATGTAGCTTGCAGAACGCAGAGCAAGTGACAGCATGGAGACAGAACCTTTACATGGGTCATTTTAATTAATTCTCAAAATATTCCCATGAAGACTTTTTAAGTGTGTGTGTGTGTGTGTGTGTGTGTGTGTGTGTACGTGCATACACAGAGTACTGGATACTGAACCTAGGATCTTGTGTGTATTAGAGCAGTGCTATACAGGTCCTTATTAGGGGATTGTGGGCAAGTATTCTGCCCTTATCCCTTCACTAGTCCTAAGAAAGTAAGTGCTTTATCACTGAGCATACTCCCAGCCTCTTACTGAGTGTATTCTAGACAAGTGCTACCACTGAGTCATAGCACCAGACCCTAATTGGGAGAGTCTAGGTAAGTCCCTGACCACTGAGCCACACCCTCAGCCCCTCATTGGGAGATTCTAGGCAGGGGCTCTACCACTGAGCCATGCCCCCAGCCCCTCACTGGGGGATTCTAGGCAGGTGCTCTACCACTGAACTATATCCCAAGCTTTCTTTTGTTTTCTTACTTTAAGACATGGTTTCATTAAGTTGCTCAGGCTTGCCTTAAGCCCACTCAGTAGGCCAAATACTCCTTGAACTCAAATCCTCCTGCTTCAGTCTCCCAAGTAGCTGGAGGGTCTGCATCACCAGGCTTAGCTGTGTAAGTGCATTTTTACAGGTGAAAAGGGTTAAAAAATTAAAAAGTACTGAGTAACTGGCTTGAGGTCACAAGGTCAAAGGAGAACCCAGGATTCCTACCCAAGTCTCTCTGAGGCCAATCATGGTCTCCTTCCCCTCCTACCCATTTCTTTTGTTTGCTACTCCCATTTTCCTCTCCTCCATCTTTTTCTCTTTCCTTCTCCTCCATTTCTTCTCTTCTTTCTTCTCCACCTCCTCCTCTTCCTCTTTCTCCACCTTTTTTAGCCCCCTTCTCTACCTCTTCCTTTACTTCCCCTCCTCCCCTTTCCCTTCCTCTTTCCCTCCTCCCCCTTCTTCCTCCCCTCCCCCTCCTTCCTTTCCTCCTCCTTTCTCCACACTCCCTCCCCTACTCCACCCTCTGTTGCTCTTCTCCTATCTATTCTTCCTGGCCTTTCCTTGTATACAGAAGAGGTCTATTCAGGATGTGTGTGTGTGTGGGGGGGGCATATGCTATCAAGCCACAGGACTCCCTGAGTTTTGAACTTACTTCTTTTCTTTGCCCAGAAATCCATCCATGCATGACTGTGAAAATTCAAGACTGTTTATATAGAGGAAGATTTTAGATCTGTCTAATACTGGCCTCAAAGATTACAATGCAGTGAGTTCTTACGTTGGTCTGTTCTAAGATTATCTTTCCAAGGCTCTTGGTAATGGAATCTCTTGATATCTCCATCCTAGTCCATATTAGTGGTAGGAAGTGTTTATGGTAGAGGGTGTGAACTTAAGCTTATGGGGGAAAGTGGAAATATTTTGGGTGATGTTCTTGATTTTTAGTAATGCTTCCCCAGAGCTGAGGAAATGCAGGCATGGAGGGCATAGGCCCAGGATATTGTGCGACTCTATCTAGATTCCAGAACACAGTCCCACATCTTCAAGATAACTCAGTGTTTGAGAAATCACGGGCAGGAGCTGAAGAAACCCTTGTTCAAGAGCATCTTACCATGCAGGGAAAGCCATCCCGAGGACTTTGAACTTGAAGCTGGAAGTCTATATAAGAGAGGGCTCAGAATGGCTGCTTGAGAAGTTTGGCTAGGTGTTTAGTTACTTTGGCTGTGGCTGTGACAAATACCCAACAAAGAACAACCTCAGGGAAGAATGACTACTTCAGCTTGTGATTTTGGGAGCTATGGCCCACCATGGTGGGAAAGACATATTGGTAGGAGTCTGAGGTGTCTTGTCACATGGCACTCACAGTTTGGAAGAAAGAAATATGAATGGTATTGTTATAGCATCTGTCTTTTTATTCAGTCTGGGACCTCAGTCTTTAAGATGGTTCAGTCCATAGATAATGTGGATTTTCCCTCCTTAAATATGGGTAAGCTTTGCTCACCACCCTCCCCTTTTCCTTTTGCATTCCAGGCTGATATAAAACTCACAATCCCCCTGCCTCATTCTCTTGAGTGCTGAAATTGCATCTGTATACCTCCAAGGCTCAATACTAAGTTGATATATTAAGATTTAAGTTGCAGCCATTTGCAAGGGTCATCCCCTGGAGACCTAGCTGTCCTGACTTGTAAGGGTGCTGGCTCCTTGGTTTGGAGGAAGAAAGCCTGTTTTTCCATTTCTGTCCATAGATGCCATTTTACTTTCATTTGTGTTGCTGTGATAAAACACCCCTAAAAAAAAAAAACAACTTAAAGAAGAAGGGTTTGTTTCAGCTCACAATCCTTGGTTCAGAGTTCATCACTGTGGAGATGTCAAAGAAAAACTTTAAACAGTCACATTACATCCACAGCCAAGAACAGAGAGATGAATGCGAACAGGGTTTCTCCACTCTCATTCCAGCCAGGACCTCTGCCTAGGGAATAGAGCTGCCCACAATAGGTTGGCTCTTCCCACAGCCATTGACGAAGACGATCCCCCAAGCATGTCCACAGGACAACTTGTTCTAGACAGTCTAGTCCCTTGCTGAGACTCTCTTCCCAGGTGATGGTAGGTTGTATTGAATTGGCAAAGCTAACTTTCTGAGAACTGGTCTTGAATGCCAAGCACTGGGGGAGAGAGAGCGGCACTCAGTGGAGGGACTTGAGTGCCTGGGTGGTCGGTAGTGCAGACCTCAAAATAACACAGAACAGAACAGAACAACAACAACAACAAAAACAAAAACGGGGCAGAAGAGATGCGCAAATAGCTTTGATAAAATACAGCTTAGCAAACAGCTCCACTTCTAGGGTGGTGCTCTGGGCCAATCTGAAGAAGCTGTTCTCTCTGGGGAGAAGTGGATGCATACTATTGATATGTAAGCTAAAAATAACCAATCTTCCAAACAAAGTGTTTTTCGTTTTTTGAAATGAAAATGTGTAGACAAAGCAGGGTTCTAGAATGTATGAGTCATTAAATTGCTGACTCTCAAAGCAATGGAGATTCAAAGGGCACTTTCTCTCTCTATTTCTCCCTCCCACCCCTGTTCTACATAGCTTTGATAAAGAGTCTCTTCATAAACAGGTCCCACAAACTGCCCCATGGCCTATGGTCCTACACAGCAAGAGGCTGAAGGTACTCAACTCCTTCTTGCCTGGTTGCTAAGCTGGCCTCGGTTGCTAGGCTGATGTCAACAACTCCAGTTGCTCCTTGGAGGGCCACCCTCATCTTTTCTCTTTGTGTCTCCTTTTCCTCCATCAATATGAATCTATCATATTGATTCCTCCATATGAGCAATCAATCATGCATTCATTCCCTCTGCTCTTGATTGTGAATTTAACACGACAGTGTAGGGCTCCATGGTCCCTCCACTGAGTGCCGCTCTCTTTCCCCCAGTGCTTGGCTCAGGAGTACCGAACTCATCAGAATTAACAAGGATGCTGTGGCATGGGGCATCTTCAAGGATGCTGTTTTCACCAGAGCATGTGTAGCACAAGGCACGGGAGCAAGATGAAGCATCTCTGGCTCATCTTGAATTGTAATAGAAGGACTAGGTCTGGATAGTGGAGTTTTGGGGTGCGTGTGTGTGTGTGTGTGTGTGTAGGACAGAGGACAATGTTAAATGTCATTACTGAGGAGCTGTCTCCTTATTTTTTGAGACACAATCTTTTACTAGCCTGGAGCTTGATGATTAGGCTGGGTTGGCTGGCCAGTGAGTCCCAGAAATCTGCTTCTCCCCACTATTCCAGTGCTGGAATTACAAGTGCATGTCACCAAACCTGGCTTTTTATGTGGGTGCTGGGGATTGAACTCTGGTCCTCATGCTTGCAAGACAACAACCATTTTACTGACTGCACTATCATTCCCTTCCCTCATTTGTCTATCTCTTTCTGTGCGTGTGTATGCATGTATATGTGTGTGTATGTGTGAGTTTGTATGTATGTATATATGTATGTATGTGGCTATTTATTTATTTATTTGAGACATGGTCTTGTGTATCCTATGCTGGCGTCAGATTTGCTATGTGTTATGTAGTCAAAGATGACCTTGAACTTCTGATTCTTCTATGCCAAACCTCCAAGTCCACCACTGTGGAGAAAGTTACAGCAGTGGGGGCTTAATGCAGCCAACTAGTCATCTGCACAGTCAAGAACCAAGAGCTTACTGCTCGACTAGTGTTCTCTACTTTTTAAAATACCACTCGTAAATAGGGAATGCATATTTAAGGTGGGTCTTTTTACTTCAATGAACCTGAGAAAATTCTCCACAGGTGTACTGATGGCTAACCTGATCCAGACAACCCTTCATTGACTCCCTCTTCCCAGGTGATCCCAGGTTGTATCAAGTTGACAGTAAAAGCTAATCACCACAGTCCCTATCTCCAACCAACAAACATAGCTGGTGTTTTCTGATCACATGCTTTTAGTCATCAAGACACCATTTAGATCTATATGGATGTTGGAGAGAAAGAGATAAATGATGGTTCCCTCATCAGCTTACAAGATCATGAGGGAAATGGGTTAAGTTTATGTATTAGGGAAAAATTTAAGATCAGGCTGTGACTGCAATCTCATTCAGAGACATACACCTGTGTGTGTTTGCATGTTTGCATTTATGGGAACATGTGTGTGTTTGGGTGTGCATACATGTGAGTGCACATGTTTATGGATGCCCAAGGCTGATGTCAAGAACCATCCTCCATTGCTCCTCCATCCTAGTCTTTAAGGCAGGGTCTCTTAACCTAAGTCAGAGATCACTCATGTATCTACTTTGCTAGCTAGCTTGCTCTGGGGAGTCCCTGGTCTTCATCTTCTAAGGTTAGAATTACTGGAAAGCTGCCACACCCACCCAGAATTTATGTGGGTTCTGAGGTCTGAATTCTGCTCCTCCAGTATGCATAAGGGGAGCCATCTCCCCTGACAACATTCTTTTCTACTGTATAGTGTGGTGATTTGAGTATGCTTGGGCCACAGGAAGTGGCACTATTAGGAGATGTGGCCTTGTTGGAATAGGTGTGGCCTTGTTGGAGGAATTATATCATTGTTGAGGTCTCCTGGTGCTCAACCTCTGCCTAGTGCAGAAAAGATTCTCCCCCTGGTTGCCTGCAGAGGACAGTCTCCTTCTGTCTGCCATTGGATCAAGATGTAGAACTCACAGCTCCTTCTCCGGCATGTTTGCCTGGATGCTGCCATGCTTCCTGCCATGATGATAATGGACCGATCCTCTGAACCTGTAAGCCAGCCCCAATTAAATGATGTCCTTTGTAAGAGTTATCTTGGTCATGGTGTTTCTTTACATCCATGTAAACCCAACTAAGACATATGATGATTTAGTTAACCAAGTGTCCCCATTGGTGCCTCTCAATGTCACCTTTCTCACTCTCTCTTTCTCTTTCTTCCTCCGCTCTGTCACAAGCAGTAGTGCAATGACGATCTTTGTGAGTCTATCCTTACGAACGTGTGCACATATACTAAAGATGTATTTTTCAGAAGCAAAACATCTGGGACAAAAAAAGTGTACCCTGGGGTTGTGGAGTTAGCTCAGTAAAGTGCTTGTCATGGAAGCATGGGGACTTGAGTTAAATCTCCGATTCCTACCTAAACCTCAGTGCTGTGGTCCATGCCTGTAATCCCAGGGCTAGATCTGTGGGGATGGGGAAATGGATTCCTGAGGCTCATTAGTCAGGCACCTTAGTGAACCCTGGGTCCAGTGAGAGACAACAGCAACAACCACAATGATATAAAATAGTAGTCACAAGGCAAGAAGGCTGGCAGGATGGTTCAGTGGATAAAGTCACTTACTGCCAAACCTGATGACCCGAGTTCAATCCCTGGGACTCACATGGTAGGAAGAGAGGACTGTCTTGTACAAGTTGTCTGACCTCCACATTAGAGCCAGGATGAACTCACACACACACACTAGACAGATAAATATCATTTAAAAACTAAAGAGAATCAAATAAGGTGGATGGCACCTGTGGAATGGTGTCTTCGGCTGATGTCTGTCCTCTATGGGCATGTGCACATGTGCATGCTCACTCCCACATATGTGTGCGTCCACACATGTGAATGTGTACACTACTGGCATCAATACACACAGAGAGATGCACAGACACACACACACACAGATACACACATAGACACACAGACACATGCACACAAACACACAGACACACACACAGACACAGACACACACAAACACAGACACACATACACACATATACATATACACATGCAGACACACAGACACATGCATAGATACACAGACACATGCACACAAACACACACACAGACACACACACACACATGCACATCCACACATGCTCACAGAGACAGACTCACAGACACACAGACACACACACAAACACAGACACACATACACACACATACACACATGCACACACACACAGACACACACACATGCACACACTTAGACACACAGATATATGCACACAAACATACACACAGACACATACACACAGACACACACACATACACAGACACTGAACATACACACATGCTCACAGACAGACAGACAGACAGACAGACACACACGTCTTCCTCTTTTCCTAACTTTGTCAATTGCTCTCCAGAGCAGTTGCATTGGCTCATCAAAGGACAGGGCTTTTGAGGACAGGGGACACAGAAGTGGAGAGGCAAGAGACTAGAGAGAGGAAGTACTTGAATTTGCTTGTTAATGGAGTTGATCTTGAAGGAAATGAGCGTGAGCACTCAGGGTCAAGAGCATCGTCCTCCGGGAAGGACAGAACTGCAGGTGCAGCCAAGGCATGAGTCCTCAACACCACAGAACCCGTGACAGCTGAGCTCAACAAAAAAGTAGAAATTCTTCTTCTACCATACCCTCAATTCTGTGACCTGGGCTCACCAAAGTCTTTTTTTTTTTTTTTACCCCTGGACCACTTTATTTTTTGATTTATTTTTATTTTGAATAATGCGTATTTATGGGTATGTCCACAGGAGGACAGGTGCCCACTGAGCCCAGAAGAGAACACTAGAGCTGAAGTTACAGGCACTTGTAATTGTCAGGTATGAGTGCTGGGAACTGAACTCAGGTCTTCTGTGAGGGCAGCAAGTTCTCTTCTTAAGAGCCAAGCCAGTTCTCCAACCTCAATGCATTAAAAATGTTTTTGAACCGTTCTTTGGTAATTTTCCGTACGTATTGATCATATGTTGATCATTTTGACCTCTACTTCTTCTTTAGCTCCACCCCATAACCCTGCCACACCCTCTTCTCCACGTCATATCCTCGTTCGTAGCCCACTGAGTCTACTCAATGCTGTCCTTATGGGCATGGGTGTGGGGTCAGCCACTTCAACATGGATGTCTTAATGGGATGCTTCCTGGAAGAAAACAGACCCAAGCTGATTGGCTTGGTCTTCTGTGGGTCTAAGAAGGCACCCATAGCTACTGTGCATTTCTGTGTGCAAGGGTCTCATGTGCTCAGAAGATGGTTTTGCAGCAGTCTGCCCTGACTTCTGGCTCTTACATTCCCTTAAAGGAAATTCAGTTTCTACTTCATGATTCTCTTGCCTGACCTGAGGCTCTTACCACCACAACGTGACTGAAGACTTGGCTGGATTCTTTGAAGTCGTATGGAGCTTGGAGTGTGTTTCTGGTTTTGCCTTAACTGAACAGGGGTTAGTAGCATCTCAGTCCTCCGTGGCTTTAGTTCAAGTCCTTATTTGGGGGTCACTGTCCTCTCTCAATATGTATCGATGGCCAAGTCACTCTCCCTTAGGGTTGGTGAAGGCAAGAGGGGACAATTTCCTTTACTGACTGACTTATACATTTATCTCATTAACACTCGGGAGGGGTAGGGATGTGTGTGTGTGTGTGTGTGTGTGTGTGTGTGTGTGTGTGTGTGTGTGAGAGAGAGAGAGAGAGAGAGAGAGGAGAGAGAGAGAGAGAGAGAGAGAGAGAGAGAGAGAGAGAGAGAGAGAGAGATATTTTACCAGACCTGGGACTAACTGGAGTTTCAATGCAGGGAAGATTTCAATATACCAAGAAATCTTAGTAAGCTGACTATTGCTGGTATTATACACCTGAAACCCAGTACTCTGACGGCGGAGGCAGGAGGATCAGGAGTTCAAGGTAACTTTTAGCTACATAGCAAGTTTGAGGCCTGCCTGGGCTACATGAGACCCAGTCTTAAGAAGACAAAAGTAAAACAAAGCAGAAGGAATCTTGTTAGAATCAGAAAAAGGAAATATTTTAAAGGCTCTTTTAATGTATGGATTTCTTGGTCAAGTCTATCGAGGCCTGTGAATTACGTCTTTCAAATGCAGAGTAGAACATTTAAGGTAACAGCAGAGAAAATCAATTATAGTTTAGTGCTGTCTCAAAGCATTAAACAAGGGTGTGGCACAATAGGACATGCAAATCTTTAGTGGTGCACTAACTAATATAATGTAGGAGTGGTCATGGGGACGGTCGCATACCCCAGGAGCTGTAGAACTAAGAATAAACAGTACTTAAAAATAACACATGACTGTAAGGCAATGGGAAATAGTAGTAGCAAAATCATAGGTATGACCACCATTCTGTCCTCCCTCCCCTCCCTCATTATTCCTCCTTCCCTCACTCTCTCCCCTCCCCTCCCTCATCCCTCTTTTCTCTCCTCCATCCTCCACTCCTTCCTTCCTTTGATCTTTCCTTCCTTCCTTCCTTCCTTCCTTCCTTCCTTCCTTCCTTCCTTCCTCTTGTTCTTCTTTCTCTTCTTCCTTCCCTCCCTCCCTCCTTCTCTCCTCCCCTCCCTCCTTCCTCTCCTTTAGCTCTCCCCTGTTTTGAGACCCTGTCTATATTTCAAACTTACCATCATCCTCCTGCTTCAGTAACTGAGAACTGGGGTTACAGGTGTACGCCACCCCACTACCTGATGGGTGTCTTAGTCACATCCACCCTTCTTTAGGAAATGTGACCCACAGGAATGGTTTCCCTCTGACTCCCTCTAACTTCCAAAGATTTCAAACCTCCCCCCGCCCCCCGCCAACAGTAGACCAGAGTAATGGTATTTTAGCAAGTATTAAATTGGAGCTAATTTTACTACTTACATATTTTGGTTTTCTGAGACAGGATAACATGTAGCCCAGGCTATGTAGCTGAGGATTACTTTGAACTCTTGGTCCTTCTGCCTCCAACTCTTGAGTGCTAGAGTTATAGGCCAGCATTCTACCTGGTTCAAAGTCTCCCATTTAATTGATATTTGGCCAAGCATTTCTTAGGCTAAGATTTGACTTTTTAGAGACACACAAGACTTAACAGCCAAGATTTGTGGGCAAATATAACACATATATTGTACCATGATGGGGACAACTTCTGCTCTTCGGATTGTTTTTTTATCAGTGCAAAGGGAACATCTCCAGCAATGTTTAATTTTGATGTACCACAGATGTTTCAACCTCTTCTTACACATTCCTGGCCTGGTTTGCTTGTGTTTTTCTGGTGTGTACATTTTTGCATGTGCACTCTCATGCATGGGTGTGCCCATATTCAAGCACCTGTGATGTCAGAGGTCAGCCTGAGGTGCCCTCTACCTTGCTTAATTTGAGACAGGGTCTCTCACTGTCTTAGAATTCATCAGGTAGGTGAGCTGGCTGTCTGCCAAATCCCAGAGGTACCCATCTCTCCATCTCCCTATAAAGGGGATTACAAGCGTGCACCATCATGCCCAGCTTTTTAAAATGTAGGTTGCAGTGATCAAACTCAGGTCTCCACGATTCGTAGCAAACACATTACCAACCAAACCATCACCCCAGACCCCCTGTCCTGGTTTCTTTGATTAGAGAATTGGATCAGAAGCCAAGATCTTGGTGCTAGGTGTGCTTGTTGCTATGGGACAATGATAACTTCTAGACCCTCTCAGCTAATAGGACCAAGAGACATGAATGTCTACCAAGCCCCACATAGATACAATCCACACAGATTTCTACATATACTAATCTTGACTTAAAACATTAATCTGTGTTGTTTCCTACTCCACTACTCCATGGATCATTCTAGAATCCTTTCTTTGTGCTAAACTGTAGACTCCTACTCCAATGCAGAGCAATTTGGCTCTGACCATCCACCATCCATTTACTTAATGGAGGCCCAGTATACCCACAGTATCTGGAGAACCATGACGTCATCGACCCACAGGAGCCGACTTCATCAGCTGCGCATCAACTGCAATGATGCTGATACTCAGCTTTCACTGCATTTGGCTTTACACAGCGGGTCTGTTTCCAAAGCTATTTGAGTTTCACTTTCTTCCTGCCCTCTTCAGTGAGGTCATTTTATATGCCTGCTGTACAGATGAATTTGTTTCTCTTTGGATCCCATCCTAGGATATGTTTGAGCTTTTAAATGCTTTAGAATTTGTTAGCTTCTATGGGGTATTATCTCATGTAGCCCAGGCTGGCCTCAGCCTTTGTAGCTGAGGATGAACTCGAGCCAATGATCTTCCTGCCTCTGGAATTGCAGGCTTGCATTGCCATGGTCCCCCAGCCTTAAATTATTGCAGAATATTTGATCACACTGTGAGCCCCAAGATGGTGTTATTTACTGGGAAAACCTGTTTAAAGTTGTGATATGGCTCAGCCTTAGCACACACTTTTAATTCAGGAGCTTTCTGCACAAATACTGTGAACAGGATTAAATAAAGTCAATCATAGGTCAAGAGGCGGAGCAAGCAACCAGTTGACAGGAAGTAGACATAGGATTATTAAGAAAAAACAGAGAGAGTAAGAGGGAGTTGGGAGGACAGATGAGGGATGCACAGGAAGAAGAAGGGAGGGACACTCAGTTTGAAGGGTTTTTGTTTGTTTGGTTGTTTTATTTGTTTTGTTTGTTTGTTTGTTTGTTTTTTGAGATAGCATGAGAGAGAGGCATTCCTGGTGGGCTATCAGCTGAGGAGGAACGTCAGCTGGGAGCTTTCTTTGCTTCTCTGAGATAATAGGCCTTCACTCCAGTATCTGGCTCTTGGGTCTTCAATGGTAAAATCAAATGATTGAAATTTTGTTTTTTTTTTTTTTAAAAAAAAAACATTAATTACTTTTTAATTAATCAATTAATTACTTTAAAAATTGGCACTCATTCAAGTAAACACGGGTGCAGTTTGGTGAGTTTACAGAATTGCATATTGTTATGAATCCACAGTTACAGTGGTATAGAGTATGCTTTCCCTGTCCTGAAAAAGGACCTCAGCTTCACCTAGTCCCGGGTTCTCTTGGTCTCCTCTCTTTCTTTTTTGCCTTTTCCACGGTATCACTATAGTACGTAGCGTTCTCAGCCTGGTTGCTTAAATTATTTGCTTTATTTTAATTATAAGGATGTACATGTGAGTGAGTGCGGAGGCCAGAAGAGGGCGTTAGATCTCCTGGACCAAAGTTACAGGTGGTTGAGCCACCCAACATGGCTGCCGGAAACTGACCTAGGTCAGCTAGAAGAACAGGAAGTGCTCTTAACAGCGTATCCATCCCGCCAGCCTTAGATTGCTTTCGTTTACTTGGGTGCACAGACATTTGTGATCCATGGATGGCTTTTGTGTCGTCTTTGTGGGTGTCTATGTGTATACATTTAGTGCTTCCATGTGTGGTATGCACACGTGTCGGGGAGCGCATGTATCCATGTGTACATGTTTGGTAGCCAGAGAGAAGCATCAGGTGTTTTCTGTCAGTCTCAATCAATTCCACAGAGATGAAGTTTCTTACTGGAGCTAAGCTTCAAGTCTTAGCCCTCCGTCTCTGCCTCCCACTGTGCTGGTGTTATAGGCACACGTGACCACCTTGGCTTTTTATGTTCTGGGAGTCTGGACTTAGGTCCTTACACTTGTGCAGCAAGCACTTCGATTCACGGAGTCATCTCTTCAGCCTGTGTCATAACTTTCTGGTTCTCCATCTCTTTCCCTAACCTTTGAGATGTCTATACAGTGTATTTTGATCCTATTTTTTTTAACCTCCTTCCCCCAACTCCTCTCAGATCTTACCCATCCTTCCCTGCTCACCCAAGTTCGTTCCCTCTTTAATTTTTTTTCTCCTCATTTATTTTTGTTCTTGGCTCACATTACAATTTATACACACATGGCAGTTTGCTTATTGCTCGTCTCTCTGTCTCATCCCTCTATGATTTCAGATGTGTGCCACAGTAGGTTCTGGGGTTCAAACTCAGGTTGTCATGTTTGCAAGGCTCCCCCGCCCCCCGGATCGTAGTGGTGAAAGAGTCTTTGCATCCTTCTCTGGTCACAGCCAGGTTGTAATTATGCATTAGGAACTGGTATTAACAGCAGGGCCAGTTGCTATACCCCCGCCTAGCTGTTTTACACCTACCCCCTCAAAGTGACACTATACATGTGGGAGAAAGCTGTGACAATAACATTGTTTGTTTTCTTTCCATTGATCTCATGGGTAGGAACACTTTTTCCATTTTGAAAAGATTTTTATTTGTGCTTATGTGTCAGTGGGTATGTGTGTATGAGTGAAGTTACCTACAGAGCCAGGAGAGGGCGCTGGATCCCCTGGAGTTGAAGTTACAGATGACTCAGAGTTGCCCTATGTGGGTGCTGGGAACTGAACTTGGGTCCTCTGTAAGAATAACAAATGTTCTTAACCACTGAGCCATCTCTCCAGGCCAAGGAACAAATTTCAGAACAAGTCTTTCTTTCCTTTAGTGTAAACAATCCCATTCAAATCTTTCCAGAACAGTGCTTGTGATGGTTAACTTTCATTGTTAACTTGACTGGACTTAGAACCAGCTGGGAGACACACCACTGAATGTGTCTGTGAGGGTGTCTCCAGAGAGCTTTAACTGTGAAGGAAAGGTGAACCCTGAACGCGGGCAGTACCCACTCACGGGCTAGAATACCAGACTGAATAAAAAGAGTGTGGTGTTTTGAATAGGAATGACCCCCATAGGCTCAAATATTGTCATACTTAAGTCACCAGGGAGTCATACTATTTGAAAGGATTAAAGGATTAGGAGGTGTGGCCTTGTTGGAGGAAGTGTGTCACTGGGGGTGGGCTTTGAAGTTTCAAAAGCCCATGCCAAGCCAAGAGTTTCTCTTTCTCTGTCTGTGGATCAGAATGTAGTTCTTAGCTACTGCTCTAGCACCTACCTGCATGCTGCCATGCCCCGCCCCCATAAAGATAATAGACTAAATTTCTGAAACTATAAGCAAGCCCACAATCAAATGCTTTCTCATATAAGACTTGCCTTGGTCACGGTGTCTCTTCAGAGCAATAGAACAGTGATTAAGACAGAGTGACAAGCACTGGGAAGCCCTTTTCTTGGAGGTGAACAAGCAGCCTTCATGCTCCTGTGACCACTATGGCACACAACCATGCGTAAAGCTAATCCCAAGGAATTGGACACCCTCTCTGGCTCCCCTGGGTACCAGGGTCACTCATGGTTCAGAGACATACATACAGGCAAAACACTCACACACATAATTTTTTTTAAAAGAGGGAATAGCAAATATCAAGTGTTTGGGGCAGAGTGGAGCTACTGGAACTATATTAAAATTTAAATTCAATAACAAAATTAAAATATTAGCTTTCATTGTTTACTTGACTGCATTTAGAACCACCTGGAAGACACACCTCTAGATGTGTCTGAGGGTGTCTCTAGAGAGTTTTATCTGAGAAGGAAGAAAACCTTGAATGTGGCAGCACGGGCTATTCTGGGAGGGGAGTATAGAATGTTCCAGTTGCTTTATGTAACAATTTGGCAAATTTTCACAGTCAAAGGTATATCTGTTTTATCTCATGCTTTCCATTTCTAGATATTTAACTAGTTTTAATAGCTAGATACTTAGCGAAACAACTGAATGTGTGTGTTCATATGAAGACTCTAACACGACTATTAATTGCAACTTTATTTGAATAGTTAAATTTAAATCATTAACATAACAGACTGAAGACTCAATGGCTCTCTTCGTTTTTCCTCCCAGTAACGAAAGTCCTGAGAAAAGCAACTTCAGGAAGGAATTAAAAAAAAAAAACCTTTTAAACATTTATTTATGTATTTGTTTTTTACATTTTATTTATTTATTTGTATGAGGGAGGCACACTGCCCCAGCACACATATGAAGACAGAGGAGAGCTGGCTGGAGTCAGTTCTCTCCTTCCATCATGTGGGTTCTAGGAATGGAACTCAGGTGAGCAAGGTTGGTGGCACACACCTTTACCTGCTAAGCCATCTTGACGGCTCCTAAACGTTTTTGTTTAATTTTAGCACATGTTAACTATATATAGCAGTAGGTCTCGTGGCATTTTCATTCACATATACTGTGTTTAGATCATATTTGCTCCATTACCCTCTTTCCCACTGGGCTGGTCTCCCTCAGCCACCACCCTCACACTTCTGCGTTCACATCTTTGTGAAGGATTTACTTCGACTCGTTGGGAGGTTTCAGTTCTTCTGGGCCTGTGAGGAGGAGAAACATCATGGCAGCAGGGTCAGTGGTAGAGGCTGCTTACCTCATGGTGGACTGGAAATCTCAGGAGGGAGGGAGAGAAGGAAGGAAGAGGAGAGAGAGAGAGAAAGAGAGAGAGAGAGAGAGAGAGAGAGAGGGAGAGAGAGAGACAGAGACAGAGACAGAGACAGAGACAGAGACAGAGACTGACTTCTGGAGGACTTGTCTCCAGTAACTCTTTTCAGCTAAGCTTCACCTCTGGAAGTTTCCAGGACTTTTCAAGATTATACCTTCCTCTTTATTTCTGTGACTATAAAGAGATAAGGAAACTAGGGTGGCAGATGTGGCTCACTTGATAGAATGCCTGCCCAGAGAGCTAGCATCCTATAATCCTGGCAATGAGAAGGTGGAGGCAGGAGGATTGTAAATTCAAGGTCATCCTTGACTACATAGGGAGTAGGAGGCCAGTCTGAGATAGATACGACTTGTTCCTTCTGTTCCCCAAAGAAGCCAAACAATGGGCTAGGGTTGTAGCTTAGTGTCTGATCACCAGCATTGCGGGTGTGTGTGTGTGGGGGGGGCAGATAAACATGGATGTATAAAAATCCATGTCCCCTAAATTTCAACTGTCATGATTCTTGCAGGTGAGGGGAGACAATCGGGGAGGTGAAAGGAAGGAGTAACAAAGGGATATAGATACGTTTACCATCTGATGTGATATGAGTATGTACCAGGCAAAAGCTTATCAAATTAGGAGCTGGGGCTCAGTTGGTAGAGTGTTTGCTAGCACATGTGAAGCTCCTAGCTCTATGCCCTGAACAGCATAAACCATGGTGATGCATATCTATATTCCCAATACTTGGGAGGTGAAAGCTGGAGAATCAGAATTTCAAAATCATCCATCACATGTATTTGTGTGTGTCTATGTGTCTGTATGTGTGTGCTTATATTTATGTGTGTATTTGTGTCCATGTGTGTATGTATATATGTGTGTTTTTGTACATATGTGTACATGTATGTATGCATTTCTATGTATGTGTGTGTATATGTGTGTATGTGTGTGTTTGTATCTATGTATGTATTTATATATATGTGTGTGTATATATGTGTGTGTGTGTTTGTGTGTATGTGCATATGTATGAATTTAGTTTGAAGCAGTCTATAACTTTACATGCAGTTTGTTGTATTTCAATAATCCTCTAATAATCTGTTTCTTAAAATGAATTTTGGGATTAGCTTCAGCAATAACAGAATCAACAGAAATTGCCCAGCACTTTAGCCTTTGGATAGATGCTGTTTTTCACTTTTTCTTTTTTCTTTTTTATAAAACTCAAGTTTGCTGACAGGAGAAAAATCTATGTATCACTTTCTGACAAGCCCCCTGTGATCCGACCAGCTTTCCAGTGCTTATTTTTATTAGTTAATTGTCGCACTTCCTCACTTTTATTTATTTTCTAACTTTTAAAAAAGAGATTTGTGGGGCTGGAGAGATGGCTCAGCAGTTAAGAGCACTGATTGCTCTTCCAGAGGTCCTGAGTTCAATTCCCAGCAACCACGTAGTGGCTCACAACCATCTGTAATGAGATCTGATGCCCTCTTCTGGTGTGTCTGAAGACAGCAACAGTGTACTCACATATACAAAATAAATAAATAAATCTTACTTAAAAAAAGATATTTGTTTCATTTTATTTTTCTTGTATGTATCTGAGTGTATGTATGTACATGCAGTCAGTGCCCATGGAGAAGTGGGGAGGGCATTAGGTCCCTAGAAGTTA
The DNA here is from genome assembly GCF_004785775.1 of Grammomys surdaster. NCBI lineage: Eukaryota > Metazoa > Chordata > Mammalia > Rodentia > Muridae > Grammomys > Grammomys surdaster. Next base: position 6,465,305 of record NW_021604614.1, on the reverse strand, counting down.
CAGGTGGTTGTGAGCCACCCCGTGTAGGTGCTGGGAACTGGTGCTCCTGACTGTAGAACCCTCTCTCTAGCCAGAGATTTATTTTATTTTTAAGTGCATTTATATAGCAAGGTTTAGTCTTTTCCACCCTCATTTCCCTCTATCCTCCTGTGGTAGTATAAATAGGTTAGTCCCCCATAGATTCATGTGTTTGAATGCTTGACCCACAGAGAGGGGCACTATTAGGAGGTATGGCCTTGTTGGAGGAAGTGTGTCACTGTGGAGGCGGGCTTTGAGGTTATACATGCCCAAGCTACACCCAGTCACACAGTCTCCTTCTGCTGCCTGTGGATCAAGATGTAGAACTCTGGGCTTCTCCAGCACCAAGTATGCCTGGATGCTGCCATGCTTCCCACCATGATGATAATGGACTGAACTTCTGAACCTGTAAGCCATCCCCAATTAAATGTTTTTCTTTGTAGGAGTTGCTGTGGTCATGGTGTCTCTTCATAGCAATGGAACCCTGACTAAGACAGCTCTTCCAATCTCTCCCATTAGAATCCCTCCTGCTTTCAAATTTTCTTTTTCTGTGTATTCCATTGAGGTTAGAATGACTTGCTTGAGTGTGGTTGTGGTGGGGTCTGTTTATCAATGGCTCTGAGAAAAATGACACTTCCTCCCCCAACAACCATTAGCTGCAATAATCCCTTGTGAGAGGTGTGCCGTCTAATGAGCTCCTCTCCCATCCTTGATGAAATGTTGATGGTGCTTTGTGAAGGTCTTGTGCAGATCACCACAACTGCAATGGGTTCATGAGCACAATGGCTATGTGGCTTCCAGAAGACATGTTTTTCTGTGCATCGCCCCATCTTCTGGCTTTAGTAAGAAGCTTCTCTGATGAAAGCTAAGAACAGTAGGCTCTTTGAATAAGAATGACCCCCATGAGCTCATATATTTGAATGTCTACTCATCAGGGAGTGGGACCATTTGAAAGGATTAGAAGGATTAGGAGGTACGGACTTGTTGGAGTAGGTGTGGCTTGTTGCAGCAAGTATGTCACTGTGGGGCAGGCTTTGAGGTCTCAGATGCTCAAGCTAGGTCTAGAGTGGCTTTCACTTCTACTGCCTGTGGATCAAGATGTAGAACTCTCAGCTTCTTCTCCAGCACCACGTTTGCCTGCATTGTGCCATGGTTCCTGCCATGATGATAATGGACTAAACCTCTGAAGTGTAAGGTAGCCCCAACTGAGTATTTTCTTTTATAAGAGTTGCCATGATCATGGTGTCTCTTTACATAAAATAGAACACTGACTAAGATAGCCACTCCTCACCAACTGAGGCTACAGGACTATACTGACTTCTGGTGACCGAGGCTACCTTGGTCTGTTTAAGTTTGTTATATACAAGCATGAAGGTGAATTTGTCTTCATCATTCTTCTCTCGTATAATTTGTAAAGATCCACCCCTGCCCTGTGTTTTCACTACTGATATGGCATGTTCTCAGTCCATGTCATAATTTATTTATCCAGGCTACTATTGACGGGCATCTGGGTAGTTTCCAGTTTGGAGCTCTTCTCAATAGCACTGCTGAAAATACTCTAGGCCGTATATTTTTGTGAACATTTGAATGCCTTGTTTATTAACTATTTTCCTAAAAAAGAAATTTCTAGGCCATATGCACAAAATTTAGCTGTGTATGACTTTGAATAAAAGGTATTATGTTAGACAGGCTGTTTTGAAATTTGATTTATGTCTTGGGATGTGAAAAATATTATTCGCTGAAAATTCAATACATATATACAAAGTATTTTGATCATATTTACCCTCCTTCTGGATCCTCACATGCCATCTCCCCAAATCATGATCAACCTACCAGGACCACACTCCTGAAAAAAACCATTAGCAGTTATTTGTGTAAGAACTCAGGTAGGGGTAGAGACTCATGAACTCCCCTGCCCTATGCTAGTATGTCGACTGGCTTGATCTTGTGCAGGGCTTGTGCAGGTAGCCATGGCTTCCATGAGTTCATGAGTACAATGAGACTGTCATGTTCAGAAGATGCCATTTCATATCATCCTTCACCCCCAACAGTCTTCAGCTCTTACAGTCTTTTTATGATGGTCCCTGAATCTTGGGGTTTGTGAAATATACTTCTCATTATGGGTGAGAACTTAATTGTCACTTCCTCTCTGCTCTCTGACCAGTTGTAAGTGTCTTGTGTCACCTTCCTTCCACTGCAAACACAAGCTTCTCTGTTGATGGCTGAGAGCTACGTTCATCAAAGGGGATAAAGATTAAGTATTCAAGGGACAGTTTGATACTATGTCCATTTTGCAAAATAATAGTAGTGGCTTGGTCTCTGAGGGCTCTGAGCTCCCCAGCCATGGGTTCTTGGCCAGATTCACAGTCAAAACTTGATTTAATACTTAAATGAGTCAGCTCTTTTCCAAGGTTACTCCCTAACATTTATTTATTTTTTATTAACACTCGTGTGTTTGTGCTCATGTGTAAGCAGGTTTATGTATGTACGCATATACATAGAAGCCAGAGGACAACCTTGGGTATCATCCTCATCAGAGCCGTGTACCTCCTTTGAGATACGAAGGGTCTTTCAATGGCCTGGAGCTTACCTAGTAGGCTAGGCTGCCTGGCCAGTGAGCCTCAGGTATCTTCTTGTCTCTGCCTCTCTGGATTACAAGTGCATACAACCAGGCCTACCATTTTTTATATGAGTTCTGGTGATTAAGTTCAGGTCTTGTTGCTTGCAAGGCAAGCATTACATTGACTGAGCTATCTCCTTAGTTTATAGAGTTTCTTATGTAGACCTACTGTACCTTAATGATTCAGTCACCTATCAAAGGCCAGTTTCATGGCTGAGTTTTCACTAAGATTAAAAACCACCACATTCTACATTTATAATCCTTACAACCACATCCTTATTCAATAAATATACTGTATCTGTGGAATTAGATTTCTTTTTTTTAATTGCATTTGTGTGTGAATATGTGTGTGTATATAACTTATAAACGAGTTCTGGAGGTGGAACTCAGGTCATCCAGCTTGGTGGCAATGGCCTTCTCCTGCTGAGCCTTTCCATTGGTCTTATGGTACATGTTGAATTGGAATTGTTGGATTTAATAGACATTTAAGATAATACACAGTGATGGTAAAATCTTGGTTGTCAACTTGAGGGGATTTGGAATCACCTAGGAGATGCATCCTAGGCATGTCTGTGAAGATGTGTCCAGGTTGAATTAACAGAAGGTGAGGACCCACTTTGAATGTGCATGGCAGCATCCCATGGTCTGGGGTCTTAAACTGAAATAAAGGAAGAATTTTTCTGAGCACCAGCATCCATCTCTCTTTGGTTCCTGACTGGGGGAAACAATGTGACCAACCAGCCACTTCATCTGCCATGATTGACTGTACTTCATCTGCCATGATTGACTGTACCTGGAACTGTGAGCAAAAAAATCAACCACTTTCCTTAAGTTACCTTTGACATAACTGTTTTGTTGCAATGATATACGTAAGACATACACATAAGTTTTTAAGAAGGCTTATTTTTTTATGTATATGAGTACACTTGCTGTCTCAGACACACCAGCAGAGGGCATTGGATCCCATTACGGATGTGAGCCACCGTGTGGTTACTGGGAATTGAACTCAGGACCTTTGGAAGAGCAGCCAGTGCTCTTAATCACTGAGCCATCTCTCCACCCCTGGACATGCACATAATTTAATTTCTTTCTTGAAATGATGGCATATATTTGGCCATTATTTTCTAAGAGGATACATGTTTTATATATTCTCATATTGGATTTTCTCCATAGTTTTAAATTATGCCAATCTAATGGGACCTCTTAATCTCTTATATTAATAGTTCTATGATTATTAGTGATTTTTTAAAAACAAGTTTATTTTTCATTTACATATGCAGCCAATTATTATACTGGCTTTTCCCCCAGTGGTATTTCGTTTGTTTGAGAAAGGATTTCACATAACCTGGTTGGCTTCAAACTAGTTCTGTAGCAGAGGATGACCTTAAACTCCTGATCCTTCTGCTTTTATTTTCTGTTTCTTTGTGGCTTTTTTTTTTTTTCTAGACGGGGTTTCTTTGTATAACCCTAGCTGTTCTGGAACCCACTCTGTAGACCAGGCTGGCCTCAAACTCAGAAATCCGCCTGCCTCTGCCTCCCAAGTACTGGGATTAAAGGCGTACACCACTGTGCTAGAATTACAGAGAGAGAGAGAGGAGGAAAGAGGGAGGAAGAAAGAGAGAAGGAGGAAGGGAAGGAGAATGAAGGAAAAATAAAGGGATTGAAAATGAGAGAGAGTCTTTCCCTTTTGGAGATTGTATTTCAAAAGGAGATCTGGAACTCAATAATAAATCCCAAGTATTTAAAAAATAATTTCCTGAATTACTATGACAATTATCGACAGATCCACAGTTTTAATTGCCACATAATTAATGTATATTTAATACCAAGTAAAGCTCATCCTTCTACCTTCAAAAATATTGAATTTTGCAGGTGAACTCTAGAACCTTCTGATCTGATTCTAATATAAATGTCTTAGCTTCTTCTGCTGCTATTATAAAATACCTGACAAAGGCAACTTAAGGGAGGAAGGATTGACTGTGGCTCACAGTTCAAGGTTATAGTGGAGAAGGCAGTGCGAGGCTTCTGGCCACATTGCGTCTACTGTCAGAAAACAGAGAGAGGCAACTGATGGTATTCAGTCTACCTTTTCTCTGTTTTATTCAGTCCAGAGCCCCAGTCCATGGGATGGTGCTGCCCATTCAGTGTGAGTCTTAACACCTTGGTTAACTCGATCAGAACAATTCCTCATAGATGCTCCCAGAGGTTCATCTCTCAGGTGGTTCTAGATCTCATTAAGTTACCATGGACCATAACAGAGTCCCACTGGGATTCCAAGTGTCATCACTTTGAAGTTAATTTAGTGAGCTCTGCTATTGTTTTAAAAAGATTAACAATAAGGTATGTTCCTTTGTTTTCTTGTCTTTTTATTCCAGGGTCCTTTTATGTATCTTGAGAGAGTTTTACATTTCTGTCCATATAGACTGAACATTTTATTTCTATTGCAAATGAAAAAAAATACCTTGGCTTCCATTATATTTCATACCTTGTTATTGTCATAGGGGAGAAAGGTATTGATTTTGGTGCACACATATTTTTGTAACTTGGTATTTAAGTGAGTTCCCATATGATTCCTAATAGTATTCCCATTGATTTCTTGTTAGGTTATTTGTTACAGAATGGTACATTCTAGAAAGTTCCATGGTTGGTTGGATTTTTTTGACCAGACTAAATGACTCTCTGTCCCGTTTAATAACTCTTACCTTGAATTACATTTTGTCTGATATTAACATCATACGTTCCATCATCTTGTTATATGAAGTGGTAGTCTTTCACTGAAAACTATTATGTCTACCTCAAAAGAAATAAATGATAACTCTGGGCCCCAGCTAGACATTAATCAGAATTGTTAGCATAATTCCAACAAACACAGAATGTCAAGTTCAGACGCTCAGGTCACTGACATGGTTCACAGACTTGCTATACATTTGGGGGTTTTCATGATCCCCCAAGGTCAATAATTTGCTAAAGTGACTCACAGAACTCTGGAACCATAGGTGTGATGTGTAGTTTTAAACTGTCAGCTTGACACAGCCTAGAATCACTTGGCTTAACCAAATCAGTTATGAAAGTCTTAATTGGCTCTCCTTTTCCGGCTGGAACCATGAAGGCTGTTCCAGAGAAGAAAAAGAAGGTTGCCGGTGTGCCAGAAACCCATAAGAAAAAGGTTCCTGCTGTGCCAAAAACTCTTAAGAAAAAGGTTCCGGCTGTGCCAGAAACCCTTAAGAAAAAGCGAAGGAATTTCGCAGAGTTGAAGGTGAAGCGTCTGAGGAAGACGTTTGCCCTGAAGACACTCCGAAAGGCAAGGAGGAAGCTCATCTGTGAGAAGGCAAAGCACTATCACAAGGAGTACAGGCAGATGTACCGGACTGAGATTCGGATGGCCCGGATGGCAAAGAAAGCTGGGAACTTCTATGTGCCTGCAGAACCAAAATTGGCGTTTGTCATCAGAATCCGAGGCATCAATGGAGTAAGCCCAAAGGTCCGCAAGGTATTGCAGCTTCTTCGCCTTCGACAGATCTTCAATGGCACCTTTGTTAAGCTCAACAAGGTTTCCATTAACACGCTGAGGATTGTGGAACCGTACATTGCATGAGGGTACCCCAACCTGAAGTCAGTAAACGAGCTCATCTACAAGCGAGGCTATGGCAAAATCAATAAGAAGCGGAATGTCTTGACAGATAATTCCTTGATTGCTCGGTCTCTTGGTAAATTTGGCATCATCTGTATGGAGGATCTAATTCGTGAGATCTATACAGTTGGGAAACGCTTCAAGGAAGCAAATGACTTCCTGTGGCCTTTCAAATTATCTTCCCCACGAGGTGGAATGAAGAAGAAGACAACTCACTTTGTAGAAGGTGGAGACGCTGGCAACAGGGAAGACCAGATCAACAGGCTTATCCGACGGATAAACTAAGGTGTTGCCCGTGGTATTTTTGTAATCTGGTCAGTTAATAAACAGTCACAGCTTGGCAAATTAAAAAAGAAAGAAAGAAAGAAAGTCTTAATTGAGGAATTGTTTTCATCAGGTTGACCTATGGGCATGTTTTTAGAGGTTTGACTTGATAATTAATTGGTGTGGGAAGATCTGGTTCACTGTGGGTGGCACCATTCCCTAGGCAAGAATACTGTGTTTAGTGAAAAAAGCTCACTGAGTAGCATGGGCGCGTTTGCTTTTCTCTGGTCTTGACTGTGCATGTGATAAAACTAGCGGCTTCAAGCTCCTGCCACTCTGACTTCTTATTCAATGGCTTGTAACGCAGGATTGTAAGCTGAATCAACTCCTTTCTCCCTTAAACTGCTCTTCATCAGTATGTTCATCACGTCAACAGAAATGAAACCAGGTCATCAGGGAGTATTTAGGGATGATGGCGTTAAATGAGAGCTGAAGAGGAGGTCTAGGATGGTGAATAGGCCTTCCATGCCCTGGCAGTATCGGGGCATCTGACTGTCACAGCATGTGATATTGTTCAGGAGCTAGGAAGCTCTACTGAGCTTTGATATAATTCCTTTATAGCATATTTCATATATTCATGTTCTACCGAGCATCAGTAGTTCCTTAACAGTGTGCGTTGGTTACGTCTCTCACTGATATGACAGACACCTTACACAAACCACTTAAGGGTGGGTTTATGTTTGGTTCACAGCTTGAAAGATTATAGTCTGTCATGGCTGGGAAGGTGTGCCAGAGTTCATGGTGGTGGGGACGTGTGGCCTCGACGCCTCACATCAGTGCAGACCAAGCAGCAGAGAGGGAAAGCCAGCTAGCATCTGGCTTCTTCCCTTTAAAAGTCAATTAATTAAAAAATAAGTGTGTGTGTGTGTGTGTGTGTGTGTGTGTGTGTGTGTGTCTACTTCTCTGTATGTGCACTACACTGCTCACAGTGACCTCAAAGTCCAGAAGAGGGAGTTAGCATCCCTGGAACTGTAGTTACTGGGAGCTGTTAGCTGCTCACCCTAGGTGTCTGCAGGAGTAAGCAAGTGCTTTTAGCTGCTGAGTCATTTCCTCAGCCTCCCCTCCCCCCACCTCCATACTTCCTAAACTAAACTAAAGCAAAAACCCAGACAAATGCTTTATCGAGAAAAAAATTGTAGCAACACAGAAGATATTTATATAAACCCCTCCATAAACATCCCCCAATTCTTCAGCCCATGGAACGCCACTGCTAAAGCTGAGTTAGTTGTTGTTCTTCTAGACTTGTTTATTTTTGAACATATAAATAGAAGCATATACATCGAATAGCTTCCACGCCGTGGATGACAGGTGCCCTTCAGCTCACAATGGCTTTGCTTCTTGCCCTAGTTTTATTTTTATTGCTGTGATAGCACCTTAGGGGAGAATCACTCAAAATTCTAGGTTAGAGTCTATCATGGTGGGAAGTCAAGGCAGAAATTTGAAGCAACTAGTCCCATCCATAGTCAAGAGCAGGGAGCAATTGATTAACGCATGGTTGCTTGGGTTCAGCTTGCTCTTACACTGAGATACTCTGGGACTCTCTGTCTAGGGAATGGTGCCGCCCATTTTCAGGAAGGGTGTTGCCACTGTAGTCAACACGATTGAGACAATCTCCTCAGACATGCCCACAGGTTAATCTTATCCAGAACAATCTCTCACTGACATTCTCTTCCCAGGTGATTCTAAATTGTATAAAGTTGTCAACTAAAACCAACCATTGCTTTTCCTAATAAATCCACTCTATGCGGGAATAGTTTAAATGGAAGCTGTACCTAATTCCCCTAATTTATAGAACGTCACAGCTTAACCTGGCTTACTTATCTTCAACGTGTTCAGATAACACTCCTGTCAGTCGGTTGTTCAGCATAATCGTCTAACACAAATCCGGTTTTATAACACATTGTAGGATCTCTTGCAGACTTTATTGAGTACCATGTTAAAAGTGAAAAATCAACTTATTGCATGGGTGTGTACACAGACCATCATAAAACTGAAAAACAGAACTGGAAGGTGACACATCGAAGCATTTTGTAAGTTGGAGGTTGTTTAAATGCTGTTTAAAAGGTCCTCGTTTTAGTCATTTGTTTAGGATCTCTACACTTCACTGCATAGAAACCATTATTAATTGAAAACTTACCCTGTTATTTTCAACCATTTTATTACATGCATCAATTCTTTGAGAAGAAAACTTTAGTGGGAATCCTATTTAATTGTAGTATTTTTTCATTCTTTCATTTTTTTAGAAATCACAATATTTCCATGAGTATCATAGTGCAGATACATATGTAAGATGTACTTTAAACATTTAAAAAAATTTATTTCTGTGTGCATGTGCACACAGATACACACACAAACACACAGACACAGACACACAGATACACACACACAGACATACACACACACACACACACAGACATACACACACACACAGATACACAGACACACACACACACACACATGGTTATGTGCATATGTGTAGGGGTCAGATAAAAACATGCAGAAGTCAATTTTCTCCTTCCTCTCTGTGCATTCCAGGATTGAACTCTTGTGGTTAGGCTTGGTGGCAAGCCCCTTTATGCACTGAATCACCTTACCTGCCCCATAAAATGCATTCTTAAAAAACAGATATATTGTTAGAAAGATGTGTGCATTCTAATTTTTAATTGGTGCATTCTAATTTTAATTGGTTAATTAACAAATAACCAATGAAATAGCTAATTGATTAACCAACCAACAGATAACTAATTAACTAACCATTTAACTAATTCATTAATTCACTAGTTAAGTAATTAACAGATTAGTTACTGGTATTTTTTGTTTTGTTTTTGTTTTTTTGAGACAGGGTTTAACTCTGTAGCCAAACCTAACTTGGAACGTGCTGTGAAGCCCAGGCTTGCCTCTAACTCAGCATCATCCTGTCTCATCCTCCTGTGCACTGGTTTGGATGACAGGTGAGCCCCATGTTGCCCACCCAAGGGATCCTTCAGCAATATCTAGCCAACTGTTCCCACCAGTGAGTAACCTACCTGCTGTCAGACACTCTACAGTCTTTGCATCTGTTACGTGTGAACCCTACCCTGGTGCACTGTCCATTTTAGATGTGAGCTTTGTTCATAGTTTTCTTTTGAAATCCTATGATCCTTCAAATCTTTCCCTCTTCAGTGAATTGGAAAGTATACATATGCGCCCAGTGTGGGTCCACTTTGGTTACAAAGCCAATTCATAGTTTTACACATTTAAACTTTGTTTTTTAGTTAAACCACTTGATATGCTATCATTTCTATTAAGCCTTTTCCTTTGCAAAGCAAGGATGCTTTATATTTGCCTGATTCTTTTGTTTTCTTTTTTCCAGACAGGATGTCACTATGTAGCCCAGGCTGTCCTCAAATTCCCAGTGACCCTCCTAGCCCAGTCTCCTCCTGAATGCTGGGATTACAGGCATGTTCCAACATGTGTAGACCTGCCTAGCTCTCTCTACCTGTTTCTCTTCTCCCCTTTCTCTTGTTGACTGTCCTTGGCCTTAACATACAACATGCTGGTAAACTTTGGCAAATTGTATAACCATGAAAATATAACTGTGGCATCATTGTTCCGACCTGTGATACCATAGTACATGGGTTTTGTTTTTCGTGTGTGTGTGTGTGTGTATGTGTGTGTGGTGTCTATGTGTGGATGGTGTATGTTTACATTGGCAGCCGGGGGATATGCATGGAAATCAGAAGAGGGCACTGAGGATTCTATTCAATCTCTCTTTGCTTTATATCTTTGAGACAGAATTTCTTGCTGAACCTGGAGCTAGTCTGGAGGCTAGAAAGCCCCAGGAAACCTTTTTTTTTTTGCCACTTCCACCCACAGCTGACTATAAGAGACTTGAGGCCACAACTGGCTTTTTACATAGGTGCTGGGATCTGAACTCATGTCCTCCTGCTTGCGTAGCAAGTCCTCTTAGACGCCAAGACATCTCCCCAAGTGCCCAACTTCTGGTTTTTCTTTTTCCTTTTTCTTTTGAGACAGGGTCTCATGTAAGCTGGGATGGCCTTAAACTCACTATGTAGTTAAGGATGCCTTTGAAGTCTGGATTACAGGCCCATGTAACCATTCCTGTTTTATGTGATGCTGGGGATGCTACCTGGGGCTTCATTCACTGTAGGTAAGTGGTCTGCCCACTGAACCACATCCCCAACTCTATCTCTTAATCTTTGTCCACATAGCCTAGGGGATAGGCAGGTGTCCTTGGCCACCATGATAGGCACAAACCTAAAGCAACAGGGACCATCAGTCCTCATAAACCTCAAGAACTGTGAGCCCACGCATGAGCTTTTCACTTTTTAAAGTTGCTATATTCCAGGTATTTGTTACAGGAATGGAAAAGGAACACACTATTCCCCAGGCCTTTTTTTTAAAAAACTAAATTCAGAGGCAGATGCACCGCTCTGTAAACGACCAGATGGTACCTTCATGCTATAAAATTTTACCTTAGTTTAAAATTTTTTATTTATGCCTCCCTGTCTCCTCCCCTCCCCACCATAGGTATGTACACATATACACACCTATGTTAAGTGCAGTACCCTTGGAGACCAGAAGAGGGTGTTAAAAGCTGGAATTACAGGCAATTGTAAGCAACCTTATATGGGGTTGGAGTTGAACTCAGATCCTCTGAAACAGCAGCAAGCGCTCTTAATCAGTTGGCCATCATCTCTCCAGCCCCATTACCATTTTTTAAAAAGTTATTTTTATTTTTTGATACCCGTGTATTTGAAATTCTAGAGGATTACACAAATACTTTATTCTGACCTGTTCTCCCTCCTTCCCTCCCTCCCTCCCTCCCTCCCTCCCTCCCTCCCTCCCTCCCTCCCTCCCTCCCTCTTTCTCTCTTTCTCCTCACTCTTTCCCTCTTATTTTTTTCATTCCAATCATTAAAAAAATGTAAAGACAATTCTTCAATGAAGAACTTAAAACAAGTGCCCACCTCTTACCCCCATAACGGTAACATCCATGGACAATTTTTGCATAGGTCAACCACTATGTTTGAGGTTGAAAAATAATGATTCTGTTATTTCTTGTGCATTAATTTTCCGAATTCATCTGCAAGCAAACACACCCACCCACCCACACCCCTACACACACACCCCCACACGTCCCCCAAATTAAAAGCAAATTGCCTTCTTCCACAAAATACCTATTATTACCTATTTTCTTCCTTTACAAAATGTTTTTAAATTTTTAAATGTTGCTGTTACTGTGTGTGTGTGTGCAACATATATGCACTTATGCCATGATGTGTGTGTGCACACGTGTGTAGGTCAGAGGACAATTTTGTGGAGTTGGTTCTCTTCATCCACGATCAAATTCAGGTCCCCAGGCTTGCATGGCGAGCACCTGTACCTACTGAGCCACCACTGAGCCATCATCACTGATGCTCTATAAGATGGTATTTGGAATCAATATGGACAAGGGGCTGGAGAGACGGCTCAGTGGGAAATAATGCCTGCAGATCTCAGGCCCCTAGGTAACAAGCCAGGCATGGTCCCACCTGTGCGTGTAACCCTAATATTGAGGGGTATGTGTATAGGAGGATGCCTGGGCAAAAAACCCATGAGGCCCAGTTTCCAGGAGCTGCTTTGCCTCAAAGGAATGAGAGAAAGAGAAGGAGAGAGAGAGAGAGAAAGAGAGAGAGAGAGAGAGAGAGAGAGAGAGAGAGAGAGAGAGAACTGAAGACACCTGATATCCTTCTCTACCCTCCATTGCCACATACATGGGCTCATGTCCAAGCACATACATGTACCTATAAAACACACACACACACACACACACACAGACAAACACACAGACACACACACACACACAGACACACCAGACACACACACACACACACACACACACACACACAGACACACAGACACACACACACACACACACACAGACACACACACACACACACACAGACACACAGACACACACACAGACACACACACACACACACAGACACACACACATGCAATCACTATGTCATTTTGGATTTTGAGTCTGTTTCCTTTTTTTTTTTATTACTAAGAAGAAGGTTGAATGTGTGAATTTATTATTCAGTTGAAATCAGTACAGTGCCAGGGACGCTGGTACTGGGGCTATAACATAGATCTTGTGCTGTAGTAAAAGAAAACAGTTGTCACCACATGAGCATGGATGGAAGCTTCCAGATGCACTTAGGAAAAGTACTTTATCTGCAAATGGTGGCACGAGCCTGTGATCCCAGCACTTAGGTGGTTGAAGTAGGAGGAGAAGGAATTCATGCAGCCTTAAGCTGCTTAGCAAGTTTGTCCTCTTTCTCCTCCTCCTCTTCTTCCTCTTCCTCCTCACTACCCCCAACTTCATCTTCTTTGTTTTGGACATGAGGACTTGCTATATGTCCCAGATTTACCTCAGCTAGCAATCCTCCTGCCTCAGCTTCCTAAGCCCTGGGATTCCAGGCATGTGCTAAGTATGACACCTGGCATATAAAATTTCCCTCTTCTTTTAAAAGTTAAAAGAATTGTTGTCATTTGTGCGGATCCAGTCCCTCCATTAATCTTCTTGTCACAGAGTGATCTCAGTTGTTTGTAAAGCTGCGGGTGTGCTATTCTATTCTGCACATTTACTGCCGTGGAAACAAATCAATGCAGTGCTTTTTCTCAAAAAACAAAACAAACAAACAGACAAACAAACAAGAAGCCAGACCTGCAAGATAGTTCAGCAGGCAAAAGGCTTTTACAACTAAGTCTGTTGGCATGAATTCAATCCCTGGAACCAAATCCTGCAAGTTGTCCTCTGACCTCTGCATACACACTAAGGCATGTGTGAATATGCCCCCAAGATTAAAAAGAATAAAACATAGCTGGGCTAGAGAGATGGCTCAGTAGTTAAGCGTGCTTGCTGCTTTTGCAGAGGACCCGAGTTCAGTTCCCAGCACCCACACTGGGTGATTAGAACAATCGATAACTCCATTTCCAGGGGATCAGACACTACCCTCTGGTTTCCTCAGGGACTCACACACATATATACCCACAAACACCCACATACACACAGATATACACAAATATAAATAAAATAAAATAAAATAACATAAAATAAAATAAATCTTTTGTTAAAAATCCATAACAAAACTGGACAGAAATCAACCAAATTTTTAAAAAAAATCTAGATGTAGTCTTCTTGTGTGTTTGTTTGGTGTGTGTGTTTGTGTTGTGGAGGCCAGAGTTTCTAGCCTTTCACCTTTTTTGAGACAGGGTCTATCTTCTGCTGCTAGCTGCAGTGTGTAGTAGGCGAGCTGGCCTGTGAGCACCGAGGAATTCTCTTGTCTGCATCCCCCACATCATGGTCGGAGTCTAACAGAGATTACAGACTCCCGCTACCTGGGTTCCATGTATCTGAACTCAGGTCCTCATGACTGTACAACAGGTACCTTACCCACTGAGCCACCTTTCCAGACCCAGAATAGTTTCTCCAATTAACCTCTCTATGCATTTTTTTTTTAAATATCATAAGCATCTACAAAAACTCAGTGTTTTCTACTTGCAAACCCAGGGTCGATGGATGACCTCCTTAGTGTACAAACTGATGACATGAGCACTCCGCTGTACGGTTAAAGGGAAGGTGTTTATTGTAGATATGACAGAGAGGACAGCCAGAGGCATCTGGGAGAGTCGAGAGCAGAGAGAGAGAGAAATGGACTGAATGTGACCAGTGGACTGGACCTGGCCATGAGAGAAGCAGAACAGAGCAGAGAGATGAGGGAGGGGGTGGTCATCAGACTTGGCCAAGAATGCCTTTGTCTGCTGAGCTGTTTCCACGGTCCATCTTTCTTTCTCTTTTTGTTTTTTCTTTTCTAAATCTCCAACCACTTTTGCTCGGAGCACGGCAGACCCCCTCCTTGCTTCCTGCTCCTGACTGTCTAGAGTACTGGAAGGCAGATCTGTCCATTAATGGGCAAACAAAAAAGGAGGAGAGACAAAAAGAAAGGAAGAGAGAGGTGCAGAGCCACCTGGGCACTCCAGAAAATGATTTGTACCAGTGAGGCTGCGATTGTCCCCTGCCTCACACTTGTCACAGAATCCCAAAGCCAGGCAGAGGACAGAAGGTACCGTCTCCCAGGGCTCTGTATTTTCCTAGACCAGGGACAATGCTTAATGCTAACTGTAGCTCACAAATGTGTGATAAAAAGAAGCCCCCGCCATGCATCTTGTTCTGTTGAATTTTAGCCTCCATCCTGTACTTGGCAAAACATCTCTTTGTGGTACTAAGGATGGAGTCCAGGGCTTGTGCATGTTAGGCAAATCTACTACCAAGTTATAGCTGGAGTCCCTCACTGGGGGATTCTAGGCTCTGCTGTTTAGCCAAATCCCAGCCCTTATCTAACTAGAAAGTGTGTGACTGTGTGTGTGTGTGTATGTTACACATTTAACATATATTCTACTTATCTAATAAGTTAAACAAGTATCAGGTTCCGTGGCCCAGTTTCTCTGTTAACCTGGAAACCTTACAATAGTTGTAGTTAGTGAGGACAGTGAGACTCGCTGCCTTTATCATGGTCCCCAAAGCCAGCTACTTTCTTTCAGTTCTTGATGTGTCTGGGCTTTGTATCCTGAGGAGCCAGACCCTTGATGCCCCCTTTCCTTCAGGTCACATCTTTGACATGTGTTGACTCCTTGTAAACCGCGGGTCCTTGTGCAAAAACATCTGCTCTCTTTGTCATGTTAGTTGTGTCTGCTGGCAAGAGTGTTTGTTAACTATTGGTGCTCCCTTTTAGAAGGTGGGCCATTGAACTCTCCAACCACTCCTGTAATTGTGGGTGGTCTTGGTAGGGTGGGTCGCAAAGGAGCTAGAGCAGAGGTTCTCAACCTGTGGGTCACGACCCCCTTGGCAAACTTTTATCTCCAAAAATATTGACATTGTGATTCATAACTAGCAAAATTACAGTCATGAAGTAGCAACAGGATGATTTTAAGGTTGGGGGTCACCACACACACCATGAAGAACTATATTAAAGGGTCTCAGGGTCAGGAAGGTTGAGAGTCACACTGCTTTACAGGAATAGTGGGTAGCCCTAAAACTAAAATTGTTGAATTAAGACTTGGGGGCAAAGATAGCCCTAGGAAGGTTGAGAAGCACTGTGCTAGAGTAAGTAGTCTAGAAAAGGGTAACTAAAAGGCTCCTTATATACAGCTGTACGGAAATCATTGTCTAAGCTGGGTGAAGACTCCAGTATATTTTGGGGCCACCTAGGTCCTGTTAGTAACTTCTCGCTCATGCTTTGTAAGTAAGCCCAGTCAAGTCACTGGTTCCCAGGGTGAATTCTATGGGAGCTGTTTTGTCAGGGGGACACTATGAAGAGGGGGCAGATGTGTCTAGGGTAAGAATTTTCACAACTTAATGACACTTTGTTGAAGGTTACTGTAGGCTTGGAGCTGAGTGACCCCCTTAGTATACTGGTATTTCACAGAGCGGCACTTAATCTTTACAAAGACCTTAAAGGGGGTGGATGTCCGTATTGGTCCCATTTCACAGATGAGGATGGCAAGATTCAGAAAGAACAAATAACTTGTCCATAGGCAGGGTGGAGGACAGAGTGAGAACTTTTACCTGGTGTGTCTGACACTGGTCATGTGTCACCCTCCCCTCACCCCGCACCCCTTCCTGGAACTCCCTGTGTGTGGATAGCCTTGCTGCCTGGCGACTGAGCTGAGCTTTGCTGGCCTGCATTCCATCCTGAAAGAGAATTTCTTAAAAGGGCTACAGATTGTTAGAAGACTTTCAGCTGGGAGTGATGAGCCATACCTGTCACTCTAGAAGCCAGGAGGCTGAGGCAGGGTAACCCCGGGGGAGTTCAGGGCCCGGCTAAATAGGGAGTGACTCTCAAAGTAGATACATAGCAGGATCTCAGGCCCCAGAGGACCTGAATTCTAATCCAGGAATACACACACACACACATACACACACAAACAAAAAACTGGGTGGGTACAGCCTTACACACTTGTGTAAGCACTGGAGAGGTAGAGATAGGATTCCAGGAGTGTTCTGGCCAATCAGTGTGTAGCCTACAAGTCAAAATGGCAAGAACCCATTTCAAAAAAGAAACAAGGCGGATGGTAACTGAGAACATCCATGGAGTCCTCTAGCCTCCACATGCATACCCATACACCCTCACACAAAAACCGTGATCCTTTCCCACATCCATACTGAGATTCCCCCCACCGTATTTATCTACCTGCCATTCCCCCACTCCCCCACAGGCCTGGGTTTCAGATAGTAGCTCAGTCTGTCCTGGAAACTCACTGGTAGCACTGGAAACTCACAGGTGTCACTGGAAACTCCGATTCCAGGTTATCCTTGCCTCCACCTCCTCAGTGCTTGGAATGGCAGGTGTGCCCCACCACACCTGGTTCCTTTATCACTCTTTGTGGAAACCCGTTCCATACACATCTGTGAAACAAACACGCTCAGCTTGCCTGGTGTCTCAAGGAGGCTCTAAGACAATTTGAGAGGGAAAGCTGGGACATGAAAAGATAGTACTATGGTAGGCTAAGACATCTTAAATGTCAAAGGTGTGCCAGCAGTAGCAAGCTCTGCGGGGACTGAAAAGAAAAAAAAAAACCTGCAGCTCAGGCGGCAGGCCAGGAGGCACAGACAGGGAGGGGATCTTGATTAACTTGTGTGCCTGGCTGCCAGGGCCAGTGCCCAAACTCCCTTGGCAGCAGGACCAGCCAACGGAGAGGTAGTGGCTGAGCTTTTTTGGAAGAAACGCTAAGGATGACTTTCCCCGGGTTGTTCCTGATTGGAGCAAGAAATTTCTCCCCGTCTTTGATTCTGACGGTGCAGGCTGCTGAGCTGGGATTCACGGTTCTCATAGGGAGTGAGATCCTGGCAGCTCAGATAAAAGGGGGATACCAGAAAAGCTAGTGCCATCCAGGTGGGTTGTTCTCTCTTTCTCTCTTGGCTCACCCTAGCAGGAACAGGAAGGGGTTATGAGAACCTCTGGGGGCTGGGGGCAGGGGTAGGTGACTTGTTATTTTGATCTTTTTCTTGTAAAGACTACTCTTGGTAGCAAGATGTATCACATCAGCAGCTGGACACTTGAATGGCAGCCAGATGGCCCCCCGGGGGAAAGCTAAGTGGTGACTCAAAGCTAACTGTTGCCCTTCAAGTGTGGGGCAAGGGAGACCAGGGTTCCTCCTGGGTGTAGACTTGGGAAGTCAGCTCCAGGTTAGGCTGCAAACGATCTGTGAAGTTTCCACGCCACACCTTGTGTCAAGGTAGGTACCCATTCTCTCTTACGGAATCTATACTATGACCTTGGTAGAACTTGGGACAGGCCTCATGTTCTGAGGCTCTAGGGACGCGGGATGAGAGATGGGTGTGTGTGCTTATGCTCTTTAGACATAGCGAAGGGACGGCTCACAGCATTTTGATTTCACCCTAGTTTTGACTACCAGCCTTTCCGTCGACTTCTCCTTCCCCATGGCATCTGGAGACTCAGGTGTAACTGTGAGCACCGGGGAAGAAGGAGTTAAGGTAGGGGTGGGCGTGCTTGGGTTGGGGTTGAGGTGTTTAATAGAGAGAAGCAAGCAATTGGCGAGTGTGAACGTGGGCAGCTTCTTCGGGGAGGAGAGGAAGGAGGGCCGGCTGCTAAGCTGCAGCTCGCCCCCCGCGTGTGTCTGCCTGTGTGTGCAGCGTGCATGTGTGTGAGAGCGAGTGTGAGTGCGCGCGCACCGAGGCGTTCCTCAGGTTGCGCTGCCTGGAAACGGAGGGAGCCATTGGAGAGGCTTTGGGGGTGGGGGTGGGGGTGGGGGTGGGAGGTCCCCAATCCTGAGAGAAAAGCGAAGAGAGACTGGGGTGGCCAAGCCAGCCCAGCAACCAGGTTCCAGGCTCGGTGTGGAAGGAAGAAGGCTAGAGTGGTAGGGGGATCTTCTTGCTAGAGACCGCTAGGCTTCTTCCTCTGGAGGAACCGGGGAGGCACTGGGGAGGAGGCCGGAGCTGCATGGAGTTTCTGGGGCGCGAAACTCCGGCGGGGCCTCGGCCACTGGGCTCCCGGGCGCAGCGAGGAGGCAGCCGCGCACATGGGCTAAGCCCGCGCGGCCAGCGGGCGCGGGAGGGGTAGAGGCGAGAGCGGTGCAGGGGGTGCGGGGCGCACGTTCCCCCAGACGGGAGGCGAGGACAAGGGCAGGGGAGAAAGGAGCAGCCTAGATCATCGCGGGCTCTGCAAAGCCCAGCTGTGAGACTCAAGGGAAAGGAAAGACTCGCGCCGGGCTCCCGGGTGTCGCTGGGTTGGGCAAAGCGGCCTCCCAACCGGAGTGGGGGGACGCCGTGGGAGCCGGCTACGGAGAGGAAGGATGCCCGCGCGGGGACGCGTGTGAGCGCCAGGCTGAGCGCTCGGTTTCGCGTCGCCCCCTCCCTGCGGGCCTCGGAGGAGGTGCCTGGGCAGCCGGGCAGCGGAGCTCCGGCTCCAGGAGAGGTGAGTGCTGCTCTCTCCCAGTCTTTATCCCGCATCCTCTCTGCATCCTTGCCTTCCTCCCTGCTTCCTTGGTCCCTTCCCCGGATGCCCCTATCCTAGCGAGTCTCGGAGTGGGCGGGTGTGCTGCCCATAAGCGCCTCCCGGACCTGTTGGCCCGGTTCTGAGCACCCCACCTCTCGGGGGCCCGGGGTGTCACCCAAACCCATCCTGATCTCTCTTGATGCTTAGGGTGGGTGAGGATCGCTGGAATTGGAGAAGGGCCTGGGTTCACTCGTGGGAATCCCGGGACTGTGCCCAGCTCGTGGAGTCTTGGGTGCCAGTGGCCACCGGGCTGCGCACCCCCGGGGACACCCAGGTTGTGGGAAAAGGGAGCTCTGGGTGTCGGGGATCCGATCCGCATCGCAGCCTAAGTGGGAGTCCTTGGTGGCATCCTAGTCTCTGGGAAGCTGGAGTCATGGCGATCTATCCAGGGAGGTGGGAGGTATGGTTCACTCCATCTCCATCTCCCCACCCCTGATGCTCGCCCCCTTGGGGAGATTTGGTGGTTTTGGAGCACATGGGGTTATCCTAGAGGCTTCAGGCAGCCCCACCGGGACCTCTGGGTGGCAAGCTTTGGAACTAATCCAGATCCAGGGCAGAGGTAGACACCCCGCCTCTCTAGCGCAAGCCAGGTTTGCCCAGGTGCCCAGCTTCCTCAGACCAGCGCTTCGGGGAGTGAACTTCCTCAGACTTGGTCTGAGGGCGCCTGGGCAGCAGCAGGTAGTTCTAGTCTTGCCTCAGGGCTGTGGAGGACCCGAGGATACTTTGACCCACAAGCAGATGGTGCTAAGCCAGGACTGAGCGCGGTGGTTTGATTCCACAGCGCGGGACACGTGCATTCTCGGCCCCCATCCCGGTGTTTCTTCTCCAAGCTGTTTCTTTGCAAGAGGAGTTTGTGAGAGATCCCATTTGCGCGTCACTCCTTACCTCCAGGGGTAGCTGTGCCTGCATGAAGTTCACTAGGTGCCAAGACTGGGGCGCCGTCGTCCCTAGGCCCCAGACTATTTTTTTTAAAAATTGTTTTTATATAAAAAGGAGGCATTCCTGGGTTCAACACATAGCAGCCAAGAGTCGGTAGTGTGTGGCTGTGAAGTGTGATAAATTGTGGTATCAACTACCTTCTGCAGTGGCCTGATGCAGTCTGAGCTGCCGAGTTACCAAGACCCATAGAAACAACGGGCACTGTTCTAACCCCATGCGTTTGTGCACGTGGAGGGACTCGTGTTCTGCATCTAACTGCGGTCTCCCAGTCTCAAAGCTCAACTTTACACACACACACACACACACACACACACACACACACGCGCATACACGAATCGGAGCAAAGCAAAGGTTGTAAAGCTTTTTGGTGTGAAATTGTCTTACAGAGTGGTGCAAGACATACTGTCCACAGAGCACCATTTCAGCTGTCCTTGGGGTTGTTGGAGGTGGTGATTTAACATTTTAATTAATTTACTAATTAATTAATTAATTTATGCAAGGTGGGGCGTCAGTGGTATGGTAACAATGTGAGTTGTTATTATTACTTCTTAGTTTATTTATTTATTTGGTGTGTGTGTGTGTGTGTGTGCATGCATGTGTGTGTGTGTTGGAGGCCAGAGGCATAGGATCTCCTTGGAGCTATAATGTAGTTGTGAACCACCTGACATGGGCCCTGGGAACCAAACTCAGGTCCTCCCTGCAATAGTAGCAAGTACTCTTGACCACTGAGCCATCTCTCTAGTCCTTATTTTATTGATTTTGTCTTCTCTTTGGCATTACTGGAGACGACACCCAGTGCTGGGTATCCATTTCCTGGCAGTGCTCTACCACGGAGTGAAGTCCCCATCTCCTACAGTTGACTTTTATTCCCTAATTCTGCACTGTGAGGTGTTGGCTGAAGTCTTAGGCGACCCTTTAGATCTCTCCTGGGCTGGCAGCTCCCTTGCTGTGCCTAGTTTAGCATCCTCCTGGGGATGGTCAGGTCATGGAGACTATTCATTACCTCTCTAAGCAATACATGGGGTCCTGGCAGATGCCCAAGGCTGCTCATGAGCTGAATGGCTTCTGAAAGGTGGCCTTTTCGGAGCCAGTTGAAGCTTGTGGGGTTTAATCAAGGCAGCTGGATCACCTTTTAGAACTGTTTTAGGATTGTTCATTAAGACGTCACCTCTTTTCAGATTCCGAAAGTGACAGTTGTCACCAACCCAGCCTTCACCATCAGTGTGGCATGGAGTCTTGTAGAAAGAGAATAAGTAGCCAGGGTTAAGGTCTGTGACCCTGGCATCTGTGATGCTGAGGCAAGAGGACTGAGGCTAGACTGGACTTCATTGTGAGATTCTCAACCAACCAACCAACCACATTAGTCAACCACATTAGACCTTGTCTCAAAACAAATGAACCAACAAAAAAATAATTTGATTCAGCTAGTACACTGAGAAAACTCACCTTTAAGTCTTCATGAGGATCCTTGGACTCCCGTCCTCTTGGTAGATAGGGGTGAGTAGCCAGACAGGGTAGAGGATATCTAACCGCTTCTTCCTTCCTTCCTTCCTTCCTTCCTTCCTTCCTTCCTTCCTTCCTTCCTTCCTTCCTTCCTTCTTTCTTTCTTTCTTTCTTTCTTTCTTTCTTTCTTTCTTTTTGTATTTGTGTTTGTGTTTGTGTGTGTTCAGGTGTAAGTGTGTGTGTGCACAAGTGTGGAGGTCCGAGGTCAGTTTTGTCTGTCATCCATCAGGTGCTGTCCGTCTTGGGTTTCTTTAAAAAATTTTTTTTTCTTAAAATTTCTTGTATATTATTGTGTCACTGATGTGTATGTGTGCGCATGTGTGTGTAGGTGCATGTAGATGTGTGTGCATATGTGTGGATGTGTGTGAATGTGTGTGCTCACCCTAGTGCTTGCTGGATATGTAAAGCTGGCTAGGAAGCCCTAGGGATCCTCTAGTCTCTGCCTGAAGCCCCAGAGATCCTCCAGGCTCTGCCTTCCCATCCCTGGGATTATAAGTGTGTGCCTCCACGCCTGACCCAGGCTCATAGCCTCCTGTTTGTGAGGCAAGCAGTTTACAGACAAATCTCTCTCCCCAGCCCAGTAGCTACCCTTTTGAATTTATCATGTATCTTCTCATTAGGGCTTAAAATACAGGGCAGGGCAGGGTTCCAATGTAGAATTCCTTCTTTCTTTCCCTCCCTTCCTTTTCTTTGAGACAGGGTCTCACGTGGCGGCTCCGGCTGATTTCTGCTTTTCTGTGTAGGACAGGATGACTTTGAATTCCAGATTCTTCTGCCTCCACTTCCCCAGGGCTGGAATTATAGGTCCACGCTACCGGGCTTAGAAATTACCTTAGCACGGCACATGTGTTTGGGGGAGCCAGTGTGTTTTGGGGTCACTGGCATGAGAGTGTCTCTGTGAGCTGATCCTGTAGGCCATGTGTCTAGTGGGGAGCTTATCAACCCGTTGCTGTAGTGACATGCATTGTATGTGGTGGGTGGGGTCAAGAGGGGGAGCTGGTTCCTATGAGGTAATTCTGACTCTGATGACGAGCTTCAGATACTTAAGCCCCTCCCTGCTTTATTTAATTTTTTTTCTCAAGATCTGGCTTGTAGCTCAGGCTGGCCTCCAACTTGTGACCTTCCTGCCACAGCTTCTGAGTGCTGGGATGATAAGCATGTGCCGCTTTGTCCCATGGATGCAGGGCTGGGGATGGAACCCAGGGCTTTGTGTGAGCTTGGCAGACCCCTGTACCAACTGAGCCACATTCTCAGCCCAATTAGGTCTCTCCCTTCTTTCTTTTCTTCTCCTTTTTTCTTCCTTCTCCCCTTTTGGTTTTTCCTCTTCTTCCTTTATCTCTTCTTCCTCTTCCTCCTCTTCCCTTTCCTGTCCCTTCTCCTTCCTTTTCCTTTGCCCTCTGGTTTTCCTTCCCCTTCTTCTCCTCCCTTTCCTCCTCCATCATTAGTGCTGTAGAACTTTCCACCCAGGTACAGGATGGGTGGCCTCTCTTTGCCCTTCGCTCGAGGCTTAAATGCCGGCAGTCAGACTCTGTAATCTCTGCTCATGATTGCAACCCAGCAGTTGTCTGTGGGATTTTTTAAGACAGCGTGCTCCCTGATGCTCAAGCAATGGAGCCATCCTCCCTGGATCAAAGGCTCCGGTGGAGGCTGATTCTCAGTGCAGCCAGAAAGGAGGAGACTCCAAATGCAATGGCTGCTTCTAACCCGGGGTTTTCAAAGTGATTTATCTTTTTAATTGTTAAGCACCCCACATAGGCTGGGGATACAGCTCAGTTGGTAGAGTACTTGCCTGGCATACGCGGAGCCCTGTTAGATCTCCAGCACTTTGGAAATGGCATGCAGTGGTGCACAATTATAGTCCCAGGATTCAGGGAGACCGTGACAGAGGCGGGAAGATCAGGAATTCAAGGTCACCTTAAATGACATACTGAGTTTGAGGCCAGCCTGGAATATAGAAGACCCCATCCCAAACCTCTAAAGCCAAAAAATACAGTGTTAGAGAATAAGGGGTCGTTTTTGGAGTTCTAGAGATTAAAGGTTAAGCCAAGGGAGGAGGGACCAGAGAAAAGGCTGGGGGAATAAGCGGGAGTCTTTATTTAGGACCAAGTTGTCCATTAGGGCTTCAGTGATACTGAGAAATGTGTCTCCGAAGGGGAGAATACAGAGGACTGGACGCTCATCTGCTGATGCTGTGGATCAGACGAGCCTGAGGGGCTGTGGCTGAGACCGATGTAAAGCCGGGAGCATCTGCTCTACATCCATAGACTGCAGCACTCTTCTATTGTTTAAAAGTATTTTAAATTATGTTAATGCATGTGTATCTATGTGGAGATTTATGCAGGTGAACACAGGCACTCTAAGATGCCAGAGGCATCAGATCCCTCCGGAGCAGGAGTTACAGGTGGTTGTGAGCCACCCGGCAAGGGACCTAGGATCCCGGCTCAGGTCCCCTGCAAGAGCAGTTAGTGCTCTTAATGGCTAAGCCTCTGATCGTTTTGTGCAAGCACCGGTGCTTGAACCCTGGGGTGTGTATGGAGTTCAGCCGAATCAGTTTCTCCTACAAGCTGCGTCTCAAGGATTGAACTCAGCTTGTCAGCCTTGCCCCGCAAGTGCTGACTGGAACTCTTGGGATGGAACATGCTTGGAGAGCTAGCTTGGCACCCGTGGGAGCCGGAGGCTAGAACTGTCTAGAGCTTCCTGTGTTTCAGTGGCAGCAAATGATTCCAACCTTTTCCTGTTTTCCCCAATAGTGTGTGTGTGTGTATTTGTGTGTGTATACAGGTGGGCATACACACAGGTACATGTGGAGGCCCTGAGGATTTTTTTTTTTTAGACTCTTCTTCAAGGTTTGTTTGTTTGCTTGCTTGCTTATTTATTTATTTATTTATTTTTCATTGAAGCATGGCCTCTCAATTGAACCCAGAGCTCACTGATTGGGCTAGGCAAGCTAGCCAATTTGCTGGAGGAGAGTCTCCTGTCTCTCTATTCCAACTACTGTAATTATGGATGGCCAGCCCGTCCCACCCACCAAGCACTCACGTGGGTTCTGTAGACCTGAACTCTGGTCTTTCTGCCTGTTTGATGATGGCTTTCACCACTCAGACATCTCAACAGCTCCTCCTGACCAGCCTAGTTTGCACAGGTGATGACTGGGTGATTGTTCTGAATGTGTAGCACTCGAGGGCACGTTTGATGGCAGTATTTGGCTAGGAGTAAGCTTCTTAAAGGTCATGGATGCAAGAAGTCATTTTCTGGAACAATTTCTATTTTTCTTTTAAATTTCTTTTCTCTTTCCCCTTTCGTTTCTTCCCTCCCTCTCTTCTCCTTTCCCTCCCTCTTTTTCTTCTTTTGAAATGGTGTCTCTTGTGTAGATCAGGCTGACTTCAAACTCAGCTGTGTATCGGAAGATGACCTTGAACTCCTGACCCTCCTGCCTCCACCTCCCAAGTCAGGAGCTTCCAGGTGTGTACCACCAGGCCAGCTTTTCTAATTTCCATTTGACAAAGGAGGCAGAGGAGGGTCTAATGGAGACAGGTGGGTGGCTGGTTCAGGTGAAGCAGTATTCTGGGGTTACCAAGACTACGTAATTGGTTTGTTTTCCCATAGACAAGACTGCGAGCTGTTCTCCAGGCCTAGACTGTGGGAGAAGGTAGTGACCTATTTTAAAACGTCTCATTAGGGAATCTCTGCCGCTATGAATGTGGCCAGTTAAAGTAGGTTGCTTTATCCTATGCCGGTCAAATCCAGGCACTTAAGTCTCCTTCATTCATCCAGCTCAGAGTACAAAGAGGCTCTTTCAAGCTCTGTAGGGGGGGTGGGGGTGGGGGGAGGAAGAATGGTGAGTTCATCAGCCAGAGGCGGTGCTCTCATGTTCTGGAGGTGTAAGGCGAAAAGAAGGAGGTGAAATAGAGAAGTCAAATTACAGAAACAGGGTGTGGCAGTATGCATCGATTATCCCAGTGCTTGGGAAGCTGAGGCAGGATGGTTGCTGTGAGTTTGAGGTCAGCCTGGGCTTTATAGCAAGTTCCAGGCCCGTGTGGGCTTCATAGGGAGACTCTGTCTTAAAATAAAATAAAATAAGATAAGATAAAATAAAATAAAATAAAATAACTGGATATCATTGAGTTGCAAGGGCTATTTGAGATTGGGGAGGCAAGAAACGTCTCCTTGGGAAAACATTTGCGCTGACAACAGAATTGAAGCCACAGAAGACGGAGCTGTGGAACAGCTGGGAACAGCCTGTGCAAAGGTCCTGTGGTAGGACTGAGCTGAGTGTGTTCGATGAAGAAGAGGTAGGCTAGTGGAGCCGAGCATGACTTTTAGAGAGGCAAAGAACCAGTTCAGCGTATAGAGCTGATGCTGAGTTGGGAGGAGGCTCAGGAAAAATGTAAACAGGTCTGTGGCATGACTGTATTTATTTACTACTCTTCGTTATTTTAAAACATTTACTTATTGTGTGTGTGTATGCATGTGTGTATGTGTGTGTGCATGCACACTATGTGTGTGTATGTGAGAAAGTCAGAGGACTGCTTGAAGGAATACATTCTCTCCTTCCACCTTCTGAGTCCCAGGGACTGAACTTAGGTCACCAGGCTTGGCTGTGAGCACCTTTACCACCTGAGCCATATTGATAAGCCTCTTTGTTGTGTTTTTGATTGGTGTATAGTGATGGCACACACATTGTGTGATTCACCCCAATGCCTTCTTCTTTTCTTGTTTCCATTTTCTCCCTCCTGAGTCTCCTTCCTTCCCTTGGTCTCTCTTCGGCTTTTATACCATATATAACAATTGTTTTATAGATCCCCATAAACGCTAGGCTCTGCAAGTGAGAGAAACATGGTGTTTATCTTGTCAAGTCTAACTTACCATTTTCATGAAAGTGACATTTCCCACTTGTTCGTGGCTGGATAAAGCCCCACTGTGTCTGTGCATCGGGTTTTCTTCACCCTCTCCTCTGATGGTGGGCAGCTCATTGGTTCCGTATCTTGGCTATTGTGATCATGTTGTTTTTAGGAGTCTTGGTATATATATGTAAGCGTGCTAGGCTAGGTCATGTGATAGCTGTGTGTGTGTACCTGTGTTATATGTCCACACGTGTGAAGTAGCCTGTGGATGTTGTGTGTCCTGCTCTGACAGTCTCCACCTTATTTGAGACAGTGTCTCTAACTCGGTGCTTCTCAACCTATGGGTTGAGACCCTGGGGTGGTTGGGTGACCCTTTTACAGGGGTCACATATCAAATGTCCTGCTGTCAGAGGTTTACATAATGATTCATAACAGTAGCAAAGTTGACACTTGTATAACTTACTTCGTAAGTGTAACTTATGAAGTAGCAACAAAAATAACACTGTGGCTGGAGGGTCATCATAGCATTAGGAAGGTTATAAACCACTGGGCTAAATGAACCTGGAACTGGGCTGGAAGCCAGAAACCTCACTGACACTCCTGTCCATCCCCCCCCCCACACACACATGCATGCAGGCACAAACAGATACACACACACACACACACACACACACACACACACACACACACACACACACACACTGTGTGGACACGTATAGTGTGCCACCCAGAACCATGTCAAGCTTCCTACATGGATGCTGGAGATTTGAACTCAGCTCCCCTGTTGCTCAGCAAGTGTTCTTGGTCCCTGAATCTCCTCCCCAGGCCTTTTTTGTTTGTTTGTTTGTTCGTTTCAGGCAAGGAGGATCTCATTCTGTAGCTCAGGATGCTCTGGAATTCACAACGATTCTGGCTCAGTCTCCCCAGTTCTGGAAAGGCAGGCCCGTGCCACCAACACTCAGCTCTCCTGGTTTGTGTTTTCCTGAGCTCCCCCAGCCTCCTGCACCGTCCCCTTCCTCCAGGAAACCCAGCCTGTATGTGTTAGTATTGAAATACGGGATAGCTGTGCTTCCAAGTGACAGATGGAGAGAAAATGCTTTGCTGACCTTAATTTAGTGATTTCTAGTGTGCCAATTAAATGTAGGGACAGAAAAAAAAAAGATGCGTTTGTAGTACAATTTCAGTTCTGCTGGGAAAAAAAAACGGCATAAAAGAACAAATGGAAAGAAATGGACCGAAAATGTTAAGCAAGCTTGCCTAGTGATAGGGGTACTGTGAATGACCGAGATTTTATTTTGTTGGTTTGAAAATGAATACAGGGGTTGGATGGATGGATCAGTAGTTAAGAACACCTGTTGCTCTAGTAGAGGACCTGGATTTGATTCCCAGCACCTACATGGCAGCTCACAACTATAGTTCTCGGGGATCCGATGCCCTCTTCTGACTTCCCTGGGTACCAGCAGTACCCACACATTTATACAGGCCAAACATCCTCATACAGGCAAAACATCCATATGCATAAAATAGAGAAAAATGAATGTACAAAATTAATGTACATTTCCCTTACAATTGGAAAAACGTATTTGGAGTCCTTTTTGTGCGGCAGCAGGGCAAACAGGGTCTTATATAGTCCAGGCTGACTTTGAACTTGTGGTAATCCTCCGTACCCCACCTCCAAATGTAGAGATTATGTAGGAGCCGTCACACTTGGCCTTTGTTAATTTTTTTTTTAAAAAGATATATTTGTGTACATGTGTGTGCGCGTGTGCACACATGTGTGTCCCTTGCATGTACTTTATTATGGGTGTATATTCATCATGTGCACCTATGCGGAGGCCAGAAGACATTAGCTCCCTGCTTTATTGTTCTTTGCCTTAGTTTCTGAGACAGGGTCAGAACTGGAGGAGGCTGCCTGCCCAGTGAGCTCATAGCCTCTCCCTGTCTGTCATCCCACAGGTCTGGGACGACAGATGCACATGTAGCCATTCCCAGCTTTTAAGTGGGTCCTGGGGTTTTGAACCCAGGTCCTCTTTATTTCATAGCAAGTGCTCTTACCCACTGAGCCATCTACTTAGCCCTGTTCTAAAATTTTAATTTCAAAATCCCATGGTTCTGATTAGGAGACAGAAGATGCAATGCTAATTTTGCCCAGGCTTCCTGATGCGTGGTCCCTTGTCTTATTTTATCTCATTAGGAAGTTTTTAGTTCAGAAAGTAAACTTCTTTTGCATTGGGAAGATAGTTGGCAAAATGCTTGCCTTGTAAGGATGAGGCCCCGAGTTCAGCTCCAGAACTCACGTGAAAAAGCCAGGCATGGTGGAGCACACCTATAGTCATGGTGCTGAGGATGTGGGGATGGGAAGACGTCTGGTGCTCCCTGGCCAGCCAGACTGTCCTCCAGGTCAGTGAGAGACCCCATCTCAAAAGACAAAGTGAGAAAAAAAATCTAAGGAAGGATAGCACAGGCATGAGCATAAACAGGTACACACACACACAAACAAAATAAACTTTTCTTTTGTTGAGGCAGGGTCTTGCTATGTTGCACAGACTGACATAAAACTTGTGATCCTCCTGCCTCAGCTTCTGAGTTTTTGGATGACAGGTATAACCCATCATTTCAAGTTCAACAACCTTACTTACTTACTTATGTTTTTTGTTTGTTTGTTTGAGACAGGGTCTCTCATAGTCCAGGTTTAGCCGGAGCCTCCTGCAAGTAGCTGATACTGAACTTGACCTCCTGACCCGTCTGCCTTCATCTCCCAAGTGCTGGGATTGATGACAGCTCGGCTCCACCACACCCAGATCACCCAGCAGCCTTAGTTTTCAGAAACTCTTAAAATCTAAGCCTTCTTTTGTTTTTAAAAAGAAATTAAGACATTAGAAACAAGACATAAGAAATTAAGAAATGTAGAGATGTTACATTAAGAAACGAAAGTGCCTTTCTGATTGTTCACTCTCCAGACCCTTAATATTTTAGGCACTTGTATGTATGTATAAGTGTGTGTGTGTGTGTGTGTGTGTGTGAACATATTAAAATCCTCACATCTTGGGGCTGGAGAGATGGCTCAGTGGTTAAGAGCACTGACTGCTCTTCCAGAAGACCACAGTTTGGTTCCCAGCACCCACACCAGGCAGCTCATGACAGCTTATGACTCTAGCTCCAGGAGCTCTTCTAGCCTCTGTGGGCACCTGCACTCACAGGCTCATATCTCCATATAGACAGACACACATACTTCTAAAAAAAAAAAACCCTCTTTAAAAACTCCTCATACATTGATTCCACTGATTTAGAAGCTTGCTATAACAAGTTATTTCCCCCCAAATCACTGTCTGGAATTCCTCCCTATAAAAGTATGAAACACAGATCATTTTCCATCCTTTAAATGAATTCCTAGGGAACTTCCCAGCACAACTTAGCAGAGAGAAGTGAAATTTTTGCCTCCTTAGTACTCACAGTGTTTACTGAAAGCATAATTTATACTTATAAAGAATAGAGCAATTAAATATTCATTAAAAAGTCATCTCTGAACATTACACATTATTGTTCTAGTACAGGAGCCCCAAAGTTGGTATCGTGACTACAAATCATTGGCACTTTTTCATTAACAAAAGTTTGGCAATCGGAAAACAAATTAGACGGTAAAGCTAATTATGTTGGTGACATATTTATTATGGTGGAATACTATCTTTGGAAAACAGGAAGAGAAAAAATACAGAGTGCTTGTTACTTGGAATGTGGGTATATTTTTGGATGACCTATCTACAGTCTCAGGACACATCCGATTTGGAGGTGTGCTGGTTAATTTTTATTGTCAAGCTGATACAAAATGAGAGTTACCCAGGAAGAGGAAAACTCAGCTGAAGAACTGATCAGATCAAATTGGCCTGTGGCAATGGCTGTGGGGTGTTATCTTGATTGTTGACTGATGCAGGGCCTAGTCCACTATGGGTGGCATCATTCCTTAAGGCAAGTGGGCCTGGGCTGTATAAGAAAGCTAGCTGAGCATGAGTCTGTGAGCAAAGTAGCACATAGCATCCTTCATGGTTTCTGTTGTTCTTCCTTGGTTGTGAGCAAGTTCCTTGGTTAGAGGTAGTGTTTTCTGGAATAATGAGTATGCCTTCCTGCCTTGATTTCCCTCAATGATGGACTGTGACATGGGGGTATAAGATGAAACAAACCCGTTTTCCTCTAAGTTGCTTTTGGTAAGAGTGATGTATCATAAAAACAGAAGCCCAACTAGGACAGAGTCTCATGCATCAGCCCTTATGACTACAGCTCAGTGTACATATCCCAGGGAGTGTTGGAGGGGACTTTCATTCTGCAATCCAGCAGTTCCTTCCTGGATTCTGACCAAACACTGGACAGGAACAGTTTAACGGGCAAGCAGTTTATTTTGGCTCACTGTCCAGAGGAACAGCCTAGCCCAGCAGGGAAAGCATCGTGGCTGGTGCTGATGGATGGCGGCTGGTCCTCTAGTCTGTCTTGCTCTCACACTTTGGCAGATCAAGAAACAGTTTGGTAGAACTGTAATTCTCAAGGCATGCCCTATTGGTTTATGTCTACCACCTAGGCTCTCTATTCCAGAGATTCACCAAACTCCCCGGAAAGGGAACAGATGTTGAACACATGAGTCCATGGGAAAGACTGCATCTACAAACTACCCCCTCCTTTCCCAACTTGAATCACTCACTGTTTCCATCAGACTAACCTATAGGCAAGTCTCTGGAGTTCTCTCTCTCTCTCTCTTTGCTATTTTAATTTAACGTGTATGAGTGTTTTGCTTGAATGTCTATACGTACATTGTATGCATGTCTAGTATACATGGAGGCCAGAAAGCATGCTGGATTCCTTGGAACTAGAGTTACAGACGGTTGTGAGCCACCATGTGGATGTCCTTTTCAAGACACAGGTCATTTTCAAGACTAGCATGTGCTCTTAGCCACTGGACCATCTCTCCAGCCCCTGTGGGGTATGTAGGAGGGCCAAGCCCTCTGTGAGTGGTACCATCCCTGGGAAGGTAGGCCTAGGCTATGTAAGAAAGACAGCTGAGCAAGCTCTGGAGAATAAGCTAGTCAACAATGTTCCTCTGCAGTTTCTTCATCAAGCTACTGGCTTGAGTTCACACCTTGGCATCCCTGGATGATGGACCATAATGTGTAAGCTAAATAAATCCTTTCCTCCCAAGGAAAGGTCAAGATGTTTATCACAGCAATAGGAGAGCTGACTATGACATACACATTGTTTCTTGCTCGAGGGAAGAAAGACTGCACGTGTGTTTCTCACTGCTGTAACGGCGTATCTGACAAAAGCACCTTAAGGATGGAAGGCTTTGTCATAGCACTCAGTTTGAGGGTACCATTCATCAATGTCCTACATGGTGGCCGGACAATGAGAAAGCTGGTCACATGGCATCCATAATCAGGAAATCAGAGAGAGATGAACACTGGTGCTAAGCTCACAGTTCATTCAAGGTAGATCATCCTACTCCAGCTAAGCCAGTTTAGAACATCTCTCACAGATAGGCCCAGAGGCTTATAGCTTGTCTTCTGGGTGATTCTAGATCCTGTTGATTTGACAATCAATATTAACTACGCAGGATGGGCATGCCACAGTGAGTGTGTAGAGCTCAGGGACAATCTGAGTTGCAGGTCCCTACCTTCTGCCTTGTTTTGATGCACGTTACCTTTGCTGGTCCTGCTGTACAGCAGCCTCGTTGCTCTATAAGCATCTGGAATTTTCCTGTCTCTGTTTCCCATCTTGCTTTAGGAGGACAAGACCTATGGCTGCTACAGGGCCTGCATTTCATGTGGGCTCTAGAGATCCAACTCAGGATCCCATGCTTGTGTGGTGATTGATTAAATGGCTGAGCCATCTCCCTAACTGATAATGCCATGTTACGGTGGCACTTAGTCATCTCACTAAGATGTAGATGGGGAAACGAGGAACACAGTGGTTAAGTGCCGTGTTTGGTCACATGGGTCCACTCTCCAATGCAGCTTCCCTCCCCCGCCTCCCCGTGATTCTGTTAGTGGAAGACGAATTTATTTTAGCAGACTCAAGAATTAGGAAGGCACTTCAAATGTGATGAAAAGCAGGGCAGTTTGTGAGACTTTCATTCATTCCAGAAGCGTAATCTCTGTGTGTACTGATAACAGGCCTAATTACTGTGTAAACATCTTTATAGCCGAAAACATCTGTACTGCACACTGATGTAGTATTGCAGCCTCTGGCGTTCCTGCTGCTCATTTGAAAAATCCGTTGCTCTGTCTTTAAATCTGATCTATGGTTGATGATGCATTTTTTACAGATGCGCATAAGCACACATCCCACATCTAGCAAGAAGGCGCACAGAATCACAGCAGCACAGAGACTACTGCCCTATCTTATATGTTCACTATCCCTCACATTTTATAGATGGAGAAATAAAGATGCATCAGGCATTCCAGTGTAGGCCTTTTCAGGTCAGCAATGGCAGGAGGGTGGTAAGTTCAAGGCCAACCTGGACCTTGTTTCAAAATCAAAACTAAAAAGCAGGCCTAGCAGTTGACCCCTGCCTAGAATCCCCCAGTGAGGGGCTGGGGGCGTGGCTCAGTGATAGAGCACCTGCCTAGAGTCCCCTAGTGAAAAGCTAGGGATGTGCCTCAGTGGGAGGGTATCTATCTAGAATTCCCCAGGGAGGGGCTGAGAAAATGACTTCCTAGCATGTGGGGTGTGCTAGGTCCAGTTCCCAGCACTGCAAACAAAGCAAAAGAAAACAGATCAAAACAAAAATGAAACAATAAAACCAAAGACACAACCAGGGCTAGTAAGTTGCCCAGGATGCCAGGTTAGTATGTCTGGGATGGACAGTCACGAATTCTTGCCTTCAGCATTTATAACTAACTTGTTACAGTGTTCACCTTCCCTGGGCCTGCATTTGTTAAATCAGTTAAAACACTTCATTCCATTTTCATTTGGGTAAATTGAGGGACTAAAAGCTGAGACAGAGTGTATTTTTCTCAAGATGGCTATGGTATTTTTCAAACCTGTTTTGTGCACTGTGCTCCTTCCCAAGTCCTTTGGTGTTCAAAGTGAGAAGGAGAGGCAGAAGAATCTCTTTGCCCGTCAGGACCCAACCATCAAGTTTGCTGAGTGATGCCACTGTTTCTAATGTCTGATAGCTCCAGCATAGCTGATTCCTGAAGCCTTTAGAGACACCTTATAGTTGTCTGGTTCTCAGCACCCAACAAGATTAAGATTTAGTTCTCTCTAGCCTTCTGGAATTCGGCATGTATAATCCCCTTGGAGTCCCCATAGGGTAGTAGACAATGGAGAAGAACATCATAGTTTATCTTACTGGGCTTTGAGACAGTCTCATGGATCCTAGGATGTTCTCAGATTTGTCATCATACCATGAATAACTTTGAAATCTTGATCCTCCTGCTTCTGCCTCCTGAGTTTTGGGATGACAGACATATACCACCATGCCCAGTTTAAGTGATACATACAGGGCCTCATGAATGGGTAGGTAAAACTCTACAACTTAGCCCCAGCCCCAGCCCCAGCCCCAGCCCCAGCCCCAGCCCCAGCCCCAGCCCCAGTCCCAGCCCCAACATCTCACATATTAAAAGGAAGGATAAGTGGTGTTGAATGCTACTCTCCTTGGTCCAAACTGGGATTTCAGCATCATTCTGGAACCATGAGTTATGATATAGGCTGACTCAAAATTCCATACACCAGAGAGACCAAAGCCAGGAAACACTTGTCTTAGACCCACCACACTCTTGTGGTTCTCGCCTGAGATCCCTGAGTGCAAGTTTTTGCCTGAAGAGGAGCATTGGTCTCTCTGCCTTGGGAGTCATGTCGTACAAGGAGGAGGTGTGACCACTCTTAGTGGTTAGGGTAACTCTGGAACTCATCAAGTAGGCTAGATTAGGTAGCCAGCAAACCCCCAGAAGCCCATCTGTCTCTGCCTCCCCAGCCTTGGGATTAGCAGCATACACCATCACACACAGAACTTTTCTTCTTTTAGAACATGTGTTCTAGGACGCCACCATCTTCATGCTTGGATGGTAAGTGCTTTATGGATGCACCAAACCACGTCCCCAGCCACCAGTGTTGGAATCTTTAGCTGACATTTCGGACCAGCAATTCTTTAACTTGTCTGAACATGAAAGTCCAGCTCATTCCAGGGATGCTTTAGGTTTAGTGCCTACCCCTCCCACCCCCCAACCCCAATACCAGTACCATCGGAAGCTTCCCAGGTGGATGACAGATGGGACCTAGGTCTTCCGTGAGCCTTATGGAGCAGCCAATGTTGAGATGCATGGCTCTAGGATATTTCTTTCTTTTCTTTTTTCAATGGGTCTGACACAGTTGCCCAGAGATAGGGAATTTTGGTCTTGGGAAGAGTAGACGTAAAAGCATGCCACATACACAATAGTGGTGGGCCACACAAAGTGCCAGGGGGTGCAGGGGCAGGCATCTGCCTGAGTGCTTAGCATACTGTGAAGGGCTTCTGGAACCACTGTGAAGTAGCTGTAAGCCATAGACCCAGAGTGATTTTTCCAGAGCCTATCAAACTAGGTTCATGGTGGACCAGGGTAAGCATGTTATGGGGAAGACTGGGGAGACTCTCCCCCAGGATGCCACTCTGGGTGCAGGGGAATTGTGAAACAGAAACATCCAGAAAGACTTTGGGTATGGTCACTGTCTTAGTTAGGGTTTTCCAGCAGTGAAGAGACACCATGACCAAGGCAACTCTTATAAGGACAACACTTAATTGGGGCTGGTTTACAGGTTCAGAGATTCAGTCCATTAGCAACAAGGTGGGAGCATGGCAGCATCCAGGAAGGCATGGTGCAGGAGGAACTGAAAGTCATACATTATCATCTGAAAGCTTCTAGCAGAATACTTGATTCCAGGCAGCCAAGACAAGGGTATTAAAGCCCATGCCCACAGTGACACACATACTCCAATGAGGCCACACCTCCTAATAGTGCCACTCCTTGAGCCAGGCATACATCAACCATCACAGTCACGTTACAGACACCTGTGACTGGAGACATACATCTCTGTTACACTTGTGATTATCCCACTGTCTCCCTTTAACCACCTCACCCATCTCAGCACAATGAAGCCTTCTGCTTAGCGCTGATGCCGTGGCGGGTCCTCCATAGCTAGTTTACAGCTGACACTCTACCACAGGCTGCTTTGCTCAGCACAAAAATCACCATGCTCACTACCTCAAGTATTTTCTTCCGCCATCAAAACATATGAAGAATAATATTTCATACATGCAGGAATTGGTGTTGCAAATCTATTAAGCCCATCATAAGGGCAGTTCCTACTGGTGCTCTCTGGCATTTGTCACCCAGCCATGATGCACTCAGCCTGGGGTGACTAATGAAGTAGAGTCAGCAGAACTTTTCCTCCCACTGTTTTAGGTCCTTTTGAAACATTTTATGTTTGACTATATGGATGTGTGTCTTTGTGAGAGTACGTGCACATGCATGTAGGTGCCCACAGAATCCAGCAGAGGGCATCATATTCCCCAGCAGTGGAATTAAGAGTATTTGTAAGCCATTGGACCGGGGTGTGGGGTTTGATCTCAGGTCCTCTGCAGGAACAGTACATGCTTTTAATGACTGGACCTTCTCCTTATCACACTCTTTTCAACTCGAGTCTATAATAATTGACAGCTTTTTTTTTTTTTGAGACAGGGTCTTACTATGTAGCCTTGGATGGCCTCGATAAGTAGACCAGGCTGGCCTCAAACTCACATAGATCCATCTGCCTGCTTCTACTTCCCTAATGTTAGGATTAAAGGGATGTACCACCAATGCTCAGTGACAGGGACATTTTCTTGTCCATTTCTTGCTTTGTAAACTGACTTGTGAAGAAGTTGGGGAGGGCAAACTTTGGGGACTCTAATGGTCCAGGTTGGGTGCTTTTCTCTTTAACTAGACAAGGACATCCAGGAGGCACGTGAGAGTTGGCTTTGGGATGATGCTGGTGCAGTTGGAGCTGGTTACACAAGCTGACTTTTCTAAGTAATTCCCATACATTAGTGCATTTAGACCTTTTAACAACCTTGTGAGGTAGAGTCTGGGATAACTTGTTTCTATAGATGTGGATAAAGAACTGTCGGGGGATTTAGCCATATCATATAGCCCTCCCTTACCTTGAGGGAGTTGCTCTAAACCACCCCCCACCCCCAAGGACATGCCTGAAACTGTAGATCATACTGAGCTTATATGTATATTTTTCTTTTGTATACATGCTATGATAAAATGTAATTCATAACTTAATGCATAATAAAAGATACATGTAACTACCAATAGCATAGTGATAGCCACCAAAACCACATTTCCTTTTTTTTTTCTCTTATAGCCACAGATTTAATTTTTTTTT
This sequence comes from Grammomys surdaster, assembly GCF_004785775.1. Classification (NCBI taxonomy): domain Eukaryota; kingdom Metazoa; phylum Chordata; class Mammalia; order Rodentia; family Muridae; genus Grammomys; species Grammomys surdaster. The sequence goes on along the minus strand of NW_021604614.1, from coordinate 6,428,469 downwards.
CAGGCTCTGGGAGTCAAATACAGGGACTTATGCTTGTTAGCCAAACACTGTACCACTGAGCTACACTGAGCTGTAAAAATCAGCCCAGATTTTTACTCTGCATTTTGACACAAGGGCTCAGTTGCTGAGGCTGGCCTTGAACACACTATGTAGCCATGCTGGCTTTCAACTGGCAGTTCTTATGAGTAGCTGGGATGATTGGCTTGTGCCAACAGGTCCAGCTGCCTTTTCTACATTTCTGTCCTAAGTTTTGTAGTGTGACCTACAACAGCACAGATTTCTCTCTCTTCTTAGTCTCAAGGGTAGAGATTCATCTCCACCCTGCTCTTGGCCACCTTAATGTATTACTTTATTTCTTCCTTATTACACAGATGATTTTCTTTTTTTTTTTTCACTTGTAAGAAGCATAATATGACTTCCTTTGGTAATTCCAGGCTGCTGGTATCATCAGTACTACACTCTGAGGACCATTATTAACTAAGAAATGATTACTTGGACCAGTAACAATGCAAGGACAGTCAATTTGATAGACAAGATGGCTACAGAGTGACTAAAGGGAACGGTTCTCACTAGCTAATCAAGCTCTGTTTTACAGAGTCCAACTACTCTATTAGTCCTAAGTTCCAAAGTTTTATATGTTCCTCCCCAAACCAGCATAATCAGGTTGGTCACTCTAATACCCTATTCCTGGTATCAACCTCCATGTTAGTTACTTTTTAATCTCTGAGACAAAGCAGCAAGGCAGCTTATAGAAGTAAGAGGGTTTTTTTTGGTTTGTTTGTTTGTCTTCTTTGTGTTGTGTTGTTTTGTTTTGGCTTACAGTTTCAGAGGGCTAGAGTCCATGATGCTGAAGCAAAACTTGCAGGCGCATGAGGCTGGAACAGCAAGCTGAGAGCTCGAATCTGGGCTGATGAGGGCCATTCCAAGTTCAAATCCTAATTCAGGTAGAGCTCAATACTGTGGGGATTGGCTTGAATGCCTGATGTTCTGGAGTGCAATGATCTGGAGGTCAGTGTGGGAAGAAACAACTTACATTGGTTTTCAGGGCGTTCCCTCTTCAAGTCATCTTTTTCCCTACGGTAGAAGATGGAGGTATGAATAGCTGCCTGTTTGACTGGTGAGGTGGGTGATAAGGAAGGGAAGGAAGTGAACAGCTTTACGGAATGGCTTCTTTCAGTACTTTGAAATCTTTAGATGAAGAAGCATGAGGCTAGACAAAGTAAAATCAAGGTGCTTCTTAAAGAGACCCATTAAGGAATTTGAACAGATGAATAAAGGAGCCATTAGCAGCCTTGAAAATCCTACCATTCATGCTAGGGCCCTTAAGGCAAGAACTCCTCTCATGCACTGAGTTAAGTTTCTAGATCATCCCTTATTGCTAAAGGGAGGTGAGGGCAGAGAGAGTGGTTTGTCCTCAAAATGCAATCACAAACAGCAGCAAGCAAGCCAGCGCTGCAAAGCAGATCACTGGGAAATAGAATTGGATCTCTTTCTCAGAGGGAAATTCTCTTTTGCAAGGGTAGGGTGATTTGACATTCCTAGTGTGGACTGCACACATGTGTGCACATGTGTGTGGAGGTGCATGTGCACATGTGTGAAGGTGCATGCACATATGTAAAGACAGAGGACCTCTTTGATTTCTCAGGCACCACCTACCTGAGTTTTTGTTTCAATTGCATTTATTTATTTATTGGTATGTTGGGACCCATGCATGGAGGTCAGAGAATCTATCTTTAAAAGAAAAAGAGATGGAGATTGGTCCTTTACATGCAGAAGTGTGAGTCTCAGTTTAACCATCTAAAAGTGAGCAGATGAGGGGCTGAGCAGATGGCTCAGGTGGTAAATTGCTTGCTGGATAAGCATAAGGACCTGGGCTCCGTTCCTAGCACTTACGTAAAAAAGCCAGATAGGGTAGTGTGCACTTGTAAGCCCAGAACTGGGGAGCAGAGACAGAAACCTTGGGATTCACTGGCCAGCCAGCTTAGCCTAACATGGGAGTGACTAAGGAAGACATCTGCCATTAACCTCTGACCTCCACATAGTATCTTCATATGCACACACAAGAACACATGCAGAAGACTATCTGAATATATACCTACACCTATACAAACACATCACACATACACACACACACACACCCCTCCCCCAAATAAGCCAATTGTGATGACATCAAACCCATAATCTTCCTGCCTCTGCTATGAAGCCTTAGGATTTCAGACATGCGCCGTCATGCCCAGTGCTAATTAATGATTTAAAAAATCAACGAGTTAAACTTTGGAATCATGCTTATGCACTCCTTCAATCTCAGCACTAGGGAGGCAGAGGCAAGCTAATTTCCTTAAGTTCAAAGTCAGCTTAGTCTACATAGCAAGTTCCAGGTCAACAGGGTTATATGGTGAGACTGTCCCCTTCTCTTACACACACACACCCAAACCACAACAAACCCCCTAAAAGCCAAAAGACAAACCAAGAGAAAACAGAAGCAAACACCCTTATACACACACACACACACACACACACACACACACACACACACACACAAATTCACAGTCACTTCCAGAATTACGTATGTAATACTTGTGTTTATTTAATATACAAATGATGGAGTCTATAATTTTTAATACCATAGTCCATAGCTACAAATACAGTTGATATTAACTGATTTTGAATACACAGGGACAGCCTTTTGGCAGCCCAGGGAACTGTACTGTGAAATAGGAGTCAGGAATATGTGTGGTTATTAGAATACTGCCATGCAGCCCTGGAAGGGTGGTCCAGCCCCATCCCTCTTCTGAGCGTAACTGGTCCCCAAGTCAGTGTCCTCTGAGGGCCCTTCTCTCTGACTCTGCATTCTCTCATCCTCTCTTTCAACGGCCTGCAGGCCATTTGGGGATAGAGGACACAGGAGAAGGCATTGTCTCTTCAGGCAAAGGCTAGGGCTCTGTCTAAGCCTACTATGGCTCTCGCCACACCGGATGTATAGTGTGTGGCTCTCAGCATCTTGGCCCTGTGTCTCTGTCCTTCCCAATACAACCCTGTACAGGCATAGAATTCACCGCAGCCCATGGTCTCCAGTCTGTCTGCAGCCTGCCTTCTACGTCTCCTATGGAGTCTCTCTCCACTCGTGTTTGTCCTTGTAGCTTTAAGGGGACTCCCGCCCCTACCCACTCATCTTCCATTCTGACTTTAGCAGTGCTTGTAGAAACAAGAGTAGAGAAATAAGATTTTTGGCTTGCAAATTTTTCGCCAGAAGTCTACTATATATTTCCACCCTCAAACTTTTCAAAAAAGTATTTATTTTTAGTTGTGTGTCTATGAGTGTTTGGCTTCCATGTGTGTCTGTGTACCTGATTGCCTTCAGAGGTCACAGGAAAGCACTGATTCCTCTGGAACTGTAGTTAAGGGGGGGGGGGCTGTGAACCCTCACATGGGTGCTAGGAACCAAAATCCGGGTCCTCTGCAAGAGCAGAAAGTGCTCTTAACTGCCGAGCCATCTCTCAAGTCCCTCATCAGACTTTGAAATCCATCTCATATTATGTTTGGTTTATGCTAAGATGTAGAGAAATAACTATATTGCTATTTTTCTAAATAAGCATTCATTTTCCCTGCTATCATTCACTTATGGATACAGTGGTAACCTCTGCCCATCTAGTGTCACACTGAGTTTGATAAAATCTTATTATTATTTGGACAGAATCTTGCTGTATAGTCATTCTGACCTTAAATGACACAGACCAGGCTTAAAATTGCTGGGTGGCCTAGGCTAGCCTTGAACTTATTTTGTAGCCCTGACTAGTCTTGAACTCCTCCTGCCTCAGCCTCTTGAGTGCTTGAATGACAAGTGTGTGCCAACATGCCCAACTCTTTTTACACTTTGAGGCCTGAAAATCAGTGGGCATCTCCCTGCATGGAGGCAGGTGTGACACAGAATCCTGACGTCTGAGAGTGCTGGCAGGTGCCCCTCCTGAATGCCACATGACCGAGTCTTTTGGCTGGATTCCACTTTCCCCTGATATTTTCTTCTGAGACCCCCGTGGCTCCACAAAGCCTTGCGGCAGGAAGCACAGTCAGTTTGCCACGCCAACTCAGCATCTCCCCAGACCTGACGATTAAGGTCATTTCAGGGAAGATGACTAAATTAGGCTGCCTTTTGTACCTTTGTGGAGTGGAGTGGCTTGTGGGACACTGTCCAGTGTTGTCTCTCCTGGCTGGTGGGGGCAGGAAGGCTGGGTGGAGACAGAAGACAGTGACTGGCTGGATGCTTTGCTGCAGTGGTGTCTGGTCGCCTCTTGGCCCCCTTCCCTGCCTGCTGCCTCTGACGTACCAGTGTCCCTCCGGTGCCCGCAGACAAGGGCTCCTCAAGGTGGCTTCCTCACTGACAAGCGCCTCCACCTTGCTCATTCAAGTCCTCTTGTGCTTTTCTGATGAATCCTTTCTGTTGGGCATTTGACACCTGCGGAGGTCAGATCTGCGTGTCCCAGACTGTACTGTGCCACGGGGAAGTGACTGCTTTTTTAATTCCTCAGGGACATCTTTGAATCTCACACTGCCCCGGGTGCATTTGTGTATTATTCACAGACAGATCTATCTGTATGTGTCTTCTCCTTTTTTTTTTTTCAAGAGTTTCATGATGTTGCACAGGCTAGCCTGGAACTCACAATGTTACTCAGGAACTTGCATCAAGTCTCCTGCCTCAGCTTCCCAAGTGCTGATATAATGGATGTGAATTAGTATGCACAGCTTTGTATACATGTTTCAAAAACTAGAGTTCCTGCCTCTGTGATCATCTAGAAAGGAAGAAAGAGCAGAAATGCAGGGCCTGCCCTCAGGATGAATGAATGCTTTTTTTTTTTTAAATGATGAATGAATGCTCTCCTTTTACAGAATGGGGGCTTAAGCCTAGGGTAACTTTTGTGCTACATAGGCCTTCCCTCTACTGCTAAACCACATCCCCAACCCTAACTAGGAGGGAATTCTAAGGAGTCATTCTACCCTTGATGCCTTCAGCTCTTTATTTTTTTTTAGTGTGTGTGTGTGTGTGTGTGTGTGTGTGTGTGTGTATTTCTGTCTTAGTTATGGTTTCCGTTGCTGTGAAGAGACACCATGACCGAAGCAACTCTTAGAGGACAGCATATAATTAGAGCTGGTGGAGAGGATCAGGCCATTAGCATCCAGGCAGGAGGCACATGGCAGTGTCCAGACAGGCATGGCGCAGGGGGAGCTGAGAGGTCTGCATCTTCATCTGAAGGCCACTAGAAGAAGACTGGCTTCCAGGCAGCTAGGAGGGAAGGTCTCTCAAAGCCCACCCCCACAATGACACACTTCCTCTAACAAGGCCACACATTCCCAACAGGCCAAGCATATTTAAACCATCACAGCTTGTCCCCCTTTCTCCCTCTCTCTCTGTACTTATATGCCAGTAAGCATGCACATGCCTGTGTGGAAGTCAGAGGATAACCTTGGGGGTAGATCCTCAGGCTCCGTCTACCTTGTCTTTTGAGACAGGGTCTCTCACTGGCCAAGCAATCCAGGTCGGCTGCCCATAAGTCCTAGATCCTCCTGTTTATGCCTCTTCAGTTCTTAGATTTCAGATGCTTGATGTCACATTTAACTTTTTAATGGGTGGTGGGCATCAAACTCAGGCCCCTGTGCTTGCGTGACAAGAACTTTACCAAGTAAGCCATCTCCCCAGACAGTGTTTTTATTGTTGTTGTTGTCGAGACATGGTTTTCTATGTATCCCTGACTGGCTTTCTGCTCCAGTCTCCTGACTGCTGGGGTTATAAGCATGCATCACTGTGTTCAGCTCAACACCCTTCCTTTGAGCATTCCTCATGTATTCAACTCCAAGCTTGCTGTGTTATTCGGTGTTAGGTGAATATAGCATGACAAAAGTTCACAGATGGCTGTATCTGATGTCACATCCTCCCCACCCCCCGCCAATCTCTTTTTCTGTTTTTTATGTGTGTGGTATGCATGTGGATGCATGTATATTTTTGCATGTGTGGGGGCCCACCCTTGTGTGGGTGTGCATGCATATGTGCTTGTAACTGATCAGAGGTTGATGCCAGGAATCACCTTCCATCTCTCTTCCCCGTTATTTTCCGAGGTAGAATCTGTCAGTCAAACCCAGAACTTACCACTATGGCTACTGGAGCTAGCTAGCTCTCTCTGGGGGAATCCCCTGTCTCTGCTCCTTTCCATACCAAGAACAACAGGCTGGCTGTCATAACATGACATGGGGTACTGGGGATTTGAACTTTGGTTCTTATGCTTGTCTGGCAAGCCCTTTAACCACGGAGTCATCCTTCCAGTCTCCATTCAGAACCAGGGAAAGCCCCTCCTCCCCCACAGCAGACTCTGCCTTGACCCCGTTGACCCTATGCCTCTGTGAAGGTTAGGTAGTGAGGGACGGTCGTTCCCGATACATCCTTCAGGTGAACTCATGTCTTAGGGTAAGCTCATTTTTGCCTCTGCGGTCGGCACACCCCATCAGCTCATGTCTCTCACTAGCAGACATCCAGCAGTGCCTCCCTGCATTCACTGACCTGTGCCAGACTGTTGGGATGACTCTGTGCCCAATTGTGACATTCTGGCTGCTGTTGGCAGAGCCTGTCTAGCCTGCCTCATCTCCCTATGCACCTGGACCGGAGGCTCAGCCAGGTGGTTGCTGATGAAGCTGAGGAGGGGGGACGGGGCAGTCCATCTGACCTTGTGTTATTCTCGGGCATCTACATAGACAAGACATTATTTAAGTCTCTGAAACTCATGTCTTGGCTGTTCTGTAACTTTTTAAGGATGTGTTGTTGAGTTTCTATTTCCTCTGAATGGAAAGATTCTTTACTGGAGGGAGCCAGGAGGTTCACAGGATTAAGGGGAGCTAAGACTGGGGAGATGCCTCAATCAGTAAAGTGCTTACCACACAGGTGAGCATGAGATCCTCAGCACCCACATAAAAGAGCCAGGGGACTGTGGTGCACACCTGAAGTCCCAGTGCTGGAGAGGCAGAGCTAAGCAGAATCCCTAGTCAGCTTAGCTGACTTGGTAAGCTCTAGGTTCAGTGGGAGAGCCTGTCTCAGAAGAACAAAGCAGAAACCGATAGAGGAAGGTACCTGACCCAGACTTCTGGCTTCTGCATACACTCATACAAATGTGTACCAGCACATAGTACATGCACGTACCCACAACCTGATCTTCTCCAAGGTTCAAGAAGCTAATGAAGTTTTAGGATTCCCAAGGCCCCACCCCAGGGTTATAGACACAGTAAATAATGGCTGTGTGGAGGCGATGTTATTCAGTGAAGCTGTCTGGGGCAGGCTCCAGGAGGCATGCATCTTTGGTGAGTTGTTGCCCCATCCTGGGACAGGTTTTCTGCTCATGGCGCTGATGTCTAGAGATTTCATAATCACAGGACAGGATGCAGGTACTTATATCCAGGAACAAAGAATAGGGCAAAAGTAGCAAACAGTAGCAACTGTAGGGGGACGGTTTACTGACTAAGGAAGAAGAGACTTTCAAATAGGGTTGGTTAGGAAAAGATACAGTTCTGTGAGAGAGAGGGAGGGAGAGGGAGAGGGAGAGGGAGAGAGAGGGAGAGAGAGAGAGGGAGGGGGAGAGGGAGAGGAAGAAACAGAGAAACAGAGAGAGAGACAGAGACAAAGACAAAGACAGAGAAACAGAGAGAGACAGAGATAGACATAGAGAAAGAGACAGTGTCAGACAGAGACAGAGAGACACAGAGAAAATGGAGATAGATAGATAGATAGATAGATAGATAGATAGATAGATAGAGATTGATTTCAACAGCTCAGCTGCCCTGCTACATGAAGAGCTGGGGCTTTTGTGTTAAGTCAGCACCAGCTTTTGGGCTAATTTACATAGCAAGCCTCATTAGCATGCTATCACATATAGTTGTGTATACGACTTCATGCATCGCGTGTCTCATTTGCATCATAAGACCCTACCTTTGCTTTAATAGCATGATGAGCCACAGGACACCGTTAGACACCATAGGGTACCTCTGCACCTTGTGTGGTTTGGTGAAATGGTGTCATGGTGGCGTTGGTTTGGCTAGTCTCTCTCAGCTGGGGATTTCGTCCTTCCTTTTTGTTAGCTTCTTTCTCTCGGTTTCTGTCTGTCTTTGGCAGGGTCTCCTGTAGCTCAGGCTGCCCTCAAACCTAGTCAAGGCTAGCCTTGAATTCCCGATTTCCCAGCGCTAACCTCCCAAGTGCTTTGCTTACAGGCATGGCCAGTTTATACAGTGCTGGGCATGGAACCCACAGCCTGCTGCATGCTAGGCAAGACCTCTATCCACTGAGCCGCATCCTCAGCCCACACCTGTCTTTCCCATTATGCTATTTCTGTAAAGCTTTCTGGACCTCATTCTCTACCCTGCCCTCCTGTCTTTGAGCTATCCAAGCTCCTGTACCAGCTCGCCTTTAAGAAATGCTAATAAGCTCACCGAATCACCAAACTAGATCCTGGTGGAGTCATTTCCTTGGTCTGTCCTTGGTCCTATTGCCTGATGATGATTTACACTTCCCCAGGAAAAGTTACCCGGCACACACTGTGACTTCTGTGATGCCGGCTATCGACCGCTGCCCGTTTTGTTTGACACTCTTGCTGCAGGAATGACTGGCCAGTTGAACTGACCTCTCTTGTACTGGAATCAGCAGCTGGCTTCCTTGGACACGCCCTCAGCTGTGTGGTGGAACAAGACAGAAACTTAAGAGGACAAATAAAGTGCTCGGCGTTAGTGCTGAGATCTCATTTCCAAACATTCTTACCTCGTCACCTCAGAAATAATAGGTGGATTTCAAACTGTTTCCCCACTCGAAGTTGGAGTGGATGAATCTAATTTTCATGCTATTCATTTTATGCAAATGAGTCTAAAAGAAAACCCTTAGATCTCCAGGGGTCCTGTGTGTTTTTCTTCCTGAATATGTCCAAAAATCTCTTGTCCAAAGTTGTATTTATTTAATTTTTCACTGCAAGGGATGGAATCCTATGCTGGGGGAGTTTTCCTCTTCTCACTGAGTTATATTTCCTACCCTTCTATTGTTATTATTATTATTATTACGACTACTATTATTATGATGATGAGTATGTGTGTGTTTTGTGGTATGTGTGTGCATGTGCTCATGTGTGTGCATGTATGTTGTGTGTCTGTGTGCACATGTGTGTTGTCAGAAGTTAACCTCAGGCATCACTTACAATTTTTAAATTAGATCTATTCATTTTATCTTACGTGTGTGTGTTGCTGTCATAAACGCATATGTGTCACATGAACGAGCCCTTGGTGTCTTTGGAGGTCATAAGAGGGCATTAGATCTGGAGTCACAGATGGAATGGTTGTGATCCACATGTGGGTGCTGGGACTCGAACCCAGATCCTTTGCAAGATCAGTTAAGTACTCTTAACCACTGAACCATCTCTCCAGCCCGACAGATGTTATTCTTCAGGCACCATTAAACCTTACTCCTTTTGAGACAGTCTCTCACTGGGACTTGTGGTATTTGAAGTCATCTAGGCTGGCTGGCTGGCTAGTGAGCCTCAGAGACTCCCTCTCTTTATCCATTGTGAGGTTTACGGACCTAGTGTCATTACACTTGGGTCTTTAATTGATCCTGGAGTTCAGACTTAGGTCTGTGGTAAGTACTTTTACTGACTGAACCATCTCCCTGCCTCCCACCCCTTGCCTTTCTGAGAGAGGGTCTTGCTAAGTAGCTCAGACTGGCCCAAAACTCTCTATGAAGTGAGGCCCCGAGACTGACACCTTCACAATGGCATTAGTGGCCCTTCCAAGTACAGACATCCAGAGCTCATTCAGCCCCACCCTATTACTTTGTGTGAGGATACAGAGATGGTAAGTATACACCCAGAAGAAAGTGCTCACCAACCCCTGCTACGCTGATCCCTGATTGTGGACTTCCAGACTCCAGGACCATTCATAGGTAAATTTCTGTTAGTCAAGCAGTGGAAGTGTGGTCTTTTGTGATGGGAGTCCGAGCTTGGACTGTTCGTGGAGACTCGGTAGGGTTCTTCTGGAGAACCCTCCAGAATCAAGCCTGGGTACCATGAATAATCATTTTTTACAGATACAATGATTCTTGACATCCCTCTGTCTTGGGAGAGGCCTGTTGACGATGATAATAGGATACATTTGCCTCCTTTAGGAAAAGTGTCTAAGGCTTCTTAGTGTGATACAGATTATTACCCAATCAGACATGTCTGGTGAAGGCAACAGGACAGACATGGGAAATCAAAAGAAACCTAATAATAATAATAATAATAATAATAATAATAATAACAATAAATAATAATAATGATAATTATTATTATTAATCTTTGACATGAGGTTTCATGTAGCCCAGGCTGGCCTCAGACTCCACAGATAGCCAAGGATGACCTGGATTACTCATTCTCCTGCCTTTACCTCCCAAGTTCAGGGATTGATTATAGGTGCACATCACACTTGCTGTATGTGGTGCCGGGGACGGAACACAGGACTTGATGCAAGCTAGACAAGCACTCTACCTGTCTACCAATGGCATTGCATTCCTTGTCCCTACACAGAAACTTAAAATATTGTATTTTTCCAGCCAAATATGGTAGTACACCCTTGCAATCTCAGCAATTGGGAGGCTGAGGCAGGAGGATTGCTATGAGTTCCAGGCCAACCTGATGCCACTGTAAGGCCATGTTTTGGAGAAAGAGAAGAAAAGAAAGAGAGAAAGGACCCAAACATGCATCCTTCCATATTCAATTTATTAACTTAAACAAATAAAAAGAGTGTTAAGGACGAAGGTTAAAAAGCAGCTGAACCCTTTGTCTAATTACTTCCAGAGAGAACAACCCACATCTTTGCCTGAGGCCCATGTCTTGGCTCGTAAGCAGCTGTGTTCTTCTGATATTGATGTAGCATTTTTTCCAGCAGGTACATTTGTCCAATTACCTGTGCTCTAGTATCCTTGCCAGTGCTGGGGAGACAAAAACATTTAAAATCAAAATTGGGACAGAAGTGGAACCCAGGGTCATGGCTCAGCAGTAGAGCACCTGCCTAGAATCCCCCAGGGAGGGGCTGCTGATATGGCTCAGTGCTAGAGGCTTGCCTAGAATTCCCCCAGTAAGGGATGGGAGGCTGGCTTGCTGGTAAAGTACCTGCCTAGCATCCGGCACTGAAGGGATGGATGTGTCGATCAACAGTAAGATACTTATCTAGCGTGCCAAAGCTCTATATTTTTACCTCAGCTCTCAAAACAGAGGAGCAATTGGTGTAGAAGACAAACAAGCTCTTCTAGCTGACAGTCGGTTGTTAACACTTGCCCTTGAAGGTCTCCAGGCAAGGTTCTCACTTCCAAGGTCAGACGTGAGCCGTGTGGGTCACCCCGTCTCTGGCCTTGTGGCAGCCTTGGTCTTGCCCATTAGCTCCCTGGAGCTATCAACCTCTTCAGTTGTTAAATTCATGCTAATTTCTCTGTAGCTTTAAAAATGAAATAGGCCCACAGTACTGCATGTGGACGGTTCCATAGGTGCACAATTGCAGTGAGTTTATTGTTTAGCCATAACTATTATTTATATTTTGATTCATTTTTTCAAGAGCACACACATATATTACACACAGACACACACACACACACACACACACACACACACACACACACACACACACACA
>NW_021604614.1:6393540-6416786 GCF_004785775.1 Grammomys surdaster | reverse complement strand
ACACACACACACACACACACACACACACACACACACACACACACACATATATATGAGAATATATGCATATGACTAGGTAATTATGGTTTTATTGTTGTTACCCTGCTCTACATATGATTTTATGGCCTGGCATTATAAAAGGAATGCAGAGATAGGCTAGGATAATAAAACACAAGATAAATAGGTACAAATAAAAGGTATGAGTCCCTAGTAGCCATGCTCGTGTTCCAGAGGTGACAATAACCTTTTATGACTGGTGGTGTCTCTGGTGGCTGAACTCACTTCAAATGAAGCTGCCTATGCATTTATTATCTCCCCTGTGGAATGAGATTTGCTCACTCCTTCCTTCTTTCCGTCCTCCCTTACTTCTTCTTTCCTTCTTCCCTCTCACCCTCCAGTCCTTCCTCCCTTCCTTCCTTCTTGTCTGCCTGTTTGCCTGTCTGACTGTCTGTCATTCTTTCCCTTTTCCCCCTTTGCTACTAGGATGTGAGCTGAGGACTGTGGGAATGTTGGTACTGCTTAGCCACGCCCCCCAGCACCTTACTGGGGGATTCTACGAAGGTGTTCTGAGATGGAGTCATGTCCTCAGTCCTTCAATAAGAAATTCTAGGCAAGGGATCCCTTTCCCTTTTCTGTTTTCCTTGCCTTCTCTCCCAACTGCCTTTCTCTTTTTTCCTTTTCTTTTCTTCCCCTCTTTCCTTCCTCGTCTTTCTCTATGTAAAGGTGGCCACCTAACTCCTAATCCTCCTGCCTCTGCCTCCTGAGTGCTAGGATTTCACCTCTCCTGGCATCTCTAAAAACATTACAGTTTCGGGTGCTGGTGAGATCAAGTCTTTTCTGGGTTTCTTGGTTGTTGGCCTTTCTCCGCTTTGTGAGCTGTTTGCTCCTTCTCTGTTGCTGGCTAACTACTCTTACGTATGTTCTAGCAGTGTCAGGAGGTTTATGTTTCTACTCTGGCCACGTTCTTCCATGGTAATTTCTTTTGTTAAAACTCTGAACGTTCCTTAACCATGAAAGATAAGATAAATATGATAGATGAACTCTGGGCTTTAAGGAATGTTTTGCTCTTTCAAAAAAAAAGATTTGTGTGTGTGTGTGTGTTTGTGTATAAATGTGTGTGTGGTGTCTGAGAAGGACACAGGGGGTGGCAGATCTCCAGGAGCTCAAGTGACAGGCAGTTGTGAGCTGCACGACTGAACCCCAGTTGTCTGTATGAGCAGCAAATGCTCTTCCCTGCCTAGTCAGCTCTTCAGCTCTTGTTCTGTTTCTTTGGAATAGTCTCTTTCCCTTGTTTAAGCTTTTCTGCATTGAGTAGATTCAAGGATACTTTTCTGTTATTTAATAATGAGAGGATTAGGTATCTTATATTTTCTCTCATTTTAGATTTAAAAAAATGTGTGTCTCTGTGTGTGTGCACGTGTGTACGTGCATGTGTACACGGGAGTGTGGGCACACATATGTCACAGCTCGTGTTTAGAAATCAAAGGACAACCTTGGGGTCTGTCCTGACCTTTCATTTTGTTTGAAACAAGGTTGCTTTGTTTATTATCATTGCCCACGTCAGGCTACCTGGCCACCAGCTTCTAAGATTCTCCTGTCTCTGTCTCCCATCTGGTCACAGAAGCACTGAGGTTACAGATGTGTGTGATACTGTGTCTAGCTTCACACAGTGCTGCGGATCCAAACTCAAATTCAGTTTGGTCATGGCTGGCGGTTGACTCTGTAGCCATCTCTCTGGCCCCTTTTCCTTCCAATTGAATGATGTGTTTGTGATGCATTTCAAAGGCAGGAAGTAAGATGTTTGTAAAGAAAAGAAATGGAAGAAACAGCAAGAAAACCTGTGCCTGTGCCCAAGGCTGTGTTCTGATGTGTTCAAGCAAGGCTGGGTATCACATACCTGCCTCTGTGTATAGTGAATCCTTCAAGATACTTGCTGATTGGCTTGAAACATTTATGTCTAGTTAGGAGAGTTGTAGATATGACTTAGCTGTTTATTTCTTTTTCTCATTTGAAAATTTTTGAGACAGGATCTCCCAGAGCCCAAGATGGCCTGGAACTTGTTATGTAGCTGAGTTTGACTTCAGATTTTATATTCTTGTGCCTCTACTTCCCCAGTGCTGGGATTATAGATGTGGACCCCAGTTTAGAAGATATATGCTAAGAAACCCAAGATTTTAGCCAGGCCAGGGATTGTATGCATGCCATCCCTGCCACTAGGGAGGCTAAGGCCAAAGGAGAGCAAATTCAAGATTAGCCTGGGCTACAGAGTGAGTTCAAGGCCACCTTGGACAACTTAAAGGACTGTCTCAGGTCAATGAAATGTCTTATCATATAAAGGCACTGACTGCCAAACCTGATGATACAAGTTTAATTTTGGGGACCAACAGTTGAAGCAGAAAGTTGTTGTCTGCCCCACCTCCCACACTATGGCATATATGTGTGTGTGTGTGCACATGTGCGTGCACACACACACAAACATACACACAAGGGTAATATAGAACATTTATAAAAGAACTTGTTTCAAAATAAAGGTCCAGGGATATAAATCAGAAGTAGAGATCTTGTCTAACTTGTGTGAGGCTCTGGGTTCTATCTCTAGCACTTCCATAAAACTAAACAAATCTTAATATAGCCAGGCTTTGGGGCCATGCCAATTAAGCAGACTCAAGTGAATCTCAAGACCCTCAAGGCAATGGCTGAACTGAAACCCCTGTTGTATCTTGGAGGAGTCTTTCCTTGGTTGGTTGTTAATGAGTTTAAATACTGCCAAGGCTGTCAGACTGGACAGAAGTTGGCACCATTTAGAGACTCCAAGGAGACTATTTGAAATGTACATCTGCATCTGCGCTCATGAATAATGAAACTCGGCCTGAATCTGAAATCAGACAGAAGATGACCGAGATAGTTTGTCTATCATGATGAAGCATCAGGCTTATTTTGATGGCTAAAAAGTTAAAACACTGTCAAGCACAAAAAAAGAGTCACACTCTTTGTCCTCAGTAGATGTCCTACTTTCTTTTCTGTTGCTATGATAAATACCCTGAAAAGATGTCTTAGGGAAGAAAGGGTTTGGTTTTCCGTTACAATTGCCTGTAATAGACTTATTACTATGGGGAAGTCAAGGCAGGAACTTCAAACAGCTAGTTACATCACACCTACAATCAAGAACGGGGAGAAAATTCATGCAGGCATGCTTGCTTGCTTGTCTGTGCTTAACTCAGTGTCTCCATTCTTTTAGGTAATTTCAGATCCCTTTCCTAGGGAATGGTATCGCCCACAGTGAGCTGAGTCTTCTTCCCATATCAGCTAGTGTAATCAAGACAATTCTTCCCAGATATACCCACTGCCAACCTGATCTAGACAATCCTTCACTCTCTTCTCAGTTGACTCTTGCTTGTGTCAGGTTGACGATGCTAATGCTCATAGCAGACAGCGGTCTACATTTTCATATCTTACAGGGCAACAGGATTATCGATGGCTTCAGATGCTCAAGACATTTTTATGAAATTGAAAAAAAAATGACCGCTTTTCAGAGGAAAGTCATCCTATAGAAGGAATATTCTTACAAATGGACTATTGGGAATGTTCTAACTGTGATGTGAAATTTTGTTGTCGTTTTTTGTTGTTGTGGGTGGTATGGCTAAAAGAAATGATTCTGAGTGTGTCATCTACAACATCAAACACATGAAACTTAAAAAGCTAAGAAAAGAAACTGAGGAGATGGCTGAGGGGGTAAACTGCTTGCCTTTTAAGGACCCGAGTTCAGGCTCCACAGCACATATATAAAAAACAAACCAAACACAAACAACAACAACAAAAGCCGTCTGGGTTTAACGGCACATACCAGAAATCCCAGCGGTAGAGAGGAAGAGTCAGGAAGATCTCTGATGCTCACTGTCTAGTCAGCCTCATCTACTTGCTGTCCAGGCCAGACCTTGTCTCAAAAATATGGTGATGGTGTCTAAGGAATGACACTGGAGGTTGTCCTCTGATATCTGCATGTATGCATACACAAGTGTACAGGTGTGTGCCTACATATGTATAAACACACACACACACACACACACGCACGCACGCACGCACGCACGCACGCACGCACGCACGCACGCACGCACGCACACGATGCTGTAAATGCTTTATCTACAAAGTTCAGATCTCTGGAGTTCAAAAATTTGAGAATAAGCGTTTGGAGAAATGGATCAGAGGTTCAGAGCACATGTTCTCCCAGAAGACCTCGGTTCTGTTCCCGGCACCCATAGTGGGAGGCTCACAACTGCTTGTGACTCTGACTCCAGGGGATTCAATACCTTCTTCTGGCCTAGAAGGGCACTGGAACACATGCGACGCACATAAACTCATTTAAGTGTGTGTGTGTGTGTGTGTGTGTGCGTGTGCGTGCACAGATTAAAAATAATTAAATCCTTTTAAACTCGGGGAGCAGAGTTTTGTCAGCTGTCAGTGCTTTTAGCTGTTGGGGAAAGTTCCAAATGAGGGGACGGAATGTTTTTAAGGCCCATCAGTTTAAGATAGGAAAATGCAGCTACTTTCAATCAATTCTGAAAAAGCGTTGGTTGATATTAGGGAAGATGAAATTTTATTATCCTAGTGTCAGCTGAAACCCAGCCACGCTTGTCAGATAAAATTGAATGAGGGCTGTGATTTAGTAGACGTGGCCACCGGCAGTTTGATTCCTGTCAGAGCTTCTCTCCACGGTGCATTTTTAGTCATGAAGGTCTCATAATGAAATATAAACTCAAAACTTCTATTCAAATAATGTGTAAGAGAGCGATAAGATTTATTTTTTTACATTTTTTTTTATCTGTGTGAGTGCACGCATGTGGCACCTATGTTAGTGTTTGTGTGTGTGCACAGGTGTGGAGGTCAGGGCATAACCCTTGGGAAGCAGTTTTCTCCTTCCACCATGTGTTCCAGGGATAAAACTCCAAGCCTCAGACTTGAGCTGAGCCATCTTACCAGCCTGAGTGTTGGATCTGTGATATCTGTGTGTTGTAGGATATTTTTGTAATCCCAGAACTCAGGAGGCAAGGCAGGAAGGTTGGGAGATAAAGGGCAGCCTGGGCTACATAGGGAGACCAGTTTCCTGAATAAAATAAAATAGATAAATAAGGAGAGAAAGAAAAAAAGGAAGAAAAGAATTTATTTTGATAAACACAAGTGATATTAAATTTCACCGATTTCACCTAAATCCAATTTCTGTATTCCAAGATAAAAATAACTTATTTAAATACTATCTACAATCCATTAGTCTAGGGTTGCATGTAGAATTCCCATATTTTACACTGTTGCTTCATTTGTGACTTCTGTATTTGTTTTAATAAATTTGTCAGAAATTTGTCTGGTTTACTGGTTTGTGTTTTTGAGAATGGATTCTTTCCATTTATATCATTATTACTCATCAGTTATTATTTATTTCTTTTCTTTTTTTTTTCAAGACAGGGTTTCTCTGTGTAGCCCTGGCTGTCCTGGAACTCACTCTGTAGACCAGGCTGGCCTTGAACTCAGAAATCTGCCTGCCTCTGCCTCCCAAGTGCTGGGATTAAAGGTGTGCGCCACTACTGCCCGGCTCAGTTCATTATTTCTTTTTGTTGATATCTAGGTAAGAAGTTAGTATGGAAGGCTACTTTTTTCACTAGAATAATAAGGATGCTTACACAATTTAAATATTTCATCGGCCTATTACTTTATTATATTCTGCATGGTTTCGAAGGGGGTATTATTTCCATTTTTGTTATTTTTATTTGTATGCAATATGTTTATGTGTGAGTATGTGTACACTCCTGTGGAGGCCAGAAGGGGGCATCAGGTTGTCTGGAGTTAGAGGTATAGGTGGTTATGACACCATATGGATTTTAGGACCCGCTCTCAGGTCCTCTGGGAGAACACTGAGTACTCTTAACCACTGAGCCATCTCTCTAGCCCATTTTTGTTATAAATACAACCTTTAATTTTAATTTACACCTAGAAAGTACTTAAAGGAGAATGTTAAAATTTCAGTCCAACTTTGAAAATTCTTATAGCGTGAGGGCAGGATGGGAGTCTTACTTGGTACCTTGGTCTCATTTTGAACTCTCTGTGTAGCTCAGGCTGGCCTTAAGCTTATGGCACTCCTTCTGCCTCAACAGCCTGAATGTTAAGATGACAGACATGAGTTCACACTTCTTTCTGTTTGTTGTCTTAAAGGCACCTCATTCTGTTTTGTTCCTTTGTGTATAATCTGCATTTTCTCCCTGGGTGTGCTGAGGGCTTTACTCTTGAAGTTCAGAAGTCCCGGGGACATCTAGTTGTATCAGTGTAGTTGCTGATTGGATGTGGATTCTTTCTATGCTACGAGCATGAGTTTGCTGGGCAAATTCTGGCTGTAAAATGGCTATTGTTGATTGTAAACTTCACTTGATTCCTAGTCATAGAGGCGACACACTTCTCTCTCGGGGTGTCTGTGAGGATGTTTTCAAAGAGTTTCAATGGAAATGCGAAGACTTACCCTTGAATGTGGATGACATCATCCTATAGTTAGAGTCTGGGACTGACATAAAGGAGACAGTGAGCTGAGTACCAGCGTTCATGTCTCTTTGCTTCCAGATTGTGGTTACAATGTAACCAGCTGTCTTCAGTACCTGCTGCCATCCCTTCCCGAGTTATGGTGGACCATATCCCTTTAAACTGTGAGCCCAAATCAGTTCTTCCTCCCTTAAGTTGCTTTTGCCAGATGTTTTGTCATAGCAACAAGAAACAGTAGATAGTAGAGTTACCTCTACAGCAAGGAGCTCCCAGAGCCAGAGAAAGCAAATCCATTCTTAGTAAAGGAAATCAGAATGACTGATGGCCATTCTGGAAGGTGCATGAATGAACCATTCAAGAAATCTAAGCAAGAAAAATGAAACAGTCCGATAATCCCAAAGTTTTTAAACAGGTATTTATTCATTTAGAGTGAGTATATGGTATATGTACATGCATATTCATGTGGGCCATTGCACTTGTGTGGAGGTCAGAGGACAACTTAGGAGAGTTGTTTTTTCTGGGTCCTGGGCATTAAACTCAGTTTGTCAGGCATAGTGACAAGTGTCTCTATCCATGGAGCCATCTCACCAGCCCAGTCCCAGTACTTGGCAAGGGTCTTTTGTGGTTCGCCTTGCAAGTTCAGAATGGAACTTCCAGCTTCTGCCACACTGTATGATGATGGTAGCTTTTGAACCACTCAAGACTAGATAAGTCAGCTTCCAATTTTTCACCCATAAAACCTGTGAGGTAGTAGCTATTTGTAGTTTTCCAGCCACTGAGTTCTGGGATAATTTGTTATGTGGCAACACATAACTAACCTAATCACTTGGACAAGCAAGTTGATGATATTCAGTAAAGATAAATGTTTATATATTTAACACCATGGTAGCCAGGTGTGGTGGGATCCCAGCAGCAGGGAGGCTCTCGAAGGAGGACTGCTATGCGTTTAAGGGACACATGGGCTAGGGTGTAAGAGTCTGTCACACAAAAACAAATCACAACCTGGGCCTAGAAAGATGGTCCAGCGGCTAAAAGGACTTGCTGCTCTCGCAGAAGAACCTATTGATCTTCCCTATGCCACCTCAGGTGGCTCTCAACCACTCACAACTCAAGCTATAGGCTACCTAATAGCCTTGTCTGGGCTCCAGGGTGACTACATTCCCATGCATAAACCCACACAGAGATATATACATGTACATGCCATGAAAATATATGAATAAAATCTTTAACCAAACTAAAGCAACGTAATAAGCATTTTATCTATGCCCCTGGTCTAGGGAACTCCCTGCAATATATACAAGGAAGCACCACTAAGATGTGCACTGCAGCACACTTTCCTGACAAGCTCTGCTGTGTTTACTCTAACAACATGCCCGGGGCTTGGTACGTTATAAGGAAATGAGTTTTCTTGCCTCGGTTCCAGTTACCATTTCAAGTACCACACTGGATAAGCGATGAAAGAGTTCGCCTTTGTCTTGTTCCTGGTTTTAGATGAAATCTTTTCTTTTTTATTCCTAATCAGTCTAATGTTGACTATCAGTATTATGTAACGCCCCCTACCTCCGAGTTATCCCAGGCTGGCCTGGAGTTCTTTATGTAGCTCAGGCTGACTTGTAATCATTCTGCCTCAGCCTCCGGGGCACTGGGGATATAGGCATGCACCACCATTCTCAGCCAAGCTACATCACGCAAACCTTTATTTTGTTGCAGTGTGATCCTCCCATTCATGGCTTCTTCAGGGCTTGTATTCTGAAGGGTTGCTGAATTTTTATCAAAATCCCTTCCTTTGTCTATTAAAAGAGTCATGTGGGTTTTGTTCTTGCTTTGTTTTGATCTTGTGTTAGAATTTATTTTTAATTGCGATGTGCATGTCTGTGCCATGTGCTCATATATGTCATAGTATGCGTGCCGTAGTGTATGTGTGGAGGTCAGAGGACAACTTAGGAGCCGGTTCTCTCTTTCTACCACTGCCT
Source organism: Grammomys surdaster (assembly GCF_004785775.1). Taxonomy (NCBI): domain Eukaryota; kingdom Metazoa; phylum Chordata; class Mammalia; order Rodentia; family Muridae; genus Grammomys; species Grammomys surdaster. The sequence goes on along the minus strand of NW_021604614.1, from coordinate 6,408,294 downwards.
CCTGAGGTTGAACTCAGGGCCTCACACTTGGCAGCAAGTGAGTTTACCCACTGAACCATCACCTAGAACCATGTTGTATTGCTTAAAACTCCCAGTAGAAATTGGGTGTGGTGGTGCATGCCTGTAGTCCCAGTACTCAGGAGGCCGAGGCAGGAGGATGGTGAGCTTGATGCATGCTCTTTCCATCTAGGGGTTCTAGGCCAGTCTGGTAACATGGTAAGATCCTGCCTCAGAAAAACAAAACAGGGGCTTAGAGAGATGACTTAGCAGTTAAGAAGGAAGAGCACTTGCTCTTGCAGAGAACCCAAGTTCAAGTCCCACGACTGTCTGTAAGTCCAGCTCCAGGAGATCACATGCCTCTGGCCTCCACACTGACATTCACGATTGCCTCCCCCATATGCATGCAATGAAAAATAAACCTTTTAAAAAGATTTTGTTTTCTTGTTGCATAGCTTCTCCATCTCTCTCCTATAAAAAATAAGTTCTGTAACTTCTGGCTGGTATTTCGTGGCTGCTGACAAGCTGCCTTTCCTCCTCTAAGGAGGGGTAATGCTGACATGGACCCTCATGCTAGTGTTTTTTGCTTACTCATTCTTGCCTGACTTGACATCCATCCAAACCTGGTGTTTGCCAGTTGGCATGCCACAGCAGGGCTTTAATGAGGGAACAACATTGTTTTATAAGTTCTTCGGCAAATGCCTGGTATCTAGCTGGTGTCAGGTGTCTTTGCTGGAGTGAGATCAGGTCTTCTGGACCCCATAATAGAGCTTCATGGACTTTGAGGGAAATATATATATATATATAAAAATATGTGTAATATTAAACCTGAAATTTATTAAATATATTAATGACAATAGACACACATGTAATTTATAAACTATTTCCCTTCGTCATCTGAGATCTTCTATAGCGCTTCTTTAATTGAAGCCATACAAGACAAATAATCATTTTGGATAGAGTAGCTATCTCAGTGGATAAAGTGCTTGCCATGTGAGCATGAGAATCTGAATTTGGAGCCCCAGAACCCACATAATGCTGGATCTTGTACATGTGTCTGTAATCCCAGCCTTCCTTTAGGAAGATGGGAGGCAGAGACAGGAGACTTCCCAGGCAACCTGGTATGTACAATGTTTAGCAACAAGACACCCTGTGTCAAACAAAGTGGAAAGCAGGGACTGATGCCCAAGGATGCCCAAGGCTGTCCTCTGAAGTTTGCTTACATACCGGGACAGGTATGTACCAACACTCGTGCACACATGCACACAAATGCATACATATGTGTACACATACAGAGATTAAAAACGAAATCTCTGCAGTCATTCATCCTAGGGCCCCTCTTGCAAATGCTGGTGATGCCTGGAGCTAGTTCTATATCCTCCTGCCTCAGTCTTACATGCATAATGTGATCATGTGCGTGCCCATGCATACACAGACAGACACAGACAGACACAGACACACACACACACAGACACACACACACACACACACACACACACAAAGTAAAGAAAAAAGAAAAGAAAAGAAAGGAAAGGAAAGGAAAGGAAAGGAAAAGAAAAGAAAAACAAGACAGCAGAAATCTCTGCATGTCTATTTACTAACTGACTACTATTTTCCTCCGGCTTCAGGGCCATACCATGCTTTGTGGCTCTAATCCTTACTGTGTCGATGATGTAGTGGAAGTGTCTTTTGTATCTTGGAACTGCTGCTGTTTGTTTTCGGGTGCCTTTATGGCTATTTCTCGGGAGTTTGGCAAAGGCCCACGGTAGACTTGGCTCTGCTTTTCATCCTTTACAGTGCAAAACTGACCTTGCCTTATGGTATGGCTGCTAAATCCAGGTTGGGTATCTCTGGCCTGCACAGGCACTGCCCCTCCTCCAGGAACTCAGTGAAATGGTCAAGAATGAATCTAGGCCTTTCAGCCACATTCAAAACACCGAATCTAAGACGCTGAAAACGGTGTTTGACAGATTTCAAGGGTCAAGTTAACAAGTGTTGAGATGATTTCAGCATCTCTCCCTTCCTGTCCCCCCTTACACTTTTCTTCCTCCTTTTCCATCTCCAACTTTTCTTCCTCCTCCTCATCCATCCATCCATTCCCTCCTCCTCCCCTTTCTTCCAGTCTCTTCTCTGTATCTCTTCTTTCCTTCTTCCCTTCCCTTCTTCCCCTTCCCCAACTCCCGTCATCAGAAATCTGCCTAGCTTAAAGAGAGCATTTTTGAGCTGTTTGCAAAGGAATGAGTATTTTTAAGGTTTCAGTCTTGGTAGACTGACACGTTAGTAAAACACAGTAGGATATAATTATAAAAAAAATTCAAAATTAAGACAACCACAGAACATCTATCCAAACAGCCCCCGCTCCCTGTCATGACACTCCAGTGCTTGTCAGCATCCCTCAGTTCCAGAAGCCTGGTGCTCACACTTGTCCACTCAGGATGGTGGAACACACACCCTCTTCTATGTCCTGCTGGCATGTCTCTTTATAGCCCAGAGTGGGCCATCTTCATCCTAATAGACCCATGACATTTTTTCCCTTTGCATCCTGTTTTGTAGAATCCTTAGTAAAAGATTTCAGGTTTGGGGCTGAAGGAGAACACTGAGACAGACTTTTAAATAAGTTATTATTCCAAGACATTATACTGTCACAGTCAGCCAGCATCTTGGTGGGGACTGTGAGGAGGGTTCAGGCCCACATGGCAGAGGAAGAGCCACTTGTATACTTTAGAGCAGTGGTTCTCAACCTTCCTAATACCACCACCCTTTAATATGGTTCCTCATGTCGTGGTGACCCCAATCATAAAATTATTTTTGTTGCTACTTCATAACTGTAATTTTGCTGCTGTTATGAATCATAAGGTAAATATCCGTGTTTTCTGATGGTCTTAGGTGACTCCTGCAAAAGGGTTGTTCAATGCCTTCAACGGGGCTGTGATCCACAGATTGAGGAACACTCCTTTAGAGGAAGGGAGAAGTTTGATGCCATTTGATTGATGGGCAGCCCATAGTACATGCCTATAGTAGGTTTTCCACAACTCCTGGATGGCAGGGGTGAGGGAGGGAGCCTGTTAGCTTGGACCTGTGTGCAGAACAGCTATTTGGATGGAGAGGGCAAGTTAATGGAAAAGCTGTGTGAAAGGAAGTGCCTTTGGCTTACACTTGGTAAATAATCACTGATGGTACTTAATAGCCCTCTCTGCCGTATCTTATTTAATACTTTCAGTGGTGCTCCCTATTACACATCAGACAGACAAAGTTGTCCTAAGACAACCTACAAAGCCAATTTCTCCCTTGATCCTGTGTTAAAATACTTAGACCAAAAGCAACCTATGGGAGAAAGGGTTTCTTTTAGTCCATGATTCAAAGCAACAGGAGCTCAAAGCACCTGCTCACGCAACACACAGTTAGAGAAGTCACTTCCTGCTGCCATCTAGGCTCCTCTCTCCACTTCTGAAGTTCATGACCACCTGCCTGGGATGGTCCCACCCACAGGTAAGATGAGTCTTCCTACATTAATGAACATAGCCAAGATGACCCTTCACAAACATCCTGAAAGGCCATTCTCCCAGGTGATTCTGGGTCTGTCAAGTTGACAATTAACTGGTTAATAAAGGCCCACATAGGCCCCAAGTATAGTAGCTTCTACAAAAGAAAATAATGTATGCGTGTGTTTGTGTGTGTGTGTGGTATCTGTGGTAGTGGTGTGTATGTGTATGAATGTGTGAATGCCTGTGTGTGTGTGTATGTGTATGTATATATGTATGTATGTGTGATATGTGAGTGCTTGCATGCGTGTGTTTGTATGTGTGTTATGTGTGTGAGTACATTTGACTATGTATGTGATGTGTGTGCTCTCTGTGTGTATATGTGTGTGTCAGTGCGGGTGAGTACGTGTGTGTATATAAGTGCTGTGTGTGTATGAATGCTTGCATCTGTGTGTATGTGTGTGAGTGCGTGTGAGTATGTGTGTGGTGTGTATGCTTTCTCTGTGTGAGTGTATGTGTGTATGTGAGTGCATGTTAGTGCATTTGAGTATGAGTTTTGTGTGTGTGTGTGTGTGTGTGTGAGCGCATGCATGAGTGTATATGTGAATGCATGTATGTATGTAGTGTATGTGCTCTTTGTGTGTGAGCATATGTATGTATATGTGTGTGAGTACATGTGTGTATGAGTGGTGTGTATGAGTGTGTGTGTGTGTGCGTGCAGAGAGGCCTGAGGGAACAACCTCAAGTTTCATTCTTCAGATACTAGCCACCTTCTTTTCCTTTTTGGGTCAGGCTCACACTGCCCTGTAGCTTGCCCAGTAGGCTAGCTGGCCAGTGAGTCCTGGCCTCCATGAGTTTCCATCTGGGGTTACAGATGTGCCTGTGCACCTCCATTTTTTTTTTTTTTGTTTAAAGATAGGTTCTGAGAATTGAACTCAGGTCCTCCTATTTGCAAGGCAAGCACTTTACCAATTCAGTCATCTCCTCAGCCCCATAATATTGTCTTGGGCCAGAAAGTTCCGATTTTTACCCGTGAAACCATACTGTCTTCTTTGATTCCTCTTTCTATAACAGTCTACCTTAGCCTGGGTAATTAATATACGACAGAAACACGGCTTACATTTGTACAGTTCAGGAAGCCCCGAATCTGGAGGATTGGGTGTCTGGTGGGCGGTGGGCGCTGATCTCTGTTACCAAGATGGCGCCCTGTGGTTTTGTTTTCTCACTGCGGATGGTAGGAGAGCAACGAGGACCGCAAAGTTCCCTGAACATCTTTTATTGTAGTGTTAGTACTGTTCTCTCTCTCTCTCTCTCTCTCTCTCTCTCTCTCTCTCTCTCTCTCTCTCTCTCTCTCTGGGGGGGGGGGACACAAACAACTGAGTTTCCTCTTGGATTACTCTCCACTTTAGTTTTTAAGACAGGGTTTCTTGTGGAACCTGGAAACTCACTGGTTCAGCTCGGCTGGCAGTCCAGTGGGCCTCCCAGCTCTTCTGTCTCTGCCTCCCTAGCACTGTGACTACAGAAGCATTGCTGTGTCCAGTCCTATCTCCCTCTCCTCTTCCTCTTCTAAAAAGACACGTGAGTTCTGGGAATCAAACCCAGGCTTCCTTCTATACTCTCCCGACAAGCTCTGAATGAGCAGAATATTTCCCAGCCTAAGGCTTTCCGTCTCAGTACTTATTGTTGGCTGTGAGGCTGAGGGATGGAAGCAGGGAGGGATCAGTCCATTTAAGCCTCAGCACTGACTTTAAGGGTGAGTTTTTACCTTTGTTCTCTGGGTAAGGATGCACCTTTCAGTTTTAACTTTAAACTTTGACTTTGCTTATGGACTATAGTTGTCTTCTTGACCGAGAAGAGCATCTGAAAGCCTGGGTTTCCTCAGGCATCTGGAGTGAAGTTCAGTCCTTCACAGGAGCAGCTGCTTTGCAGTTCCTCGAGCCAACATTCTTCCTACTCTTCAATGTTGTTTTAGTTTTATTGCCGTGGATGGTCCGGTCATGACCGTGGTTTTAATTATTGCCATGGATGGTGTACTCAGGAAGTTTCATTCCCACTAGACTTTGAACATTCTGGATGCAAACACGAAGGGACCTGAAGGTGTACCTAATTGGTAAGCAGGTTTTGTTTCTATCTGAGGCGAACTACATTGTAGTCATAAGCCAGATTCCCTGGTGACCATTTTTTTTTTTTTTGCCACAAAATACTTGTGCATTCCGGGGCTGACTTTTGGGTGTGGATTTGATCCTGTATTATTCACTTTTCTGTTTGCTCTGACAAAATAACGAACAAAAGCCATGGTAGGATCAGAAGGTTTATTTTGGCTCATAGCCTCAGGGTGCAGGAGGCACAGAGGCAAGATTGTGAGATGGCTAGTTACATCCCATCCTCAGTCAGGAGGCAAGGAAAGACTGATATGTGGTACCCAGCTTGTTCACTCCACTTTATTCGTCCAGAACCACGCCCCATAGGATGGTGCTGTCTGAATTCACGATGAGTCTTTCCTCCCCAACACAGTCTAGAAACTCCCTCACAGATGTGCCCAGGGGTTTGTTTCTGCGGTGATTCTAAATCCCATCAAGGTGACAAAGAAGATGAACCATCAGAGATAAATTCACCTGAGTCTGTCAATCTCTCTCTCTCTCTCTCTCTCTCTCTCTCTCTCTCTCTCTCTCTCTCTTTCTGTCTCTCTTTCTCTCTCTCCCTCTCCCTCCCCTTTCTGTCTCCCTTCCCACCCCAAGAAAATAATAAACTGTCTTTATTTCTTTACCTATAAAAAGCTGTGTGGTGAATCTGAAGCTTCAAAGATCCAGGTAAAAGATGACAGCGAGTCATTTCCCAAAAAACAAGAAGCTCAAGCGATTTGCATTGCTGGGAAGGAAGGAATACCTTTAGTTTCTGTACAACCCTTAATTCGTCTTGTTCCCATAAGGACAATTAGAGACCATCAGGCAAAATATCCCCTCAGATTTACAAAGGCTTAAACACGGGATGAAATAGCAGGTACTTAGATCCTGGATTCGGTGTCAAGTGACATAGGACTGGAAAAATTAAGGGGACGTGAGAAGGGCAGAGGAATCCTTTATTCCAAAGCCTGGTTGAAGTGTCTCACCAGCTGAGAATCAAGAATCCCAGCCCAGTGAGGAGTGAGTATTTTCTGTAGCTAACACAGAGGCGACAATCCTTTTGCAGAGAAGTTATTTTCAAATCAGTGTTGAAATAGCAATGAGCCATGGTTAGGGCCTGACCATATGGGGGCTTCAACTTTATTCTGACTCTTTTCCTGGATGTAGAGTTGAGATTCTTAGGAAACCTCGCAAACAAGACTGGGCATTTGTTTATAGTGAGAAACACCATAGTATCCATCCCTACAAACCCTTAGGACCCTGAGATTTTCCTTATTGGCTGTGTTCCCACCCATTGGACATTAGGGATCACCTAATGATCTTATCTAGTAAAAAAAAAAAAAAGCCCTTTGAGATGTAACTTCAGAAGCCACCAAAGTCAAAGTCACGTGTATGGCTATTGTGAAGACAGTCAACTGGGACTCTCTGGAGAAGCCCACATCTATGCTGTTGGGTGTGTGTACTCACCTTATCCTAAGTGCCTGTTCTGTTAATACTCGTGCCCTGTTAGACTTCCTTCACCATAACTCCAACTCTACTCCATCCTGGCTAGCCATGAAATAAATTCATTCATTTGTTCATTCATTCATTCATTCAATTTTTGGTGAAATTAAAAATCCCATCTCTTTGACAGAGTAGCCCAAGTTCCACATAGAAAGCCTGGAACTACATTTTGTCTCCTGCCCCATTGCTGCTGATACTGGTGGCATCGATAACACCTCTGAAATTACCAGCCAGGGTGCAATAGGAAGACATTTTCTTTTTACCTAAAATAATACATATTTGTTGTGTATGTAGGTGCATGCATGCCACAGCATGTGTGTAGAAATCAGAAGATGACTTGGGGGAGTCAGTTGTATCCTTCCACAGTGGGGGAAGCTGACGATTGAACTCAGGTCATCAAGCTTGTCGGCAAGCACCTTTAATTGCTGAACCATCTCATTAGTCCCAGGGTGACCATTTCTTCCCTTTGAAAGAGTGTCTAGTGTTCTGGCCATCTACAAAGTTCCTACTCGAGAATTGCACAATCAAATTTTTAAAAAACGCCATCCCCCCACCTCAAAATGTTTAAAGCAACTTTATAATTTTGTGATTGGCTGTTATCCTGAAATACACATGGCTTGAAAATTGCAGGTTAAATAGCCAGAAACTTCAGCCCATTCTCCAGTGACCATGGCACACGCCACCAAGAGTCAGGTGGGGGCTTCATTTCTACATGGTCCTAATTCATATACCTGGTTCTCTCTGTGACTCTTGATTGTCCTGAAAAATAACTTGGATTGTTCTGAAAAAATAATAATAGCTGATATTATTTTCCAAGGAAAGGGGTCTTGTGTTCCTTTTATGTGTGCCCCGTGACTTTTCCTGGGGAGAAATGCACAAATGTCCATTCGCTCTAGATGTGACCCACGACATATGAAATTAATACTTACAATGCACATCTAGCTTGCGAGGCGATGGGTTTATTAGGGTTAATTGCTGGCGCGAAGATGGACAATTACTTATAGCAGTTTCAGTGACTCACAGATTAGCTGCATCACCTCAAGGTCCTGCCTGCTATGGTTGACCACTTCATGGAGTACGCCCTCTGGTGTGCCTTCCTTCTCCTCTATACCCCAGCATCTCCCAAGACCGTGTGCAGCTGGGATGCAGGGAGGAATAATATTTGAAACCCCAACTGAGGGTCATGTGACTAGCCCTTCACTCTTTACATTAGCCTTTCCATTACCTTAGCCTTAGCTATCTCTGTTTTACGGGGCTTATATTGTCACCATGACAACGGGCCAAGCATCGTGTAGGTATCATGGCAGGCTCTGCTCTGTAATGTGCAGTGATCACACTTGGGGGAAACTGCCTCCCCATACAATATATATGATTAGATCTGTGGAAGTCTGGTATGATTCGTTGATGATGTTTCTTTGATAATCATCAACAGCGTGCCTTCTCTCTGTTAGTGTCCGGTCATTAACTTTTTAAATTGGCATGTGGATATTTATATGTGTGTATGTCCATGTGTTTGTAAATGTGTGTTGGTCCCATGTGCAGGTGTACCTGCATGTATGTGCATGCACGTGCATGTGTGCACTTGGAGCTTGAAGTCAATCTTAGGTTTCATTGAGACAGGGTCTTTCTCTTTCTCTGAAGCTCCTTGGTTCAGCCAGGCGGGCTCCAGCAGCAAGCCTCAGGGGAGCAGAAATCCTCTTGCCTTCACTTTCCCAGTTCTGGGATTACAGGCACGTGCCACTATGCCTGACTCTTTTATGTGCACTCTAAGGAGGTTGAACTCCGATCTCCATCCTTGCATGGTAAGAACTCTGCCTCCTTACCCAGAGATTGCAGCCGGTGACCTGCCATTTGCGCTCTTCCTATGGATATTCGTTTTGCTAGTGACGCACAGAGTGAAGGGAGACTGACAGTCGGCTCCAGCCTCGTCCGTATGTCTGTTTTACTTTTTGGAGCCCAGAGCTTTGGTGAGGGCTGTCCCAGTTACTGTGATGAGTGAACAGCACCTCTGATAGAAATAGAGAAGTCAGGAAGCGCAACCTATTTTGTGGGAAGATGATTAATTCAGTTTTAGACATTTTGAATTTGAAAAGAGGGTTTGGCATCCGGATGGAAGTGCCTGACGCTTTAGCTAGGGCTGTGGAATCTAAATAACTCCCTGGCGCCTGAGTAGCTGAACTGTGTTATTTTTTCCTCTAAGTGGCTTTGTGCTCTGGTCAAGCCTACCTCTTAGGGATTTCATTGTTTAACTCTACAGCAGCTCCAAGCTGAAGCAGCCACCTTGATGGCTTGTCAGACTTGAAGGGGGAGGGGGAGGTGCTGGTTGCCTGGGTCTGTCACTTGGTCCTGTTAGAGGGAAAAGGTGACAGGAGAGTGGTCCCTGGTGCTCACCAGTGCTCATGTGCCATGGCCAGGGAAGATTGCTCTTTATTCTAGAGTCTTCTCCTTCCATCTTCTTTCTCTTCCTACTCACTCTCTTTCTCTGCCTCTTCTTCCTCCTCCCTCCTCCTCTCCCTCCTCCTCAACCTTCTCTCCCTCTCCCTCCTTCCTTCTGCTCTTCATCTTCCTCCTTCTCTTTCCTTTTCCTTTTATCTCTTTGCTGCTTCTTGTCCTTCTTCCTCCTCTCTTCCCTTCCTTTATCTCCTTCTCTCTTTTTTTATTCTTTATTCATTATAGAGCCCAGGCTAGTCTTGAATTTACTAGGTAGCCCATGGTGGCTTCAAACTATCAATTCTCTAGACTCTCAGATGACTTCATACCCAGAGCCCTCAGATCACATGCTGATCCTCATTTGGATTTGTCAAGTGAGCAAGGTCTGAGAATTTTGGACAGTAATTCTTGGGGATCAACACTGAGTTGTCTGTTTTCTCTTGTATGTGTACTTCTCAGAGGACCTGGAGGTTAACAGATGCAAGCTTTAGTACCAAAAAGGATTCTGCAGGTGACTTACCCAGAGAGTAGTGGATGTGTGGGGAAGCAATCCTCCCCTGTAGGACCAAGGCCTCCAGCTTGTGCTGGAAGGAGATTACTCCTTCTACCATGTAGTTTAAATAAGCATCTTGCAGTAGGTCTGTATATGTTGGGGGAGAACTTGGTGCGTGCATGTGTGTGTATGTGCATGTGTGTATGTGCGCGTGTGTGCGCGTGTGCATGCGTGTGTGTGTGTGTGTGTGTGTGTGTGTGTCCTGAGGTACAAAAACCAGAGGAAACCTTGGGTTTTGTACCTCAGCAGCCATTCATATTGTCTTCTGAGGCAGAGTCTCTCTCACTGGCTTGTGCCTTACCAAATAATCTAGGCTCTCAAGCTAAAGAACTCAAGGGGCCTGCCTCTCCAATATTGGGATTTGAAGTACACCAATATATCCGGCTTGTTTTTATGTGGGTTCTGGGGATTGATCTGAATTCTTCATGTTGGCAAGGCAAGCACTCTACCCACTGAGCTATCTCTCCTTTGCTGGGAGACCTGCTAAGCCCAAGTAATGGCAGGGACTTTGGTTGGGCAGATTGTGAATCTAGTCTCGAGGATTCTTTGATTACATTTGAGAGTGTCCTAAATCTTGTCATTCTTGAACACCTTGAGGTGTTGCTTCCCTTCCTGGGAAGCCATTTCTGAAAGCAACCTCTTCATCTCGATCAGGTTTGGGAACTGCTTCTTTGTCATGTACGTTGCTGCATGCATGGAGTTGTCAAATCTTGCAGTTTGGTATGGTGGTGACTCCCTGTAACCTCAGCTCTCAGAAGGCTTAAGCCAGGGAATCTTCGAGTTCAAGACCAACCTGTCTTATGTAGTGAGTTTGGGGTCTGCCTTGAAACTTAAATTTTATTTTCTTAGTTTGTATGTGTGTGAAGGTGCAAATGCTTCTGAGTGGACATGTCCATGAGGAGGCCAGGGGAGACCATCAGGTATCTCAACCTATCATTTGCTGCCTTATTCCCTTGAGATAAGGGTCTCTTACTGAACCTGGAACCAGGGTGGCAGCCAGTGAACTTCTGCTATCCTTCTGTCTCAGTCCCTAGCCTCCATATCTTGAGGTGACAGCCACACACACATGGATTTGCCCAGCTTTTACAAGGATGCTGGGGATTGGAACTCAGGTCCTCGTGCTTGCTAAGAATTAATCTTCTCCATTGGGGCATCTTCCCTGTCCCCCTAAACTCTTAATTAAAACAGTTAAAGATTTTGTGTGTTGCTTTCCCTTCCTTGAGTGTTGTCTGGCTGGGACACCTGCTTTCCCTGAAAAATGCGACCTACTTACAGCTTCACGTGAGCATAGCCAAGATGTCCTGGTGCTGGATAGGTCAATATTTCTGGGATGCTCAGGTTTTCCTTACATGAAGTGATAATCATTGAGGCTGAGGAAAAGAGCAAAGGGTGTTTTTATTTGTATGACATAGCAGAGATGCTGGGCCTGCTGGTATGGGGTCTTTAGTCCCAGCTGCTCAGAAAGCTGAAGTGGGACTGCAAGATGAAGGCTAGCCCAAGCTACATAGTTTGTCCAAGCACAGCCTAGGTTATAGAGTGAGTGCTAGGCCAGCCTGGGCAAATTAGCAGGGCTCTAACGAGCAAAAGGGCTAGCAAACCAGCTCAACTGTAGAATGCCTGCTAGTTATTTGTACAGTAACTAAGTACAGCCCACAGTGCTGCAAAAACAAAAGCAAACAAGGGAAACAAGCAAGCAAGCAAGCAAGCAAACAACAAAACAAAACAGAACAACACGAAAATAAAAAGAAGCTACTCGGTGTCCTTCATGTTTTTCTGGGGTTTACAAAGGCATCCCAGTTCAAATGTACAATGAAATGAGAGAAATGGGGTGGCAAACTGAGAAGAGGGGGGCCCCCAAATCAATTAGGAGTTATTCAGGCTCTGGGGACCCTGTAAACATTCGGAAGTTCCCCTCTAGAATGTAATTTTACATTCATTCTTTTAGCGTGTGTGTGTGTGTGTGTGTGTGTGCTCGTGTTGTATGGAGATGCACATGGGTGCAGAGGTCAGAGGAGACTTCCAGCATTGGATTCTCTCCTTCCACCCTATGAATCCTGGGGATCACACTCAGGTTGCCAGGCTTAGAAGCAAGTATCTTTATCCACTGAGCCATCTCCCCCATCTTAGATACGTAACTTCGTCATCTGGAAAATAGAGGGCAGCCCTTTACTGAAATAACAAGGAAGTGAATGAATGAATGATGATATTTTTCTCTCCTTTTCCCCCATTCTCTTCGGAACAGGGAAAAGATGCCGTTCCACCATGTAACTGCTGGCTTGTTGTACAAGGGGAATTACCTCAACCGATCTCTGTCTGCAGGCAGTGACAGTGAGCAGTTGGCTAATATCTCCGTGGAAGAATTGGATGGTAAGGAGTTGCCTGGTGGGAAGCCATTTTGGATCATGTGGAATCTGCCTGGGATGGTGACTGTTGGGAAGCCATTTTGCATATTGTCAAGCCTAGAGTGCTTCTCATTGGCAGCCAGGGCTAAGTATGGAGTGATGGGAAAGAGTTCAGAGACAAACTGTTGTCTAAATGACTTCGTTGTGTGGGATGGACCTTGTGGCCTGAAGAAAATCTATGATGAATGTGGTTGCCTTGGATACTGATTGGGGGATAAATTTATTTTTCTTAAAAAATCTATTGTTGGAAATCTTCTTGTGACGGCATATGCCTGTCTGCACTCAACTGAGGCAGGGGGATGAAGCGTTGATTAGGCAGGACTATGTGAGGGAAGAAGAGAGGGAGGTCAGGATCGGTGTGGAGTATTATAATGAGATGCTGTCTCCAAACAACAACAAAAAAAAGACATCTTATAGAGTTGGCAGGGTCTATATAGCCAGAATCACATTGTTGTCTTTATTAACTTTTATAGTGGAGTCCATCTGCAGGGGAGGCTTAAGCCCTGATTATTGCTGTCTCTTGACTTGGGGCCATGGTACTTTGAATGCTGCCCAAGTAAGAATCATCTGGAAGCTTCATCTAGGTGGGAACAGGCAGCAATTATCTTAATTGCCTCTGTTCTTGTGTAACACAGCATATCCCTGAGTGCCCGGGACAAGGGTTTAGGATGGAAATTTATCCTGGGAATACAGTGCCCAAATTCATCTTAGGATGCTGTCCCGTTGTACTTTGGATATAGCCACACTGCTATTCACACACACACACACACACACACACACACACACACACACAAAACAAACTGTCTTAGTTACAGTTTTACTGTTGTGAATAGACACCATGACCAAGGTAACTCTTATAAGGACAACATTTAATTGGGGCTGGCTTACAGGTTCAGAGTTTCAGTTCAGTATCATCAAGGCAAGAGCATGGCAGCATCCAGGAAGATGTGAGGCCAGAGGAGCTGGGAGTTCTACATCTTCATTTGAAGACTGCTAGGATGAGGGTCTTAAAGCCCATGCCCATAGTAACACACTTCCTCCAACAAGGCCACACCTACTCCAACAAGGCCACACCTCCAAATAGTGCCACTCCCTGGGCCAAGCATATTCAAACTACCACCACTACCACCACCACCACCACCACCACCTTCACGAGTATACACACACACACACACACACACACTCACACTCACACACCAAACACCCAGAGGGAATACAGACGTCTAAACTAGAGAGTGAAGTTGACTTAGTTGATGACATTTGCTGTGACTAACCCAGAATCAGTTCCCCCAAGTGGTTTCTTAATGCCTTTTTCTAGCAGTACCAGTTTACTACATAAACTTGGATTTTGCTTTGAGTGTAGAGAAGTTTCAACTACTCCAGATGGTCCATGTCTTTGTTTCTAAGTGTCAGGTTCAGATCTGTGGCATTTTACATGTGCATATTAGTGAGTTGGATTTCACCAGCACTTTCTTGAGCCAGTACAGCTACAATTGCTGGAGAGTAGACAAAAGGCAAGGGAAGTAAAGATGATAGGCCTTCTGTAGATCTTTCTTCTACTATCCATCTTGTTTGCACACTCATTGCAGTATGTGGTTTCCATACAGTTGACCTATAGAGTAGCAGGGCCTCGTGGGCTGCATCCATGTCTGGACTAGGAAAGACTGGGCAAGGTGAGCATTGTTAGGGATGTAGCTCAGTGATAGGACAGTTGTCTAGTGTGGAGAAGGTGCTGGGCTTGAGTCTCAACATTAGAGAGAAATAGAGGAGAGGGAAAATGGAGGGAGGGAGAGAGAGAGAGAGAGACTCATGCACCCACACAGAGGCACAGACACACACAGACACAGAAAGACAGATACACACAAACACAGACAGACACAGACTCAGACAGACACACAGGCAGACAAACAGACACACAGATATACACAAACACACACAGACACAGACAGACACACAGGCAGACAAACAGACACACAGATACACACATATACACACAGACAGGCAAGCACACAGACAGAGATACACAGGCAGACAGACAGACAGATATACACATATACACACAGATGGCACACAGACGTGGATACATACATACATACATACATACACACAGACAGAAACACAGGCAGACAGGCAGGCAGGCAGACAGACACACATACACAGACACAAGCATACACAGACACAAACATCCACAGATACAAACACACACAGACACAGATACACACACACACACACACACACACACACACACACACACACACACACAC
>NW_021604614.1:6378796-6393530 GCF_004785775.1 Grammomys surdaster | reverse complement strand
CACACACACACACACACACACACACACACACACACACACACACACACCATCTGTTTACTATTACAATCTCTGAACAGAGGCTGTTGGCCTGAGAGGCGAGTGATACCCTGAGACCTTGTCACTCTTTTATTGGTGAAAGGTTGTATAGACGTAGGACAAAGAAGCAGAGGAGCCCCACTGTCTCCATAGCAAGCCCAGGTTTGTAACCACAACAGAATGACTCCCTGCCTGCATGGTGTCTTAGTCCATTAGTACTGCTCGCTCTAACAAACTACCACAGTCAGCTTGACTTATAAACCACAGTAAGTCATTTCCCATAACTTGGGAAGCTGGCAGCATAATATCAAGGTGATATCCGTGTGCCCTCAGCAATCAAAAGGATGAATCAATGCCCTTTGGCCCCTTTAAAGGAACATTGATGCCATCTATGAGGGTTTTGTCCCTTTGATTACCTAACCCAAGGGTCCCACCTCATTATATAGCTAATATGGATCTTTTATAGGAATTCTGGGGAAACACAATATTGAGACTGTAGGAGGAATATTTGGGAGGCAAAGAGGAGCTCAAGGTTTGCCCTATTCTTGGGAGTTTGTGAATGGAATATATGGTGTATGAGTATGAGAGAAAGTCTTGCTGCTTTTAGTTTTGTAGGACCCTGTGGTGATTTGAATCTCAAATGTTCCCCACTAGCACATTCTTTTAATTTTTCCTTCCCCTCCTTTTCATGATATTAAATATTTTATTTTGCTTTAGAAAATACAAATACTTATAAAAGGATCCTGAGTATATGACTCTTTAGAGTTCTGTTATTCCACCACCCTGCCCCATCTCCTACAGTTAAGTCACCTATCCTTAGCAAGCCTTTGTTTCATAACTGGCCTTTGGATCTAAGTATTTGACTGTATTTCCATGGACCCGGCTTTCTGTTCGTATTCACCATCTCACTGGTTTATGTAGTGTTTCATTAACTGTAATTACTGCAGATATAGAAGCACAGCTAATTCTTGGTCCAGT
This sequence comes from Grammomys surdaster, assembly GCF_004785775.1. Classification (NCBI taxonomy): domain Eukaryota; kingdom Metazoa; phylum Chordata; class Mammalia; order Rodentia; family Muridae; genus Grammomys; species Grammomys surdaster. The sequence goes on along the minus strand of NW_021604614.1, from coordinate 6,392,516 downwards.
GATGGGAGCAGAAGCTGATGAACAATCCACTTAGCTAGAGGTGCCTGTTCAGCAGTTTATTGGAAGGCTTCACAGAGAGAAGAGAGAATGTTGATAAATTTGCCATATTTGGTTGATAAGAAGGTTAATAGGAGAGGGTGTTGTGGCCGTCTCTTCTTTCTGGTACCTATGGTATATACATGTGTCAGTATATTTTATATTTAAGATTTATTGTATTTCTCTCTCTCTCTGATATATATATGTGTGTGTGTGTGTGTGTGTGTGTATGCATCTCTCTCCCTCTCTCTCTCTCTTTCTCTCTCTCTCTGTATGCCTATGTATATATACATGTGTGTGCAAGTGCCTACAGAGGCCAGAAGAGGGCACCAGATCCTGAGAGCTGGAGGTATAAGTTGTGAGCTACCCAGTTTTGGTGCTGGGAACTACACTTGGGTCCTCTGAGAGATCAGAAAGTGCTCTCCAGCCTCAGATATTCTGTTTATACAGCTATTTAAATGAAAAATTCAAGTCCACATGATTGTAACATTTCTTTTTTTGGTGCTGGTGCTTGAGTGGTTCAAATCCAGGGCCTTGTCCATGCTAGGCACCACTGTGGTATTGTAGAAATATTTAATCCCAATCTGGGGTCTCTATCCCACCTTTGACCATTTAGTTCCTGGATAAAAGACATACACAACCTTTATATTTACAATAAGCCTTAATCAGCACAAGAGCGGGACGGATATCTATTCTCTATGCTGTTATGTCTGTTTCCCAGCCAAGAATCCCATTATATAATTTTCCATGTTTCTTCTGGGCTGCTCTTAACTCCAATTAGCCAACCCACATGGCCATTATTTTAAGATTCTTACCTCATGGTGGCTTCTCCTCTATTCACTTTCTTCTCCCCGTCATGGTTCTCCTCAAGCCCAGGTACCCTAAACGCCCACTTACGTCTCTTCTGCCCATCTACTGACTGTTGGCATCTTTATTGACTAATCATAAGTAGCTTGGGGACAAGGACACATAATGCATGCTCGCATCATTTGGGTCTATGTGCAAACTCTCATCTCTGGGGCAACCAGGCCTTGGGGACCACACCTAGCATTACAATACATAGCAACAGAACAAACCTCAACACTGTACCTTTGTAAGTACGTGCTCTACTTACCTTTGCAGGTTCATGCTGTTAGTTTGTATTCTCCATCTGGAGTGCTATTTTGGGAGGATGTCTGACCCTTGGTGGGCAGAACCTGCTGGCAGATGTAGGTCAGTAGGAATAGGCCACCAAAGGTTATCCACTTACTGGTTCCTGTTGTTCCATCTGCTTTATCCGCCATGATGTGAACAGTCTCACTCACCCGCTCCCACTGCTGTGAGCTGAGATGCTCCAACAAGCTTTCTAAGCCATGTAGTCTGAAACCCTGCTGTAGGGACAAGAAGGCACAGTCCCCTACACTGTTGCATTAGGAACTTGGAGTGTCCACAGTAAGCATACCTGGCCCTAGGAACTGGTTAATGCCACTTGTACATTTTAGGTAGCTCTTGTGTGTGTGTGTGTGCATGTGTGTTTTGGGGTGTTTATTCATGTGTGTGCATGTGCACTTGGAATTTAGAAGACAACCTCAAGTATTGCTCTTCAGGATATAGATACCTTGTTTTCTTGAGACAAAGCCTCTTATTGGCCTGGAACTCCTCAAGTAAGCTAGTGACTGCCAGGGTTTTCTGCCTCCCAAGGACATGGCACCATGAGTTTGTTTTTTTAAACTTGATTCTGAGGACCAAATTCAGATTGTCATGCTTCTAAGACAAGCACTTCAATGACTGTGCTATGTCCCCAGCCATATTTTAGGCTGAGTTTGAGATTACTAATATGATGAACTTTGTAAGTCATCTATGGTTTCAACTTTGTAAACACCAACATTAGGCAGCTCACAACCTGTATGTCCAGTACTAAGGACCTGGTTCCCTTTCTTCCCTGATAACCATTCCCTTAATAATTAGGAGATGGTTTCTCAGAGTCTTAGAACAAACAGAAACTTTCTAGCAGTTAAACTGGACTCTGCTATGGCAACTCTCTTTGGCTCTAAAGACTGCTGGCTGGCTTTGGGCCCTTCTTCCCTGCTGTCTCCTATATAGATTTCTTGCTAAGATCCTCCCCCACCTCCCTGCACCATTCTTGAGAAAGCTATAAAACAAACAAGTGTACTGCTGTTTCAACCAGGCCTGGGCATTCTGAACTGGACCTGAGTGTACCCTTTTAGTAGCCACAGGAGCTGGCAAGAATTGTAACTACCCTCCAAATACAGGTGGGGGGTCCCTGGGTGAGAGAAACCAGCACTTTATGACCTGAGGCTGATTGGTAAAGATGATGTGTTTGTCCTTCAGGATGGTAATCCAGACTCTCTGCCTGCAGAAGGGCCATTTATTTTCTGATGGAAGATTCATTCTTTTATTTATTTATTTATTTATTTAGCCAAGGTGAACACTGAGCTATGACTCTTCTTGCTTTATTGCAAGCATTCTGGGGCTCTGGGCATGACAGTGAAGATGTGCCCTGAGTTTAGAGCAGACAGGAAGGTTCTGATCACCAGCTAGCAAGTGTCAATTCACAAGGCTATGGAGTAGATCTTGGAAGACACAAATTTCTGAGGTATTGTGTAATTGTTCTTTTTGTTGACTGCTTCATGCGAAAGCCCTCTTATATAGACTCATGTATCCCTAGGATACAGGTGGCGTGGCACATGGACTTGTTATGTTGGACACTGATAGCCATTACGTCATCCTTTATAAGCTGGCTGTGTTGGCATGTTCCTTTTTGTTGTTGTTGTTGGTTTGTTTTTGTTGTTGTTGCTGTGAGCATAATACCCAGGGGAACGTCTTGAAAAAGAAAAGAGTCATTTGGGATCATGGTTTCAAGTGAAGAGCATTATGTCAGGGTAGGCGTGACAGAGCAGAGTAAATTAACATCACAACGACACTCAGGAAGTATAGAGAGTGTAACAAGAAAGAACTAGAGATAATTAACCATAAAGGACCTCCCTCTAGTGAGCTGTTTATGTTAGCCAGGTCCTACAGCATGTAATTTCTAGAAACTTCCTGTAATGGTTAGTTTTAATTGTCAACTTTACATAACCTAAAATCATCTGGTAAGACGGCCTGAATGAGGAATTGTCTTCACTGAGTTGACCTGTGGCCATGTCCGCAGGGATTTACTTAATAAGCTGATTGATGTGGAAAGACCCAGCCCACTGTAGGCAGCACCATTCCCTAGGCAGGGGATCCTGCACTGTATAATTAGAGAAATTAAGCTGAGCGTAAGCAGGCAAGTGAGCAGGTGTGCATTCATTCCTTTCTACTCTTGACTGTAGATGTGACGTGAGTAGCTATTTGAGGGCTCCTGCCTTAACCCACAGTGATGACGATGGAACTTTGACTTGACAGGTGAAATAAGCCCCCTTTCCCCATAATCTATTTATTTTAAATCACAGCAACAGAAATGAAGCAGAAGTTGATACCAAGAATGAGGTCATTGACACAATGTTGAGACTACTGTATTGCTTTTATGCCACCAGTTGAGGACCAAACATTGAATGCATGAGCTTTTTTGGGGGTGTTATATTGCCTATTGAAAACCACAGCAGTTGAGGACCATACCCTTCACCCCACCTTCTCACACATAACATCTGCAGCCTCCTGCTTGTGGGTGGCCACAGAGATAGCTTTCCCACCTAGTTGAAGATTGTCACCATTGATAGAACATCTTTCTTTCTGTGTTTTAGTCAAAAGCATCCTGTCTTTGAGTAGAGTTGTGAGTATAAAAGAACCACAGTCTACACAAGTCACCTCAAGTGACTGCAGTTTCTTCGTGGGAAGTTTCTCTTCCTTCTCTTTAAACAAGTTCGAGAGAGAGTGATGCATCAAATTGGCCAAATTGGAGTTGGAAATTGCCCAACAAATTGGAAGCGTGGATTAGTGGGACCTCCTGCTCCTTCACATGTTCCTGCCTAGGCAACCCTCATGTGTTCCCGTCTAGGCGTCCACTGCTCCTTGGTTGAGTCTACCTTTTGATACTATAGCAAGGTTCCTGGAGTTTGCTTTCCTTAATGTTCTGGAGGTTTCACGAATACAGCCCTGGCATTGACTGTGTTCTAGTGAGGGCCCTGTGGTGCCTGGCAGTGGAGTGGCAGAAGCCTGTGAGACAAGGGAGGGATCCTGTCAGAAAGTGGGACACCAGAGAAAGACATCTTCTTAGACATATATTACATACACAACACATGATGTCTTAGTTAGGGTTTCCATTGCTGTGAAGAGACACCATGACCAAGACAACTCTTATAAAGGACAGAAATTCATTGGGGCTGGCTTACAGGTTCAGAGGTTCAGTCCATTGTCATCATGGAAGGAAGCATGGCAGCATCCAGACAGATGTGGTGCTGGAGCAGAAGTGCAAATTCTAGCTTCTGGCCCCTGCTCCCCAGGACCACAAAGTACTCCAAAGGAATAAACTCATACTTTATTGTGGTCTCTGTGTGTATAGGGTAGGAGTTTGCACACAAGCAAGTACAAAGGTTAGAGGATAACTCGTGGATGTGGGTTCTCACTTTCTTCCATGTGGAGCCTGGGAATCGAACTCAGATCGTGAAGCTAGACAGCAAGCATCTTTACTCACCAAGCCATTTTACATATCCAGTTAGCTTGAAAGTACAGTTTTCCTTTGTAGCTGTGTTTTGTAAATGTGAACAATCCGGAAGTGACATCGGTGACTGACTTTGTCCAAGATTGTTTGTGTAGCATCTGTTAGAACTGGGATTCAAGTGTCGCCTGGTTTCAGAGCCCCTCCCCTCCCTTGAAGCATTTATGCTCTGAATCCTCCTCCCTGCTGGATGAGGCCCTTGTGCCTTCCTTGAAACAGGCATGCTGCTGTCATGCACATCACTGCCACCCTGGTGACACACAGGTGAACACCGGCTGATTAATCAAACTTGCAGTGGGTGGAGAGATATTTTTAAAGCTCAAGATGAACCCAGCATGCTCCTGACCAGGAACATGGAACTGTAGGCTGCCCTGGACAGGGATGGGCAGGAAGGAGGCTGGCTTCTCCACCTGAGCTGTGACAGCATCTTCTTCCTACTCAACTGGCCTGTATTTTCTTATAAAAACAATTTCCAATTTTATTTCTCATCTTCCTCCTCCTCTCTCTGTCTCATTCTGTCTCTCTATCTCCCTCCCTTTCCCTCCTTCGTCTTCCTCCTCTCTCTCCCCTTCTCTCCCTCCCCCTTCCTTCCTTCTTTTCTCCTTTCTTTCTTTCTTTCTTTCTTTCTTTCTTTCTTTCTTTCTTTCTTTCTTTCTTTCTTTCTTTCTTTCTTTCTTCTTTATGGTACTAAGGATTATACCCAGGGCTTACTGCATGCAACAAAAGCTCTGTATCACTGACCCATGCCCCCAGCCCCTTACTGGGGGATTCTAGGGAAGTAGTCTACCACTGAGCTATGCCCCAAGCCCTTCACTGGGGGATTCTAGGCCAACATTCTATTACTGAGTCCTGTTTTTGCTTGTTATTTTGAAACAGGATCTCACCAAGTTGCTAAGCTTAAATTCATGCTGTAGCCCAGGCTATCCTTACACTTATGATCCTCCTGCCTCAACCTCTTTAGTACGATAGGATGATAGGCTGGTTATCACTTTGCCTGACCATCCTACCTCCATCTCTTAAAAGATGTATTTATTTTATGCGTAATGCATATAAGCATAGATATGCACTGTGTGTGTGTGTGTCCTCGTTTGTGCCCACATGTGCATGCATGTGTGCATATGTGAGGTCAGAAGACATCATCAAATCTCTGGAACCAGAGGTAAAACCAGTTGTGAACCACTGTGTATGTTCTGGGAACTGACCCTGGGTTCTTTGAAAGAGCCACAAATATCCTTAACCACTGAGTCATATTCTTCTTTTGATGGTTGACTTAGAGAGTCCAGAGGAGCCTTCTGCATGTCTTTTTGTTTTTTTAAATGGAGACACTTGCCTCTAAAGAGAGGGTCTTAAGGGTCTAAGTGAGGATTATATCCAGGGCTTCCTGCATGCTACAAAAAGCCCTGTAAAGAACTTAAGTAAACACAAAACTTCTTGCCACAAGATGAGAACATGGCAGCTTCTATTCTGAGAGGCTGACAGCTCACATGTCTCCATAAAAGCCACACCATAATTCACATCTTTCCATTCATTGTGAGTGGGATGGCTGGATAGGCGGATCTGCTCCTGGGCTGGGAGTCACCTTCACAGCCTTGTCTTTTCTTTAGCAAAGCTTTCCCTTTGGAAGCTTGACTTACCCAGCCTTGAGGGAACTGTTTTTGTGGAGGGTTGTGGGCTTTTGTTATCACAGGAGAAAAAGTCTGTGCTGGAAAGTTTTATGTCAACTTGGTACAAGCTAGAGTCATTGGAGAGAAGGAAGCCTCCACTGAAAAAATGCCTCAGTGAGGCTGGGCTATAGGCAAGCCTGTGGGCCACTTTCTTTACTAGTGATTGATGGGGGAGGGCCCAGTCCATTGTGGATAGGGCCATTCCCAGACGGTGGTCCAGGGTTCTATAAGAACTGAGTATGGTAGCTGAGCAAGCCATGGGGAGCAAGACAGTAAGTAGCATTCCTCCATGGCCTCTGCATCACTCCTGCCTATAGTTTTCTGTCTTGTTTGAGTGCCTGTTCTGATGAACTGTGATGAAAAATGTAAGCCAAATAAATGCTTTCCTCCCCCAACTTGCTTTTGGCTATGATGTTTCATGACACTAGTAGAAACCCAAACTAAGACAAGGGATGTCTCTGAGGTACCTGTTTCTAGGGGCAACTTTTAGGAAATGTCTGCCGAAGACTCAGAGTTGATTCCCACATCCTGCTTGAGCACATGCCTTGTAGCTGTGGCCAGGAAGGAGATTTGAGTATTCTCTCCCACACTCTGACTCTCTTCACTTGTCATCGGTATTCTCTCCGCTTCCAAAAGTGATTGAGACATCTTATGATAAAAGAGGAAAATCATGAACCACAAAAGCTGTCAGCATCGAAATAGAAACAAAATTTCACATAGAAGCAAGGAGGGGGATAAAAAAGTGACATTCTCCTAAACTTAGTACGTTGGCTGTGGGGGCTGGAGACATAGATGGCTCAGAGGTTAAGAATGGCTGCTGCTCCCGCAGATCCATTCTGTTCCTAGCTCCCATGTCAGGTGGCTCACAACTGCCTGCAACTTCAGCCCCAGAGGACCCAGCACTGCCTTCTTCTGGTCTCTGAGGTACCCACATGCACCTGTGAGTATATATATCTGTACCATATGCATATGTGTGTGTGTGTATATATATACACACACATACACATAAATAAAAGTCAATCTATAAAAATAAGTGTATTTTGAAAGAGCCTTAACCTGAGCTCCAAAGTTCCAGTGGGTAGAGATACAAAGGCTAACATGAATTATGTTCATCCAAAGACAGCCTTAAAGCATTCTGTAACAAGAGTTTTTGTCATCTGGGTTTTACATAGATCACTTTTGTTCTACTGTGAAAACAACAAGCCTCGGGGTATTTTGTACCTTTGCTTCAGATATAGCAATGATCTTTTCTTTTTGTCTCACTCTTTAGTCTTTGAGGCTGCATGTGTGTGCACCTGTGTATACATACGTGCAGGTGTATGTGGAAGCACACAGAGGTCAATGTTAGTGTCCGCCTCCATTGTTCTTGATCTCTTTGAGCATTTTATAGATGAAAACAAAGTATTTTAATCATATCTACCCCCAGCTAGATACCACCCAGTACCCCTCCCAACAAGTACCCCTCTCAGCTGCTGTTTCTGCTTCTTCTTCTCCTCATCCTTCTTTTCCTTTTCCTCCCCTCCTCTTCTTCCTCTTCCTCCCCTTCTCTTCTTCCTCTTCCCCCTTCTCTTCTTCCTCCTCTTCTTCTCCTCCTCCCTTTCTCCTCTTCCTTCTCCCCCTCCTTTTTTTTCCTTCTCCTCCTCTTCTTTCTCCTCTGCCTGTTCCCCCTCTTCCTCATCCCTCTCCTCCTCTTCCTCCTCTCCCTCCTCCTCTTCTTCCTTCTTCACCTCTTTCCCCTCCTACTCTTCCCTCTTCTCCCCCTCCTCCTTTTCCTCCTCCCCCTCCTCCTCCTCCTTTTAACCCACTGAACCTGATTAGTGCTTTCCTCATGAGTATGGTGCAGGGGTTATTCACAGGAGCATGGGCAACAAACCATGGATCATACTCCTGAAGAAAACTGACTTTCCCTTCCCTAGACACTGTTAGTTGCCAATCACTTAGTAGCTGCGGTGAGAGGTTTTGGGCCTTTGTGTCATTCATCCTGGAACATTGACCTGCTTGATCTTGTACCAGCAACCACAGTGGTTATGCACAGCACATGGATGCACAGCCATATTATATCCAGAGGCCATTGTTTCTAAGCAGTCTTCTTCATCCACTTCATTTTAGCGACAGGGTGTCTCTCTGAAATAGAAGTCACCAATTTTGTTAGATTGTTGGTCAATGACCCAAGGGATCTGCCAAATGAGCCATCTTCTCAGCTATTAATTCCTGAATATATTTTAAACTGTTTCTGATTCACGATGCTTTCCCAGAGGTGATTCTCAGCGAAGGAAGAGGTATTCCTTTTAAACTTCTAGAAGAGGAGAAATAAGGAGAAAACCTTCTCATCAAGTTATTAATTGAAATAACTGATTGTTATTAATGTCAATTATTTCTCTGGGTTGATTTCTATACTCCTTCTGCAGATTGCTGGCAAGATAGGGATCTTGGTTTGTTAGCCTTCTATTACTGCAATAAAATATTTGAGACAATCAGCTTAAAAGGATGTTGCCAGAAATGTGACTCAGCAGTTAGGAGTACTTGTAGCTTTTGTAGAGGGCAGACCTACATGAGGTAGCAAATAATTGACTGTAACTCCAGTTTCAGAGTACCTGATGCCCCCTCTGGCTGCAGAGGGTACTGCATGCACATGATACACACACATGGAGGCAAAGCACACATACACACAACATAAAAAAAATATTTTTTAAAAAAGATTTATTTGACTCATGGTTTCATGTGTGACTGGTTTTGCTGCCTTTGACTATGGCAAGAGAATACATCATGGTAGGGTTGTGTATTGGAGTGAGCTGATCAGCTCACGGTGGCTGGGAAGCAAAGCAGAGAGAGAGAGGAAAAGCACCATTGTCCCATAATTCCTTTCAAGGGCACACTCCAAATAGACCAAAACTTCCTACCTCTTAAAGACTTCCACCACCTTCCAATAGCCCCAAGGTAAGGACCAAGCCTTAAGCACTTGGGCAAATGAGGGACATAATAAATTAAAAAATAAAAACACATACAACTCGATATTAAGGTTAAAGCATTAACTTGACTTGGGATAATTGAAGAGAACATTATCAGTGACATTATCAGAAGGGGCGGTTAAACAGTTGAGTCCAGTGTTCAGGACCCACATCAGGCAGCTCACAACTGCCTATACCAGGGCAGTTCTCTTCTGGCCTCTATAGGGACTTACATGCATCCCACCCCCATCCCACACCACACACATTAAAAAATGACTTACCAGTTGTTCCTCATAAAATTCCTTTTCTATTATCCCCAGGGAAAGATTCCTTTTCACAAGAAATGCCTCTTCATCAATCCACTGAGGTCGTTAAGTGCTCTATCTACCCAAATGAGTTAACCTGCTGAGTAGAATTGCCCAACATTATCCATCTGGATGCAGAGGGGGGTTTGCCAAAACCCATCATTTTGATGTTGGCTTTGTTGGTATTTCGCCTCATACTAATTGGCTATCACTAGATTCAACTGTTTTGGGACCAATCAAGGATGTAATATTAGCAACATGTTTTAGGAAGGCTGGCTTACCCATCTCCACTCTTTTCAATATCACCTCAAGTCATTTTAAAGCAGATTATGGGTTGGGATGGAACCATTGGAAATATATATATATATATATATATATATATATGTATATGTATATGTATATGTATATGTATATGTATATGTATATATATATATATATATATATATATATATTTAAATTAAGGTGGTTATTTAAAAGCCAGACCTGTAATTTCAGTACTTGGGTTGTTGAGGTTGATGAGTTCAAGGTCTGGGCTTCACTGTGAAACATTATGTCCAAAACAACAATAACAACAACAACAACAACAACATCTAAGAAAACAAACCCAATGCAAGTTGGACATAAGAATAAGAACACTAGGTCCTCTGAGAATTTATCCAGAGGGAGTTAGGCATTCCTGATTATTTCCTCTCTAATGAGGTAGGACTGTTTGATGAGATAGCAGCCTTGAGGCTTGGTGACCTTTGATGAGCTTGGTGACCTTTGATGACATTCAGTGCTTAATGGATTTTGATTTGTCCTATGTGAATCATAGCACAGATTTCTTAGAACAGCCAAGTGGGTTGCTAATGTAAATGTGGCAGGTAGCAAATACCCAATCAATAGCAACAGTAGGGCTGGGGACACCTGTGTAGAATCCCCCAGGGAGGAGCAGGGGGTATAGGTTAGTAGTAGAGTGCCTGCCTAAAACCCCCCAGTAAGGGGCTAGGTGTGGCTCCAGCATTAGACCATCTACCCAACACAAGATTTCCATCTCTAGTGCTTCACCTGTGTGTGCGTGCCTTACAATTTCCTCCCGCCCGCACAATAATTTTGTTTCTTCTTCCTTCTGCTCTTTCTCTCTTCCCCCTTTTGTTCTTCTGATTCGTGTACTCTTTAGTTTTCTTCTTATTTTAGTTTTTGGAAACAGACTCTTGTTATAGATCAAACGGCATGAAACTCTAACCCACCAAGTTAGTTTCAGGATTGCAATCCTCCTGCTTCAGCCTCTGGGATTACAGTGCTAAGATTATAAGTGGAATCTGATGATGTTGAAGATGACGATGATGATGACAACAACATCAACGACACTGCACAGGATTATCATTCCACACCATAGCAAGTATTAGGTCTTTACAGGTCAAAGTGAAACATTACCCAGAATTCTATGCTAGTGTCCTGCCCAGACAAGACAACTTCAGCATCTTTGGGCCTTCAGTCAGAGAGATTGTTGTTGCTGCATAAAAGAACCATTTTATCCCACCAGGATTGCCTGTGTTTTACCTCTGATCCCGTGAGGACACCTCCCTCATTTCCAGCGATCCAGCCTTAGAACTTTGTTTTTGGAAGGCTGCTTTCATTGTCCCAGAGGATAAGAGTCTAAACTGCCAAAGGAAAGCTGGGCTTGGTGCTGCACAGCTGGAACCCCAGTGCTCAGGAGACTAAGACCAGGAGTTGATGCCAGTTTCTGTTACACAGGGAGAACTTGTCTTGGAAAACCAATGGCTGAGAATGTAGCTCAGTGCAAGAGTGTGGCCTATGCTGCACAGAGCTGTTCAGGAAGTCCCCAGTACCACCTAAATAAATAAACAGCTAGCTGAAGAAAGCAGATGGGGGGAGAAGCAGACTTGGGATGGACTGCCTCTAGAGATGGAATTAGGCTCCTTTAAGACTTTGTTTTGGTGAGAGAAATATCTTTGAATGTCTGAAATTCAGTTCTTCCAAGTCCTTAGTTAAGAATGTATCTACCCGATGAAATTTGTTTCATGAGTTGGAGAAGAGGTGATGAAAGGGAGACAGAGATTATGTGATGCTTGTATTGTAACATATATATGTATAAAATTTATTTTTATTGGTGTTTTGTCTGTGTGAGGGTGTCAGAAGCCCTGGAACTGGAGTTATAGATAGGTACAAGCTGCCAAGTGGGTGCTGGGAATTGAACCCAGGACCTCTGGAAGAACAAGACATGCTCTTAACCACTGAGCCATCTCTCCAAGCCTATAATAATGCTTGGTTTTAATGTCAACTTGCTACAAATAGAATCACTTGAGTGTGGAGGCTTTACTAAAGAATTGTCCTGATTGCTTTAATTAAGGTGGGAAGGCCCACCTTCACACATGCTTTCTGGTAGCAACTCAGATTAAAAAAAAAAGTGTTCGTCAGAGAGAAGGTTATGGCAGAAAAAGGTTATTCGCCTCTGGTCTGCTTGGCCTTCCCTCTCATGGCCAAGTTGATGTATGCTGTTGCTGCTGCTGAGCTCTTTGCTGGCTTCAGAATTAGTATATCCAGCCTTCTATCACTAAGAACCAACAAGTTTGCCAGGAACCTTCCACATTTTAGGCACCAGATTAGAACTGTTAAACCACTCAGGTTGTGGACTGAGCAACCACCAGGTTCTGGGGGTCTCTCCTTGGAGACTGTTCTGACTGCTGAGGCACTGGGCCTCAAGCAATAAGCAACTCCCAGGTTCTCAGCCTCTCGGAGGCGAGACGATTATTGTTAACATTTTATGTAAACTGATTTAATATTAATAAAAGATTATTATTTTTTATTGCTCCTGTTATTCTACAGAACCCTGACTCATGCTAAGTATGGTACCTGGGGTGATTCTGAAGACACAGAATGAATGAGTTTCTTTTTTTTTTTAATATTATATATTATTATTTATTATATATATTATATGTAGCTGTCTTCAGACACACCAGAAGAGGGCATCAGATCTCATTACAGATGGTTGTGAGCCACCATGTGGTTGCTGGGATTTGAACTCAGGACCTCTGGAAGTGCAGTCAGTGCTCTTAACCACTGAGCCATCTCTCCAGCCCGAATGAGTTTCTTTAGTGGGCTTGATGGTATTAGAAAGAAGTTTGGGCTCCCAAAGAAAGAGACTTCTCCAACTGAAGTTGGCCAAACGTTACTCTTGATCAAGAGAATGATACTCATAAAAGCAGAAGAACAAGCAAACTAGGACATGAAGGTCACTTGGTTCTTGTTCTAATTCAGGTGACAACTTTGTCTTTTCCCCTTTGGCTGGAGTCTGACCTCACACAATTCTGATCAGCTAGTTTAAAATACAGTTGGAAGGAATTGAAAGAAAGTAAGAAGAGTTAGCCACTGAATGCAGCAAGGCCTTCGTGTAAACAAATGTTCTACCCAGTGGGGGATTAAAATATTTGCATAGAGGTCTAACAAAGTGGGGGAGATAAAAAAAAAAAAAGGTTTGAATTCCTTGCCCTAAAAGTGTTTCATAGTGTTTAACAGAAAAGATAATACTTAGTTTCTTACAGTGGTATCTGGTTCTTGTTACAGGATATTTGAACCTGTAGAATGTGACTCAGCCTTTAGCACACACCTTTAATCCCTCTGGCTGGTATAGACATACCCTTAGTACACACCTTTAATCCCAAACAATGAAGGTAAAGTTGTTTGTAGAAGGAAACACCCATGTTTGAAAGTGATGTCTAATTGAGTGGCAGAAAGAGTGATCAATCAGAGAAAGATTTTTGACAGAACAGGATATGCCCAACTCTGATGAGGAGAGAGGAAAGGGAAGCTACTCAAGAGAGAGACAGACAGTATAGTGCAGAAGTATACAGTGCAGAAATACAGTAGAGTTCATGGAGAGCAGTACAGTAGAGTTGAGAGGGAGAGTAGAGCAGCCCAGAGAGGGAGAAAGAAGCAGTTTTACTTGGACAGTTGAACAGAGAGGTTGAAGAGAGGGCAAGCTAGACACAGCTGAAAACAGAAGGAACCAGAGAATGAGAAGAAGCCAATGGATTAGAACAGATTGCCAAAGTTAGTATGAGGTCAAGGAGAGCAATTCAGGAGAGGCAGAGAGGAGAGAGAGAGAGAGAGAGAGAGAGAGAGAGA
>NW_021604614.1:6351633-6378696 GCF_004785775.1 Grammomys surdaster | reverse complement strand
AGAGAGAGAGAGAGAGAGAGAGAGAGAGAATATTGAATTAGTTAGCCTAGGGAGGAGCATGAGACAGAACAGATGAGTTGAACCAGCCAGCCAGAGTTCAGAAAGATCTAGAAAGGGTGAACTTATTAAGCAGTAAGTCTCAGAAGTGGAAACCATTCTAGGCCTAGATAAGATTGTTCGGAGGCTAGAAGCTTCCAGGACTAGGGCTAGGTTAGCAGATGGAGGCAGTAAACCTCCGAGACTACAATTACTACAGGAGAACAAAAGTTACTTTTACAGGTTCTCCAACTGGTTGAAACCTATAGTTGCTAAGGAGTCCTTGAGTAGCTTGGAGTGCACTGGACATCCATGGTGTGAACTATTTAAAGAACTTATTAAGATAAGTGCATTTGATGCTTCTGGTTTACCTCTTGTGAAGAACAAAGAATTTAGTGACTGTGTATAAAAATGTTGATACTTTGTTGGAAAATAATGATGCTGGCTCTTTTGCATCTTTGAGCCAAGTGACAAAAGAGAAGAGATGAGCTTAGTGATAAAGTCAACCAGCTCCAGATGCACCATAAACAATCTAATGATCTCTAGATATGCGCTGGAAAGGACTCTTCTCTCCAGCAGCCCTTAGAGCTCCAGTTGTAGGAAACCAAGTCCAAATGCTCTTTAGCTGAGTTACAGTGCAAAGTTAATTCCCAGCCACGGAGGGTGTCAGCAATTAAAGTGAAGGCACCGACTGGAAATGAACAGGATATGAGGATTTGGAACGGAGCCTGATTGTTGTTGGTTTTTGTCCACTTGATATAAACTATAGTTATATAAACTATAGTTAAATAGTTTATATCTGAGTGGAAGGACCCACGATTGAAAAAAAAAAACTGTAAGCAGGGCTGTGGACCAGTTTTTAAAAATAGTGATTGATGGGGGAAGGTCCAGCCCAACTGTGGGTAGTGTAATACCTATGTGGGTGGTCCTGGGAGTGTATAAGAAGGAAGGCTGATCAAGCCACAAGGAGCAAGCCAATAAGCAGTGTTCCTGGGTGGCTTCTGCTTCAGTCTCTGCCTTCAGGTTCCTGCCTTGAGTTTCTACCCTTCCCTTCCCTTAGTGATGGAGTGTGACCTGGAAGTTTTAAGATGATTCAGATCCTTCCTCTCCAAAGTTGCTTTTGGTCATGGTGTTTGATTACAGCAATAGAAACCCTAAGACAGGTGGCGATGTGTGGGTGGAACCCGAAGAGGTTGAGGGCTTGAATTCTTAGATTCCGATGGACTTATTCTGCCTGGGGAAAGGGTCTCGCTATCATTCCATCCCCTTGGCAGAGGATGTGTCCTCACGCCCACTCTCCTGCAGTGTTGTCGTTGCTGGCCTTGCCTGAATGAATTAATTCTGCCCTATGGATAGAGCAGGCAAGGACTTTCCCTAAAGGAGATGCCAGACATGGCAGCGCTGATCCCCAACAGGGACCACCGACCATTGCCTCTGGTCCTATAACTAGACTCGAGGCTAAGCTGGTCCCTAGAGGTGAGGTAGGAAGTATGGTCCAGAAGGAGCTGTGCTGCGCCCTTCAATAACTTGAGTTTCAAATTCACTTAAGCAGATATCTGGGGAGTGTGTCTGGGGATGGGTTTTAAGGGTGTGGGATAATGGTAGAGGGAACATAAATCCAGTCTGAACTTATCTATACAGGCCTATTGAACAGACATTCTAGGTTCAGTATTGAGACACACACAGTTAAAAAAGTCCCGAGAGTTATTTGAGTGGTTGGCTAGAGTATTTGTGCAAGGATGGCCTACCGAAAAGGAGCTGGAAACACCTGATATTCCTTGGCTTAGTGTTGATGGAGGGATTTTAAGGCTCAGGGAAATTGGAATGCTTGAGTGAATTCGCCTTTTAAAATCTAATCCTCTACAACGGGATGACCCAGAAGACACGTCCTTCACTAATGCTATGAGATGGGAAATGGGAGGGGCTCCAGCACGTTTGAGAGCTTTGTCTTTGTTCCTTTTGCACCAGACCTTCGGGTGGGAGATACAGCTGCCCAATTGGACAAATTAAATATTATGAGTTTAATTGAACCCAGAGCAGCAGGGACCAGGTGGCAGCATTGAATGCCAAAGGAAAGGTGAACAGAGCCCAGACAAAGCAATATCTTTAATGGCTTGACTAATCAGCACAGTATTCCCCAAAATGGCATAGATATGAAGCCTACTCAGTTTCTGCTTGATCAGTATAAAACAAAAAAACAAAACAAAACAAAAAACAGAACAAAACAAAACAAAACAAAACAAAAAACCCTCTTGAACAAATGAAAGAAAGGCTATATTGGATCATGGTATCAGGGAATCATGACCCGTTAAACAACTAATAGACTTACAATCACAGATCAAGAAACCCTTGACTGAAGGAAGGCCAGGGTTCCCTGAGGAAGGACTATGTTTAACACTGAGGATCTTTACTGTTTGCCTTTTCCCATTCCTCTCTCACAGAGAGGGACCTATGGCCTTTTACTAGGGTAACTGGGCACTGAGGGAAACAGAGCAATGAGAATTTCCTATTGGATACTAGCTCCAAATACCAGGAGACTCCCCAAAGCATTATGCCTCTCTACTTAAATAGGGGCTTAGGAGTTTTGGCTAAAGTAGAACTCACAGTGGATCCCCAAACTCATCTGGTGGGTTTCTACTCAGTTCCAGAATGTATAATTGGGGTAGTTATATATAGAAGTTGGTACAAATCTTATTTTGGTTCCCTGACCTATGGGCCGAGGGCTATAATTCTTGGAAAGGGCTACTGGAAGCCAGTGACGTTGCTTCTACCATTGAAACTAGTGACCCAGTATAGAAATTAGTGCCACCATCCAGGACTTGAAAGATGCAGGGATGATGGTTCCCAATACATCTCACTTTAACTCTCCCATTTTGCTTGTCCAGACAATAGACAGATCATGGACAATGATGGTTGACTGTCACAAACTTGACCAAGTAGTGACTGATTTCGGCTAATGTACCAAATGTGGTATCTTTATCTGAGAGACTAACACAGCTCTTGATACATGGTATACGAATAATGATGTAGAGAATGCTTTTTTTCTTGATGCCTGTCCTTAGAATCACAAGAAGCAGTTTGCTTTGATCCGTCAACCCCAGCAGTACACCTTTATGGTTCTACCTCAAGGGTATATTCATTCTGCTGCCCTGTATCATGACTTAGTTTGACACAACCTTCATTGATTGTCTTTCCCACAGAGTATTATGCTGGTATACTGTATTGATGATGTTATGTTCAACAGACCAAATGAATGAGGTGTAGCAATCACTTTGGACTTGACAAAGCATGTAGCACCCAGAAGATGAGAAATAATCCCAATAAAATTTTATCTCAGTGAAAGTTCCAGGAGTCCAGTGGTACAGGGTACCCGAGAGAGTCCATCTAAGGTGAAGGGTATGTGGCTGTACGTGGTCATTCCCACTGCTAAGAGACAAGCACAATGCTTAGTGGGTCTGTTTGGATTTTGGAGGCAGCACATTCTTGGGTGTATGATTTTGGCCCTTATACCATGACTTTGGAAAGCTGTCAGATGGGAATGAGACCTGAAACAGGAGAATGTTGCTAATCTCTGTGGACCCACCAGATATATAAATACGGACATGGAGACACTTGTATATTTTAAAAGCTTAGGCCTTTAACTTTAGGCTACCTTCCAGCTCCTATAACTTGACTAATTCTGCCTCAGTCTTGTCCCCAGTCTACCTCTCTGCTTGTCTACCATATAGCTCTTTCTGAATCCGCTCTTCTCAGCTTTTTCCTATTGTCCCTTTCTGTCAGGAAGTCCCGCCTTCTACTTTCTGCCTAGCTATTGGTCAGAAGATGTTTTTATTAAAGCCAATCAGGAATGCCTTATGTAGATGAGAAAGGTCAGAGACATACCTTCACACAGTGTGCCCCAACAGGTCAGAGCTTTTCGACAAGTCCAGGGTGCTGTGCAGGCTGTGTTGCGCCTGGACCACATGACCCAGCCAACTTGATGGGGTAGAAACCTGCTCCCTTTTGTCAGGGAGCTTTGGCTGACAAAGCCCAAGTTGAGTTGAATAAGTGGAATGAGGATTTCTGCTTTCTTCCTTCTGAAGCTAGTGGCTGTGCTGGAATGGTGGAAGTTTCTAGAAATGAAGAAACCTACTGACTTAATACTTTAGCTTTCCCAGGTTATTTCTACTCCTCTCAGTTTTTTCCTCAAACATCTGGTAATATCCAAGGCTATCTTGCCCAACCCTAAACATCAATTTCAGACTTTTTGTTGTTGTTGTTGTTGCAACTTTGTGGATGAAAAACAGGGCTATGCATTTGTTAGGCAAACATCTACCACTGACATGCCTAGTTGTCTGTCTGTCTATCTATCTATCTATCTATCTATCTATCTATCTATCTACCCATCTATCATATATCTATTTAATTTTGAGACAAGGTCTCCATAAATTGCTCAAGCAAGCCTTGAGCTCACTCTGTAGCAGAAGGAAGGTCTCAAACTTGTGTTTCTCCTGTCTCATCCTTCACAACACTTGCAATGACAGATGTATACCCCATACCCAGTTCAACATCATTATTAATGCTTTGTTTCTTACACCAGAGTTTAATGGTAATCATGAGAAAAGTGGTTGGTTTTTTTCTCCCTAAAAAGCTACAAAAATTAATTGCCCCAGGATGGAGGGTCACTGGACACCAGTTGCTAGCCTAGCTATAGGTATCTAGGCTGTGACTGGGCAGAGTAGCCTTGCTGGGCTCATTCCCCATGAAACAAGCGAGGGTTGCAGACCTCAGTGACCTAGAAGGGCTAGTTACCAAGTCTAGGCTTTGGAGCATAGAGGGCAGGAGGAACTGTGAAATTCTTGGCTCAGTGCCCTTTTGTAATTTGTAGGATATTTTAGGAAGCCAATTCTTGATATCATCTGATATCATCTGATTGGAGGAACAGTGGGAGAAAGGGGAGCCATGGGGTCAAACCTGAGAACGTAGTATTTCCTACACTGGTGTGGTGTGCAGTGTTTCAGCCAACATCTTTTGGGGCTGCATAAAAGAGCCAGAATTTCAGATATATGTTTGATCACAATTTTATGTTATTCCCATTTAGTCTCCTCAGTGTCTTGGATTATTTTTTTAGATGGGTGGGATGAATATGCAAATTAGGAGAGCTAATGTTTCAAACTGACTCTCACTTCGTAAGTCTGCACAGCTAGCTGATAAGACAAGGACCTTAGGTCTTTGGAATATTTAAGAACTTGGAATATTTTGTGTTTATGGGTAGTGTTTTTCTCTTGAGGAGAAGAGATATGCTTTTTTTTAAAAGATATGGCAGTTTGAGTGGCCCCCTAGATCCAGATATTTGAGTATTTGATCCCCATTTGGTGGAACTGTTTGGAAAAGATTAGGAAGTATGGCTTTATTGGGGGAGGTGTGTCACTGTGGATGGGCTTTAAGGTTTCAAAAGCTCAGGCCATTCCCAGCTAGCTCTCTCTAGCTTGTGATTGCATCTCAAGATGTGAGCTCTCAGCTACTCCTCCAGCACCATGCCTACTGTAATGCTCCCTGCCATGAAGGTCATGGACTCTGAAACTGGAAGCCCTAAATAAATACTTTCTTTTACAAGATACCGTGGTCATGGTGTCATATTCAAGGAATAGAAAAGTAGTTGAAACATGCAGTATGTTTGTGTGTGTGGGTGGGAGTGTAAAATACATGTAGGTATACTGTTGCTATCAGTAGTTCTTTCTTGTTTCTTCTTCCATCTCTTTCATTAAGGCAAAGTCTCTCAATGAAACCCAGAGCTTACTGATATGGGTAGTCTAACTAGCTCATGTACTTTAGGAACTCCCTGACCATCTGTCATTTGTGTGGGGTTGAGGGATCCAAACTCCATTTTTTTCCCATTTGCACAGCAAACACTCTACCCACTGAACAATCTCCCTTGTCATATTCTTAAAGGGATTCAGATAAAAGAGTAATACTCATTTCTTAGGGCTTGCATGTGGGAGGTCCCCACAAGCTTATTATGTGTTTGAACACTTGGCCTCTAGCTGGTGGTAGTGGTGTTTGGGGGATTGCGATGTAGAACTTATAGGAGATGGGGCCTCCTTGGCAGAACTAGTGACTAGGAACAATGTGCCTTATGACCCTTTGGAGGTTGGTGTTATTATTATCTTATAGAGTTATTCTTTATTTCCTTCATTTTCTTTTAACAATAATATATATATATATTATATATATAACAATAATATATATATATATTATATATTATATGCACATAAGTGTATGTATGTGTGTGGCTGAGTTATTTTGTGGACTATGTTTGTAGTGCCCATGGAGGCCAGAAGATGTTGGATCTCCTGGAGCTAGAGTTACAGATGACTGTGAACCAAGAGATATGGATGGTTGATATGCAAAACCCTGGTCCTCTGCAAGGACATCAAGTGTTCTTAGATGACCCTAGTGTTCCAAGTGTTCTTAGCCATCTCTCCAGTCCCTTCCCGCTTTTAATCTCAGGAACATTCTGTTTTGGAAAGTTCTAGAAAGAAGGGTACTTCTTTCTTTCTTGGTGTTCTGTTTTGTTTTTTTCAGGGAGGAGGGAGGCAGGGTCATGCTCTGTAGTTCAGGCTGTCCTGGAACTCACTATGTGGTCTGGGCTGTCCTCAAATTCATGGTAATCTTTTTGCCTCAGCCTTCAGAGCGTTGTGATTGGAGGCCAGAGTTACCAAATCTGGCAGGGTGTCTGTCTTTTTTTTTTTTTTTTGAAGTATAGAGGTGATAAAAACTGCTATCTCTTATGATACTAATAATGTCCCAACAAGTGTTACAATCTTGAGATTTACCCATCTCTCCAGTCCATTTGTCTTTAAAGGACATTTATTTAAGGAGGTAAGACATCAGGGCAAGTGCTAATGGCTCCAGGTTGATATGAGGTACAGACCACTGCTCTGAGCTCATAAACAGACTCCCTGTCTGTTCAACTCCAAGGCTGTCTCAGGGAAGAGTCTCCTTCTGAGCCGTTGATAATAGTTTTTGATTATAATGTGTTTTGGGAGCACAAAAGTGTTGCCTGCTCACAGGGAAACACATTTGTCTTCATCGAGGTGGTGATTCAATGCGTGTGCTGGAGACAGGCACAGTCACTTGGGAGGCTGATGTGTGGGGACAGTGGCTGATAGATCCAGAGTGAAACTGCATACGTCACGTCATTCCTTCCTGGCCTTAACAAATTACCAGTCAGAAACAAATCAAGTACATGGCTTGCTCATCATCCTGTTCTCTGTATCCTTTCCCAATTTGATCCAAATTCTAAGCACGCACGCACACACACACACACACACACACACACACACACCATTGATAACATTTACAGAACTAGATAGAGGAGGAGGCATCTGTAAAGGTATCCATGCCCAGAAACAAATGCAGGAAGAAAAATGTCATAGTAAGATTCTGGAACATTCAGGCATTTAGGGTAAGGAAGACAGCATGCCATCAAGTGAGGTCCTGAATGTTCTGGATAAGCATAAGTCTAATTTTCTGCTGGGCAGTGTTGCATGGTCGTTACACTACAAAGGAGAACCAAGACAGAGAATATCCTTTAATACAATGGGGATTATTGTGGGTTGTAGAATACAGTGGGGACTGTTGTTGGTTGTAGTAAACACATACACAACCTTTGGTTTCATCCTTATGAACACTGTCCCCCCCACACACTTTGAGGTGGGGTCTATCTCAGGCCTGGAGCTCTTTGAGTAGGCTGTCTGGAGTCGAACTCAGGGCTTCATGCTGGCCTTACAACTGAGCCACATCCTCAGCTACTGAATTGAATTTTCATACAGATTAAAAGATTGCATCCACTCTGCAGGATTTCATTACACCCTGAAATATCTGAGCACTTTGACTAGCTAGTAAAAGTCAGAGTGACTGTTGGATCGAGATCTTGTCTCTAAGAACCCACCCAAGGGAACAGTGTAAAGAGAGCGGAGGGACGGACTTGTGGACATATGGACATATGGTTTCAGAATAAAGGAACTGTGTTCCCACTTCTTCCTGGCCTTGGAGGCTTTCTCTGGATCTATTTTTCAACTTGTAAAAACGAGTTAATACTATTTACTTCATTAGTGTGTGTGTGTGTGTTGGAAGTACATACACATAAGTATGGGTTGTGTACTTGTGTGGAGGCCAGAGAAGACACTGGGTGTCCCATCACTCTTGGCCTCATTTCTTTGAGGCAAGGTCTCTCGATGGAGTTGGAGTTTTTGTTTTCTGCCTGGCTGGGAAGCTGGCAAACCCCAGTGGTCTTCCTTTCTGCACCATACTCAGTGCTGCGCTTAAAAGTGTGTACTTGACCATGCTTGGCTGGTCCTGTGGACACTGGGATCTGAACAGCCACTCAGTCTTGTTCAATGAGTGTTCTTCACCACTGAGCTGTGTCTCCAGCCCTTTCACTAGGATTTTGAAAAAGAAGAAAACAATCAATGGTATCTGTATTAGGTACTTTCTTCATTTCTGTAACAAAATGCCTGGGGCTGGGGGCAGGATAGTTAAAGGAGAAAAGTATTTATTTTGCTATATTTGTTGTCCTTTATAAGAGTTGTCTTGGACATGGTTTCTGTTCACAGCAGTAAAACCCTAACTAAGACATTACTGAAACTTAGAATCACCTGGGAAGAGATTCTTTGCTACACTGGCTTGGACAATGGACACCTCTGTAATGGATTGTCTTGGTAATGTGGGAAGACCCTACCTCCTACAGTGGGCAGCACCATTCCCTAGTCAGGGGGCTTGTGAATTGTGAAATAGTAGAGACATCAAGCTGAGAACAAGTAAGTCAGAAAACGTACATGCATGCACCCGTTCTTCTCTGCTCTTGACTGTGAATGTCTGCGACCAGCCCTCTCAAGCTCCTGCTTTGACTCCACTATTATGATGAACTGTTACCTGGAGCTGCGAGCAGAAATAAACTCCTTTCTCTCCTAATTTGCTTTTTGTCAGGGTATTTTATCAAAGCAATAGAAATGAACAGGAGGGGAGGAAAAACAGAGGATAAAAAAGGGAGGGTGAATATGAACAAAGTACATGGTATACTCGAATGAAAATGTCATAATAAAATCATATATATATATATATATATATATATATATATATAGAGAGAGAGAGAGAGAGAGAGAGAGAGAGAGAGAGAGAGAGAGCGAGAGAAAGAGAGGGAGAGAGCATTAAAGATATAACTTAGTATAGCTCAGCTGGTTGAGTGTTTGCCTGGCATGCAGAAGACCTGAGTTCTATCAGCTGTAATCTGAGTCAATAAGGAGGAATGGGTGAACTAGAAAGTAGGGTTGAACCTGGGCCTAGGACACACAGCTTTGTCCCAGTTACTTAGGAGGCTGAGGCAGGAGGAAGAAAAGTTCAAATCTGCTTGTGTTTCAAAGTGAGCTCGTGACCAGTTTGGGAAGACTAAGAAAAAAAAAAAGAAAAGAAAAGAAAAGAAAAAAGAAGGCTGGAGAAAAGTAGTTTAATGGTAGAGCACTTGCCTACCCAGCAAGGGGCTTGGGGCATGGCTCAGTGGTAGAATGCTTGCCTAGACTCTCCCAGTGTGGGGTTTGGGGTGTTGTCCAGTGGTAGAACACCTGATTTGCAATACTGTATCCCCAATACCAAAAAATAAAGGAGAGGTAAACTTCTTGGTGATCTGGGGTACAAGGTAATGAGGTTTGGACTTAGTGCAGGCTGTTGGGGGGATGTTTGAAGCTGTCTGAGCTCAGGATACAGCCTGCACTCCAAACCATTTTGTCTGGCTCTAGTGACTTCAGTTGTGTGAGCAAAATAAACTATGGGTAAGCAAAGGGACCTTGGCAAACAGTCATGGATCAAGATAGGCCAATCACTGTCTGTCTAGATTGTCATTGGGTAAAAGTGTGTGCCATGCAAGCCTGATGATCTGAGTTCAAGCCCTGGGAGAGACCCAACTTCACAAAGTTGTTCTCTGACCTCTATCCATGACGCGTTCATGCCTACACTCACACATATCCACCATATATACACTCACACTATAATGATAATTTTTTTCAAAAGCCAACCCTTTGTCCTCAGAGAAGATGGAAAAAGGGTAGCCCTAAAGACGTATCTGTATGACTTATCCTCTGGGTCCCGCTGTTCCTGGGAATGCTATCTTCCAATTCTCATGGCTGTCTAATTAAGTCTTTGCTCTCTGTACTGGCTGGTTTTGTGTGTCAACTTGACACAAAATAGATTTATCAGAAAGGAAGGAGGAAATGCCTCCATGAGATCCAGCTGTAAGACATTTTCTCAACTAGTGACCACTGGGGGAGGGCTGGGCCATTCCAGGTGGTGCCATCCCTGGGCTGGTGGTGCCAGTAAGCAGCACCTTCCATGGCTTCTGTATCAGCTCCTGTCTCCAGGTTCCAGCCCTGCTTGAGTTCCTATCCTGACTTCCTCCGATGATGAACTACGATCTGGAAGTATAAGCTGCTGAGTAAACTCTTCTTCCCCTACCTGCTTTTTGGTTATAGTTTTGTTGAACCAATAGAAAATCTAAGACACTGCCCTTATTCTCGTTGTATAAGAAACTAACAGAGATTAAGTCCCTGTCCAAAGATTGCACAGTAGCTGGCTGATGCTGGCTGCCATTTTTTTTTTAAAGTGAAAAGGGCTACAGGAGAGCATGAGGGACCCTGGAGGAAGACGGCGCTGTCAGATTGTGCATGGACACACTGGCATTTTGATTGTTCACAGAAGCCTTGCTTTACTGTTGGAGATCTCGGGTGGGTCTCAGGGAACCATTACTGTTGAGCTCTGCCTCCTCTGCTCAGCCTGTGACTTTCCCAGAGTTCAGACTCCCTTGAGCCCCAATTTCCTACTCTACTTCTCTCTTCTTTTCCTCCCTCTTTCTTTCCTCTTTCCTTCTTTCTTTCTTTCTTTCTTTCTTTCTTTCTTTCTTTCTTTCTTTCTTTCTTTCTTCTTCTTCTTCTTCTTCTTCTTCTTCTTCTTCTTCTTCTTCTTCTTCTTCTTCCTCTCTCTCTCTCTCTCTCTCTCTCTCTCTTTTTCTCTCCCCCTCCCTCCCTTCCTTCCTTTCTTTCCTTCCCCTCCTTCCTCCTTCCCTTGATTTCTGTTCCAGTTTGGTTTTTTTTTTTGCTATGATAAATCACCATGACAAAAAGCAACCAGAGGAGGAAAGGGTTTATGTGGCTTCATATCCTGATCATAGCCCGTCACTGAGGGATGGCAGGGCAGGAACTCAAGCAGGTAGGTGCAGAAGAACAGGCCATGGAGGAGCATTGGTGAATGGCACTGATTGTGCCCTCCCACACAAATCATTATTTAAAAAAATGTCCCACAGGCACCGCCCACAAGCTAGTCTGATGGAGGCAGTGCCTCAGGTGAGATTCCCCTTTTCTAGGTGAGTCTGGTAACAAGATGACAAAAACTAACTGCCATATCTTCCTTCATTCCCTTCTCTTTCCTTCCTTTATTCTTCCCTCCCTCCCTCCCTTCCTCCTTCCCTCCCTCCTTCTGTCCCTCCTTCCCTTCCTCACTCCCTCCCTCTCTTGCTCCCTTCCTCCCTTTCTTGCTCCTTCCCTCTTTCCCTCCCACCCTCTCTCCCTCTCTCCCTCCTTCCCTACTTCCCTCCTTCCCTCCCTCCCTCCCTCCCTCCCTGCCTCCCTCCTTTCCTTTACTGTGGTTGGACCTAAGATCTTGTACATGCTAGGCAAGTGTTCTGCTTCAAAAGCCACTTCCAGCTGGGTTCTTGTGAGACAGAGTCCCATTCAGTAGCCCAGGCTGTCCTCGAACTCATGATCTTCCTGAGTCAGGCTCCCAAGTACTGGCATGTGTTACATGGCTGGCCAAGCCCTGATTTCTTTATCTGGCAAAGGACATTGGCAGTGTTTGTCCATCTTCTCTTCTGTGGTATGATGGCTTCAAGAGCTGGGCTTAGGCTGGTGTCTGGCCATTTGCACAGGAAGACAGGATTACCTGGGCTGGGGAATAGGCAGCATGTTGGTTTCATACCAACAGTGATAGAGAGCCAGGTAGGGGAGACCCAGGTCCTCACTCCAGGCCAAGTGATCCATGTGAATGTCTCTGTGTGATCCAGTCATTTGGAACCGTATGCTCTCTAATGGTGTTGGAACACAGTCCCTATGGTTAGTCAATATCCCTTTAAAGAAGATATTTGTGACCCACTCTGCTTGAGTGATCTCTCACTATTTTTTGTCTTGCCTTCTCTTGATTAAAAAGACTTTGTTTATATCTTTTTGTTATATCTTCAGACACTCTAACCTTAAAATGCATCCTTCCAGAAATGTTCCCTACAGTAACGAAGCATAGCCTACCATGGACTATCCTGAGTTTCAGTGGTTGGGATTTTATTTTTACTTTTGTGTGCGTGTGTGTGTGTGTGTGTGTGCATGGCGAGTGCACACACATGAGTATCCATAGAGGCCAGAAGGACACTGGGTTCCCTGGAACAAGAGTTATAAGAGGGCATGGGCCACCTGACATGGATGCTATACACAAAGGACTCATTTCTTGGGTCCTCTCAGGTTGAGTGCTCTTAACAGCTGAGCTATCTCTCTGGCATCTCTCTATTTTTGCTGCCCTCATTGGGGCCTTTAATGTCACTCTATTTTTAGTCACTCTGTTACAATTATAAATTGAATTATAATCTGAAATGTCCCTCATGAGCTTATGTTTTGAATAATTGTCCTCAGTTTGTGGTAGAGTTTTGGGAAGCCATGGAACCTGCTTAGCTGGAGGAAGTGGGTCCTTGTAGGGGGAGCTTTTGTTGCTATGATAAAATATCTGCAATGAACCATTGAAAAGGAGGAAGCTTTGGCTCAGGCCCATAGTTACTTGGCATCTTTGTTTTAGAGCACGGGGTGAGGAAGATCATGGAAGAAGCCTGTGGTGGAGAAGATGACTTCACCTCATAGGGGCTGGGAAATAGAAAGAGGAAACAGAAGCGAGGGTGAGCGTGCATCAGACTCCCTAGAGCTGGAATTAAGAACAACTGTGAGCCACTTGACACAGGTGCTGGGAACCGAAGTCAGTTCGTCTGCAAGAGTAGTTTGTGTCCTTAACCACAATCCCATCAACTTTATTTTTTTTTATGACTCACCTTATTATTGTTATTATTTGTAGAATCATGGCTGTATTCCCATCTCTGTAGTTTCAGACATTAAAATGTGTCCTGTGAGATGGATACGGAACCTGCTTTGTGGAAGGAAAAACCTAACGATGCTTTTAGCGTTTTGGCTTTAAAAAATTATTCTAAATGAAAAGCACCAACAACTTTGAAGAATAAATCTAAGAAATGTCCCATTTGTACCCATCACCAATTGTTTTCAGTTCTTGTTTCCTTTCTGTTGCTATGACGAATGGCACTCGACCAAATGCGACTCCCAGGAGGAAGCGATTGATTTCAACTTACAGGTCACAGTCCATCTCTGAGGGAAATCATGGTAAATCTCAAGCAGGAACTGGAAGGCTGGATTACTTGAAACATTTCCTCTAATTGCGGTATTCATAGCCAAAGGAATACTGTAGAAAGCATGAAGGAATTTGCTTGCTGGTTGACTCTCTGGCTGATGCTTA
The DNA here is from genome assembly GCF_004785775.1 of Grammomys surdaster. NCBI lineage: Eukaryota > Metazoa > Chordata > Mammalia > Rodentia > Muridae > Grammomys > Grammomys surdaster. Next base: position 6,365,073 of record NW_021604614.1, on the reverse strand, counting down.
GCTAACCTAGGTCAAATGACTTAGGGAATGATGCTATGGTGGGCTGGGTCCTCTTACATCTATTAACAAGCAAGATAATCTTACACAGATATGCACACAGTTCTACCCGATCTGAGTAATCCCTCAGTTGAGGCTGCCTCTTAGGTGACTCTCTGAGGTATCAAGTTGACAGCTAAAATTAACTAGGACACTACTCCTTTAATAGGTAAGTGCTTATCTAGTTATGCAAGGCTGATTATAAAGTAACTTAACTGAATCTCAAGACAACCTACTTGAACTAAAATATTCAAATTCAGCAAATATGAAGGAAGAATCAGCTCCGTCAGGGAGAGCTTTAAATGCTAGGTGGAAGTTGAAGGGACTAAAAATTATTCAGATCTACTCCTGTAGCTGAAGAGAAGAGAGGTAGACATATGATGAAGCATGGTCCATACAGAAGTGTATTAGACCAGAGGAAAGTAAATCATGCCCCTCCGTAGGGGTTGGCAGCAGATCCACAAGAATACTCTAGATGGTGTGATGACTAAGCTTTGATGTAAGGACTAGATGTTCAGCATAAACAGACACAGACTAAGCCCTATAAGAACACATAGCAACAATATCATGGTTTTCAGTTGTAGTGTAGCTCATGGTTTGAACCTTTGTTCTGAAGTTGGTTCTATGTTTAGCACCAACATGGGACATCATGGAACCTTTTAGCATAAAGGCATCAATGCATGGTCTAGGGACCATCCTTCTAGCTTCCCTCAAAGTCATCTTTGTCTGGATGTGGTAGTGCCTGCCTAGGAAGCAGAGGCAGGAATGTTGCTTCAGCCAATGTGCCATCATGTGACATTGAGATAAAATACCATCTTCTACAAAGTGTAGAACTGTATGATCCAGTCATAAAAATTATAAATAAAATCTTATAAAGTTTTAAGTAAGTTTGTGGTTTTGTGTTGGTCCATATTGATAGCTACCTTGAGGTGACGTGACCCATGGACTGCATATTTGACATGTCTGCTTTCTGGAGTTGTGAAGTGGAAACTTAAGGGTTCTTTTGAAAGTCAATTGTGTTGGATGGTGTTTTGCTGGGGCAAACACATGAAGGAGTGTTTAGCTGATGTGGACACAGGTGAAAGGCTAAGGCAGACTTGTGAAGGAACATTTAGCTGAAGCAGACACAGGTGAAAGAATGTTCTGCTAAAGCAAGTATGTGAAAGGACACATGATGAAAGATTCTTTGCTAACAACACACATGCATTGGTCCCCCTTACATTGTGTAGTTGAGATGCATTTGTTGGGACTCCATACAGAGAAACACACCAAAAAAACTTCTGGTAATGTGCTGCAGTTTCTTGCCACTTCTGTGGACTCAGGCTGACTGGCAGAGTGATGTCAGCTGAGATGGACGCATGTGTTGAGCCAAGACATATGTTGAGGCAAGACCCGTGGAGGACACGTGATGTCTGGAGAGAATATAAAAAGGACTCCATGGACAGTGATGAGGGCTGAGCTTGGCTTGCTTATAGGGCTAGCTAAGCAGCCCTTGTCGGTCTCACTTCTATCTGAGAGCATGTTAGTGGAGAACTTCTCCAGACATACCCCCAGGTCTCTCCTGCTGAGGCCTGGCTGTCTCTGCTAGGAAATGCCACCACTGCAGATTCGTGTTTCCTATCCCGACTCTACCAAACTATACTGCTGATATATCTGTGAGATGTTTGTGCGTAGATCCAGCTACAATTGACAACCTGTGAACTGAACTGCCGATTTCCAGATAACACAGATGAGAGTTTTTCCAAAGAACCATTTCTAAACAGATCCACTTATCCCATATTCTTTCTTTTCCACTGCCTCTGGTGGGTGGTAGACTACCAGGGAGGTTAAAGCATTTAAGGATCATTAAAAATAAAGCTTGAAGAAAATTTAAAGTTACAGGGTTGGGCATGCTAAGAAGAAATAGATGACAGTGGAAGGCCTTTAAAGGTTATAGCTGGCCAGTACTTCCCTCTTTAGCCTCCAATTTCTGTACATTGTGAGTCGAAGACTAGACACTGCTCAATTTCATCACGGCGATGGTCTGCTCAAGTGCATGGACCCAGGCAAGCTTGAACCAAGTCCACTTAAACTGTGATCCCAAATAACCATTCCTACCCTTAAGGTGTTTGTATGTGCACGTGCATGCATGTGTGTATGTGTGTGTACGAGTGTGTGTCTGTGTCTGTGTGTGAGTGTGAATCCTAAGACTTAATCTCTATCAGGACATTGCTGTATTTGGGGGGTCATTATGCACCTTGGATGTAGGTATACAAGTACAGATGTGGGGAGTTGGGGAAAGAATCACAGGAACAGTTGATTCTAACTTGACCTTCAAAGATTACATGAGCCAGCTGTGTAGACAAAGCCGAGATGTGATTGACAGATTTAATAACAGTGTCCGACACCAGAAGGAGTGATGTCTTAGAGCCCAGGGCTAACAGAGAAGCAAAGAGGCTTTCCACACCTTGGAATGTGTTAGCCCTTTTGATCCCCTGAGTAAAGTCCTCTACACCTCACAGCCTAGTCACTGAGGGTCACTTAGCATCCCTTTCTGCTTTATCCAAGTGTGATGCATTCCAGTGGGACCATATAGGGTTCCACCAGCAAGTCTATCTGAACCCGTGTTAAGAAATTTTTAACTTGTGGAGCTATTTCTTTATGGATAGCCTTCAAAAAAAATGATTGCTTTCTCTAGGTGAAATTCTTTATGTTCTTTTAAATCCCCCCCCACTTTCACATATGTATATATTTTATGTTGGACACATTCTGCTACAAATCCGACTACATCTCTTTTTCTGACCCCCACAGCTGGTCCCCCTTTGCTTCCCTAGTTTACTTCTGCTTCCATGGTATATATGAATATGTGACTTTATTTATCTTTATAAGATCTGGGAACTAAAAATGAGTGAAAACATATGATATTTGCCTTTTTACAGTTGATTTAATTCACTTAGTATGATCATCTCCACGTGTGTCCATTTTCCTGTAAGGAGTATGACCTGGCTATTGTCTCATTTTTATTCCTTCCTAGAGATCATTAGTTACTGGAAATCTATGGATATCTAGGATCTGGAATGTGTGAAGGTGGCCTGGTTGGCTTTTGTCAATGTGACACAAACCTAGGCATGTTTGGAAAGAAGGGATTTTAATTGAGAAAAATGCCTCCATAAGACTGTGGAGGCGTTGTCTTGACTAATGATTGATGTGGGAGGGCCCAGCCCCCCTTTGTAATCTTTAGGAAGGGACTTAATAGTCTTCTAGGTTTCAGGAACTTCCTTAATCTTGTGTGTTTGCCTCCTGTGCTGGTTGGTTTTTATTAACTTGACACAAACCTAGACTTAACCTAGAAGAGGGAATGTTAGTTGAGAAAATTCCTTCTTAGAACTGACCTGTAGGCAAGTCTGTAGGGCACTTTTTTGATTAATGGTTGATCTGGAAGGTTCCCACTTTACTGTGGGTGGTACCATCCCTGTGAAGGTGGTGCTAGATTATATATATATATATATATATATATATATATATATATATATATATATATATATATATATATAAGCAGGCCAAGGAAAGGCATGAGGAACGAGCCAGTAAACAGCATCCCTCAATAGCTTTTGAGTCAGTTCCTGCCTCTAGGTTCCGGCCCTAACTTCCTTTCATTATGGATTGTGATGAAATTAACCCTTTCTTCCCTAAGTTGCTCTTGATCGTGGTGTTTCATCACAGCAAGAGAGATCCTAACTAAGACACCTTCTGGGCTTTGTAGGTTTCATTTACCTTCTTATCCTGTGAGTTTTGGTTATGTCCTGAGTCCTAAGATCCTCCTTTTACCTAGGAAGAATTGTTTCAAGTTGAGAAAGGTGCTCCAGCAACCCTAAAGCTGTCTCAAGTGCCCTGATAGAGCATGTGATGCAGGCTCTCTGTGCTCGAGGCATACAAGGAGATGGCAGTTTCATGAGCATCCCAGGTTCATGAACAGTTTTCTATTTTGCTTGCCAGACAGGTTTTCCACTATGTAGCGCACGGTGGTTCCAACCCTCCTCCCATATCCCCCTCCCCCGAATTCTAGGATTGCAAACATGAGCCACCACGCCCAGCTTCAAGAACAGATTTCTGCTGCTATTTCCTTCCTTTTACCCTTTTGCCTCACAGGAAACATACACAGTTGAAGCTGCGTTCCACAGATATCCCGAGTGCTTGCCGAGGCTCCAGAAACAGCTTAGTTTGACTTTCTTGCAAAGAGCACATGGAAACGGGCAACACACAAGATGGTGTGACATTTTATGCCCTTTTGGTGTAAATTCTACAAAATCAAAGCAGCACCAAGGGCTTCACTTTAAAATAGAACAGGAGGAATTCTATACATTCAGAGACAGAGCTGTGTGTGACTTCCGTTGAAAGCATGTCTTTGGCACAGAAACTGGAAATGACCCCTTTTCCTACCTGTCTGATCCATTTTGAAGATCAATCAATGATCCAAGGGGGTGAAGTCTACAGCCCATTTCTTTCAAGTGGCCCTTTGGGGCTATCACTTCCTCTCCCCTGTCCCAGGGATGGGTAATTGGCACCCGAGGATCAAGTCGGTTGGAGGAAACGTCAAGGAAGATATGAAAAGCTGGACATGGTTTCCTCCTTTGATTTGTCCTTCTGTCTCAGATAAGAAACTCCCTGGGCTCTGTGCAGAATTCCTGTCTGTGATGAGAATATATCAAACACTGAGCTTGAGGCTCGAGGTAATTTCTTTGTTCTATGCTTGGTGGGCCAGTGAGAGACTGAGTTCAGAGAAATGCTAGGAAAATCCTACGTGTGTGTATGTGTGTGTGTATTTGTTCCTGTCATTTGAATTTGTTTTTGACTTTATTTATTTATTATATTTTTGACACATAGTTTCCTACCATATCTCAGGCTAACCTGACATTCGTTATCTGGCTAAGGCTGCCCTAAACTGGTGGCAATGCTCCTGTCCCAGCCTCTCCAGAGCTGAGATTTCAGGTGTGTGTCACCATGCCCACCCAAGGAAGTTGATTCCTTTGTACAAGGAAGTTGATTCCTTTGTACCCTGTAAAACTTGTCAAGAAAGTGGTTGGGTGGGTTGGAGATATAGCTCATTTAGTACATGCCTGGCTCTAATGATGATTTCCCAGATCCAGGGTTGACAATACCGGCTTGCTTTTCTAGCACCTCGGAGGTGAAGGCAGGAGGATCAGAGTTCAAGGCCATCCTCAGGAAGATCAGAGTTCAAGGCCATCCTCAACTGTGTAGCAACTGAGGTCAGCCTTTTTGAGACCCTGATTCAAAACCCATTAGTTTTCAGAAAAGCCTGCCTGGCCATCTCACTGGGCACAGTGATTACATTTCTTCCCTGTGGCCTGTGCGTGAGGGAACACAGGGATGGGTGACTATTTGGGAGCCATTTCATGGTAATGGTAGCTTGGGCTACCTTTGCCATAGCCAGCTGGAAGCCACATTCCAATCCATCACCGCCTGACTGGCAAGGACTGAGCAGTCTTGTTCAAGAGCTACTTGGTTTTCCCACTGATGGCTTTCTTGGTCTTTTTCAACTCCGCTTTGAGGAAAGGTACACGCAGATAGCAGGTGGGCTAAGACAAACACGGTTCCCTCAGATCTCCTGTCTCAGGGTGGAGATGTCTGAAGACTGAGCTGGGTGATGCCGAGAGCGAGCTTGTTTTACTCCCTTGGCTCAGGGTTACTTATTTGAAGCCATAAGTGCAGGAACGGGCTCAGTGTTTTATTTCCATACTCCATAATAACTCATCTCACCATAATTCATCTCGCCAGTGAAGGTGCTTTTCCTGGAGTTCTTATTCTCCTGTAGTGCAATAAAAACTCTATCACCAGAGTGTTTGCAGCTCTGCCTGAGTCGTGAGTGCTGGGGCACTGAATCCAGCTCTCCATTGATTGTAATAATTAAATCCCTCCCTGGTTTCTGGTGAAAATTTGGTTCTCTGCCCCGTTCCTTACCCTCCCTCCATGCCTTTTCTTTTTGAAGTGCTGGGATGGGATATGTGTCTTTACGAATGCCAGGTAAATCCCCTGCTGCTGAGCCATTCCCTCAGCCCTCACTTTTTTATTTGTTTATTTTTATTCATATGTGCGGGCAGTTATGTGTCTGCAGGTGTGTGTGTGTGTGTATACATCTGTGTGTGAGACTGGAGGCCAGAAGTAGACCTCCAGTGGTGTCATGTTCCTCAGTAGCTTTCCACCTTTTCCTTTCCTTTTCTTGCCTTTCCTTTCCATTCCTCTCTCTCTTCCTCTCCCTCCTCTCCCTCTTCCCCTCCCCCTCTCCCTCCCCCTCTCCCTCTCCCTCTCTCTCTCTCCCTCTCCCTCTCTCCCTCTCCCTCTCTCCCTCTCCCTCTCCCTCTCCCTCTCCCTCTCTCCCCCTCTTTTTTATTGAGACAGGGTTTCTTTGTGTAGCCCCCTGCCTGTCCTGCAGCAAGCTGACCTTGAACTCAGAGATCTGCCTGCCTCTGCCTCCATAGTGTTGGGATTAAAGGCATGTGTCACCACTGCCTGGCGAACCTTATTATTTTTAATATAGTATTTTATTCACTCCTTGGTAATTTCATATGCCTACACAGTATATTTTCATTATATTGATCCCCCTTCTACCCCATAGAACTCTTTCCAGGTATCCCACTACCCACAACGCCTTCCCAAGTTCATGTCCTTCTAATTTTTAAAAATTAAATCTCTAAGTCCAATAGTGCACACGGCTGTGGGACTTCTCACTCAGGCATGGATAGTCTAGCAGGGGCCACACTCTGGAAGAAAACTAATTTTCTACTCCTCTAGCAAACATCCGCAGAGGTTGATCCTTTGCTAGGGGCGGGTCTTGTGAGCCCCGCCCTCATCCATGCGGTCCTGAGCTCACAGCAGCCCTGGTTGTCTGTACAAGTCCTCTACAAAATCAAGCCAGTCCACGGTGCCCTGCTCCTTTGAAAACTGATTCTCCCGCAGAACCCAGAGCTCATCAACTGAGCTAGACTAGCTAGCCAGCCAGCCCCGGCCATTCTCTTGTCTCAACCCTTCCTAGTGCCAGGGTTATAGGTATGTACGGATGACTATGGGGTTGCAAGTATGTCCTGGTTCTGAGGATCAAACTTAGGTCCTCATGTTTTCATGGCAAGCTTATTACCAACTGAGCCATCTTCCAGCTGTGTTTATATTTATTTTATTTTTATTTTTGGTAGGTTTAGTTTTGCTGGGGGAGCCAAGTTTTTCGGACCTTTGGGAAGACCAGAAGGGCAGCACACTTGAATAAGGGAAGTTTCTGCTTGTTCAGTATCTCCTGTCCTCAAGTTCCTTCCTAGACACATTTCCCCTTGGACGTTTTGCTGCAGGTTACATAATTTGCTTTACACTCAGAAAATAAACCCCTCGTCTTGCTTGGACTCACTTCAGCCCTGAGCAGGGGCAGGAAGCTGATTTGGGTCAGATTCAGCCCAGTGGGGGTGGATATAGGTTAATGGCAGATTGGACTGGGCAGAATTCACCAGAAAAGAGCAGAGCATGGAGAAATGTCTTTACCTCCACCCCTTCCCCGCTTGGCTACCACTGTGTTTCCTTTCTGACATTTTTTCCCCCTGATCATAAGTTATGCTGTGGTGAACAGGGCGGGAGGGGAAGAGAACCCTAGCCCGTGTTTGTGACTGAGTTTTTAGAATCTTAAAACTCATCCATGTGCAGACACTAAGTCAGTGGTTAGAAGCACCACTTAGCCCTTCGGTTTAATTGCCAAAATCCATCCTGGAGAGCCTCCCCCTTCCTTCTTCACCTGAGCAAACTCAGGAAACAGTGTATCTAAATTCGGGCGTGGTGGTGCAAACCTGTAATTCTAGCACATGGTAGATGGAGACAGGAAGGTGAGAAGGAGTTCATGGCTCAGCAACATCAGGGGCCATGCCTGTAAGACCATGTTTTAAAAAAGAACAACAAATAAAATTCCACTTCATACAGTACCACCAGCATCACCTTTAGGGTCTCAGGACGATGTTGGTAACTTGATAATTCAAGAATAACATCACAAGCAAATTTTACCTTCATTCCCAGTGAGGTCAAATTTATTTTTCTATGTGCTGGTTAGCCAAAACATTTTCCTGCATTCTTGGATATCGTCTAGATGGTTGTGATGAAGGAAGTGGCTTTGGTCTTTGCTAGGGTTTTATGTCTTAATATTTTAAAATGTTTCACGTGTGTGTACGTGCCATGCCTGTGTGCTCACATGAATGCAGGTACCAGCTGAAGGAGACTAGTCAGACCCCTTAAAAGCTGGTGGTTGTGACCTACCATGGTGTCAAGACCTGAATTTGGGTCTTCTGCCAAGAGCAGGAAGCATTCTTTAACTAGTAAACCATCTCTCAAGCACCAGGTTTTGTTTGACAATTTGCAGTCTTCTGCATGCTGGGGAAATGTACCTCTACTCCTGAGCTGCACCCCCAGGCATCACTAAGTCACCCAGGCTAGCCCTGAACTTAGAATCTTCCTGCTTCTTCTCCTGTTTATGTAGGAGGACAGGACACACGCCACCAATCTCAGCAATGCTATTAATTTATTAGTAATTGATTAATTAACTGTGTATAGGCAGTGTGTGCACATGTGTTTGTGTATGTGCATATGCATGTGTGTGTTTGTGTGTGAAGGCCACAGGGCAACCTTGGTTGTCATTCTCCAGTGCCATCCATGTTTTTTGAGGTAGAATTCTCTCCTTAGCCTAGAGCTTGCCAAGTAGACTAGACTGGTTGGCTACCATCTCTCAGGACTCCCCCTGTCTCCAGCATTGGTATTACAAGAATTTGTTGCCATTCCCAGCATTTTAAAAATGGGTTTTGGGCCTCCACTTCATAGTTCATGCTTAAGGCAAGTGCACTTTATTGCTTAAGCTATCACTGAAGCTGGGTTCCTCTGTTTATCTTAAGATTTTTTTAAAGATCATATGTATGTTTCTGTCTGTCTGTGGCTATGTATATGTGAATGCAGGTCCTTGGGGGAATCCAGAAGATCACAGGTCTCCTGGAACTGTAGTTACAGACAGTTGTGGGCCATCTAATGTGAATCCTGGGAACTGAACTCAGGTCCTCTGCAAGGCCAGTATGTGCTCTTAACTGCTTTATCCCGCAGGTCCTTCTTTTCTTGGAAATAGGATCTCACATAGCCCATGTTGGCTGCAAACTCACTGTGCAGCCATGGATCATCTTGAGCTCCTGCCTTTGCCTCCCAAGAGCTAAGACCACAGGTACATGCCACCACACTTGGTTTATGGCACGCTGGGGATTGAACACAGGGGTTTATAGATGCTGGGCACGTACTCTACCAGCTGAACTACATCCCCAACCTCCAGTTTCCTTTTCAGATGCATGTGTGTGTACTAGTGTGTAAATCTCTGTGTGCCTTTCCGTCTGTCTTAGTGTGTTTGCATGCCTTCATGGATTTTAGCAGGAATCTAGGTCTGGCTGTACCACATAGGGTATCCCTCATTCCCATACCAATCCTGAAGATGAATGAACTATTAAATGAAGAACATTTGACTCAATTATAGGTCCCCACAATGCTGTCACTGGAGATGTGGTTTTCTTGTTCTGTGCTCGTGGTCAGAGCTCAGAGTCACATTAGGTAATTATAATTGGGATGTCTGAGATCTCATTTAATGAATGCACATTCAATAAAAGTGCATGTTCATTATTAGACTCAGTCCCCAGTAGGGGAATCCAGGCAGGGAGCACTACCCTGTTCCAGGGAGCACTACACTGTTCCAGGGAGCACTACCCTGTTTCATTCATGTGCCACCTGGAATGTCCCTTGCTTTGTTGGCCTTTGTGCACATGGGACTATAGAGCCTGCACCTCCCCCTTCTTCAGACCTCTCTGAGAATTTTCTCAATTTTCCCCTGCATGGAAGGATGCTGAACAGACCATAAATGCAGCAAACCTTCAGAGGAGAGTCTGATGGTGGTCACAGTACCTGATCTGTTTTTTATTACTTAATTTTTTTTTTTTAATAGAGGTGAAGTCCTGTTATGTGGCCCAGGCTGGCCTTAAACTCTCAGTCCAATAGCCTTAGCCTCCCTGATGCTGGGATTGCAGGCATGTACCAACTGTGACCAACTTCTGTTATTTTTTAATTTTAATTTTTTTTTAAACATAGTATCTTATGTAGCTCAGGTAAGCCCTAAACTTTCTTTATAGCTGACCATGACCTGGAACTCTTGCTCCTTCTGCTTCCACCCCCAGAATGCTGGAATTACAGGTGGTTACTACCACACTCTGTGTAGTACTGGGGATAGAACCCAGGGCTTCCTAGATGCTAGACACATGAACATGCCGCAGGACGCTGCAGCCCTTCTCTGCTCCTCAGCAGACTGGCGTGGACCCCACGGACCCCCTATGACATCTCTTCTTCCTCCCTCAGCATTTCTTTAGCGATAGCCTCTCAACTTTGACTAACTTTCAGTCACTTGCAGAACTTTTGTCTTCAGTTTTGATTGAGCTTTTTAAAGTCTTCTACATTTTTCTCTGGTTGCCATAGGAACAGTGATGCCAGGCCTCCCGAGAGCTTTATTGTCACAAACATGGACCTCACAGAGTTGATCTAATGATGTTTGGGGAGAGGTTGGGGACATAGAGTGCTTTTGTAGTGTTCACGAAGCCCTGGATTCCATGCCTAGCGCCACGTGAGCCTGGAGTGGTGACGCACGTGGCATGTGTCTCTCAGCACTCCAGAGGTGGAAACAAGAGAATCAAGGTGAGCTTCAGTTACAGAGCAAAGGTCAAAGGTTGCCCAGGATAGACGAGATCCAGTCTCAAGCACTTGCTGCTCTCCCAGAGGACCCAAGTTGGGTTCCTAACAATTTGTCGGGTGGCTCACAATTGCCTGTACTTTCAGCTCCAGAAAATCTAATGCCCTCTCCTGAACTCTGTTGACATGTATGTACACACACACACACACACACACACACACACACACCAGACAATACTAACAATAATAAAAAAAATTGAAAAAAATTTTTTTGTTTTTGGTTCTAATGTTAGTCTATGAGAACTAAACATGTCCGCCTCTAGATTGGTGTCTTCTCTTTGCACCCAAATTCTGCCCCTTGCAGGGTGTTCTCCTTTACCTTGGAAAGCTGATGCTGTGTGGAGTCATGGAATTCTTTTTGGTTTAGCCACATCCTCCTGTGGTATAAAACACAGCCACTGGGTGAGCCATTAACTGCAACAGTCCCTCAGCTTGCTCTGCAAGGAAGCTAACAGCACCACCCGCCCAAGCCACCCCATGTATCTTTCATTGTCCTGTGGCTTTTCATCACATTCACACACTGCTTTAATGATGCTGGAGGGACACAGTGACAGGCACTCAGGAGGCTGAGGCAGAAGAAAATGGACCCAAAACCAGAAACAGAATAAGAACCAAAAGTACCCCTGAAGGGATGCTTCTTTGGGGGGAAGTTCAGCCTTAGAGCTCTCTCTGGTCCAGCTGTTGTGCTATGATCTATCAGAGAGAGTATCTTCCTGGCCCATCTTGTGTCAGAATTCAGGAGTGGAGTGACTTGTCAAGGAGATGTAGTAAGAGTCAGAGTCAAAGAACTGATGCTTCTTCTCTTTGTTTGGGAGCAATCACAGGCATCTGTGATGCTTCATATTGCTTGCTTGGCAGGATGGAAAATCACTTGGGAGCTAATCCTCTGGGAGAGTCTCTAGTTTAACTGAAGTGGGGAGATGAATGTGGGCAGCACCATCTGATGATTTGGAGGGCAGGATCTCCACATAAGAAAAGAGAATGGAGTACCAACCAGTATCCATCTCTCTTCCTTACTATGGATGCTACATAACCAGAGACCTCACACTCCTGCCTCCATGCCTTCCCCACCAAGTGGACTGTTTCCTTGAACTGTGAGCCGAATCACACCTTTCCTCAAAGTGCTTTTGTCAGGGATTTGTCACAGCTACAAGGAAAAGAACTAATATGGAGTCTTGCTAGGTCTTCTTCTCCTCCTAAGGGTCAAGGCCATCTTCACTTGGGATGGGCCCTATGGCAAGTACAATAATACCGTCCCCAAAGATGCCACCTACTGATCCCTGGAAGCTGTGGATAGAGGCTATTACGTCATCAATGAGAATCAAAGTCTCTCATGATTTGACCTTATATTGACCATTTGCTGTATATAAGCCCTAAGAGATTCAGGATCTTTTCTGGGACTCAGGGCCATGATGAGGTAAGACACAAAAGTATGACATCAAGGTAACAATGAGATGTCCTTACAAGTTAAGGAGTCAGGGAGGAGCTGTCCCTATGAGCCTAGAGCTTGATGATGTAGCTACACCAGTTGGCCATTGCTCCTTAGGGATATGCCTACCTCCACTTGCCCAGTGTTGGGATTACAAGCACATAGCATTGCGCCAGGATTTTTGACATGGATGCTGGGAGCCAAATTTAGGTCTTGCAAGGGACGAACTCTATTGACTGAACCATCTCCAATGATCTTTGAAGTATAAATCTATAAAACTGTAATTTATAAAACTGTAATGTACTTTATTGTATAGCCATCACCAACTCCATTTTTTTTTTGAGATAGCCCTGGCTGTCCTGGAACTCACTCTATAGACCAGGCTAGCCTCGAACTCTCAAACTCAGAAATCCGCCTGCCTCTGCCTCCCAAGTGCTGGGATTAAAGGCTTGCGCCACCACCTCCCGGCCAACTCCATTTTTAGAACATTCCCCCCCCCACCTTTCCTTGGGCCCGTCTGCAGTCCTTCCATGTTCCCACCTTCAGCCCCAGGGATCCACTAAACTTTCTGCTGTTGTGACTTTTCCTCTCCTGGCTCCTAAGCTTTTGCTTCAGGCTTGGCCATTTAGAAAACCCAGGCTAAGACACAGAGTAAGTGATCTAGAAAATTAGACTTGATCTCTGACTTTGAACAGCCATCCTGAGTGACTTAGTAGGTGGTTGGACATGATAGAATGTGTGTCTTCATGGTACAGTAGCTTCTGCCAGATCAGCTCTTATTTCTTGGGGATGATTTTCATTCCAACAGAACTCAGTGATGATTGATCATGTGGTATGGATCTTGAGGTAGAACCAGCCCGAGGAAGATCACTAGTATGAAGCTTTCTCCAGTGGTACTATGAGGACATTTTCTTTCCTTGGCTTATTGTATTCTTTAGTTTTCTTGTTGTTAGGTTTTTTTTTTTTTGTAGCAGCTTAAGTAGCATACTAGCCATAATAATAGTCAATAAGGAGCAAGTGTTTAATTGTGCCTCAGATTGCAGTTCATTGTGGTAGAGAAAGGATATTGGCAGGAATTTAAGGTAACTGGTCACAGTGTACCCATCATCAGCTTACAAAGGATAGAGAGGGAAGGAGAGAGAGAGAGAGAGAGAGAGAGAGAGAGAGAGAGAGAGAGAGAGAGAGAG
>NW_021604614.1:6343299-6351623 GCF_004785775.1 Grammomys surdaster | reverse complement strand
GAGAGAGAGAGAGAGAGAGAGAGAGAGAGAGAGAGAGAGAGAGAGAGGAATATACGAATGCTGGTGCTTGGCTCACATTCTCTTTTGGATGTAGTCTGGGACCTCATAGGAGGGTGTTACTCACATTTAGGGTGTGTCTTCCTTCTTTAATTAACCTGGACTAGAAACCCTCTTACAGACATGCTCAGATATTCATTTCTAGACCCTGTCAAAGTGACAATCAGTAGCAACCACTGGGACTAGGGAGATGGCTTAGTGGATATTGTGAGTTATTGTAATATATATATATATATATACACACACACACACACACACACACACACAATACAGACACAGGTGTACAATCCCACAGGTGAATGTGCATATGCACATGCATATATACCACATACATATACAAGATTTTAAAATCTGTCAATCATAACAAAGGAGATTCAACCAAATTGCTCAGAATCAGAAGACACAGGAGAGATATTTTTACCCATGGTGTCTCCTGGAATCAAAAGCAGAGTGGGTGTTCCAGTTGTTCAGCTGGTTGATATTGCCTTAGGGAGTCAGTAGTTCTTTCAGTTTGTCTTGGTCAGTTTAGCTGGTGGGTATTGTATAGGGAGTTGTCTTAATTGCTAATTGACTCTGCCCACTGTGGGTAGTACTATTCCCTAGGTGGTGCTCTGAACCAGAGTAATGGAAGCCAGCAAACAAGCAAAAATTCATGAGTTTTTTTCTGTCTGCTTTTGATTGTGAATGTGATAGTTTAAGTTTCTGTTTTAACTTCCATGAAATTATTGACTATGACCTAGAACTGTGAGTCAATGACTCCCCCCACCCCCAGTTGCGTTTTGTCAGGATATTTTATCATAGCAACAGAAGTAAAACTAGAAGTAAAACACTCTCCATTTGTCAGGACCATGGACAGGGGAAAGCTGTGCAATGACCTCTGGAGGTTGCAGGAGTGAGAAGGGTCAGGGGCACCCTGGAGCAGGAGGCCTCTGGGAGTCTAAGTTAATTTCTTCTGCAGTGAAGAGTCTCTGGCAAGATTTCATTGCGGGTTTAAGAATCACATTTTCATTTTAGAAAGATCAATCAGACAGCCCAGAATCTCTTCCCACAAAATAATTCATTCTTTGTGTTCAGTAAGACTCCCTGAGGAGAGAAGGCAAGGAAGAGAAATTTTACTGAGGTGTTTGGGGGGAATGAGATTGGGACATACATCCCACAGAGGGTCTTAACCCTGAAGCCCTGGGCTCTGGACAGGGGATGGTGGCCCACATGTGTAGAAGGTGAAGAGGCCATTGCTAACAATCTGTAACCCATGGCTATCATTTTCAGTAGGACAAAAGTGGGTTGGTGGAGGCTGAGAAGAATCAGAAAGATGCCCATGAGGAGGGTGGCATCGTGAGAAGTGAGGGGATCGGCTGAGCACTGCTGGAACACTGTTTTTGCCTTTGTTGTTGGTGTGTGATTTGTATTTAGTGTGTTACATGCATTCTAACCCACTATAAAAAAATAACACATAAACGCAGTATAAACTGAACTCATTAGAAATAACTAGTGTGAGGGTGGCCTGGTGACTCAGCTAGTAAAGGTACTTGAAGGCAGGCCTGATGACCATATTTCTATCCCTGGGAACCATATATGGAAGAAAAACAGAACCAGCTCTTTAGAGTTGTCCTCTGCATGTGAGCTCTCTCTCTCTCTCTCTCTCTCTCTCTCTCTCTCTCTCTCTTTCTCTCTCTCTGCACACATACATGTACACTCATATGCACACTCACAGTCACAACCCCATGCACATCTGCATGTACACACAGAAAGAATCAATAAATGAAAATGATTTTTAAAACATTTAAAGGATGTGACCAAGGTGAAAATTTTCTGAGTGTTGTTAACTTGTTATCAGAGAGGCTAAACAGAAAAATCTCCTCCCCCGACATCACCTCTGTTTATGAATCTTTAAAACACGTTACCACCTGCAACTACCTTTCTAAGTGAATTTTAATTTTTTAAGCAAAAATTTAAATAACCTAAATTGTGATAACAGAATGTCATCTGGAGCGTTTGTTGAATGGAAAAATTCATTGACATGTCTGAATTTAAAATTAAAACATTTCCTTCAGAACCTTCACTGTTTCATCAGTTGATTTTATGATGGAATTAGCATAGCAGAATGCATGAAAAGAAGCTGAACACAGTCAAAGACGGTTTTCATTTCTTATATACTGGTAATTCCAGAAGGATTCTTATAAAAATGAATTGTATCTAAAATACTTAATAACTTTCAGTATATTAAGCTTACATAGGATTTTCAAAACTACTATGAAAATAATGCATTTGTAAAATTTGGAAATGGAAAAATAAAAACCACAGAGAGTCCTGCCTAATAAAACCATTGTGTAATCAACAGACATTTATTATGTGTCTGATACTTGTGTGAAACTTCCAGATCCTAGGCAGAGAAAGTTTTTATGGGCATCAACGATAATTAGAATAACAATTAATCATCTGCTGCTGGGGATTGAACTTAGGATCTTGTACATGCTAGGCAAATGCTTTACCACTGAGCCACATCCCCAGCCCAGGGTACAGGGAGTGATATGTATTACATAACCAATCTGCCAGATTACACAAACTAATTGTGAATACTAATAGGAAAATGAAACAGAAAGATGGTGTTTGGCTCAGTAGCAGTGCTTGCCTGAAGCCCTAGGCTCTCTTTCTGATACTGTAGGAGGGACACCCAAGAAACACACAAAATCTAGGTTTGACAAGACAGGAATGACATGAGGAAGTGGCATGTTCAGGGGCTTGGTGTCTGAAGCAAGAAAAATTGTCCCCTGTGGGAACATGTAAGCTTAGAATTTTCAAAACCTACTTTAATTATGGTTCTTCAACGCTTCAGTCTTTCTTCTAGGCCCTTACCCACCAGAGGTAGGGAAGAAGAAAAGTTAATAGGAAATGGGGTTTGTAGACCTGCTTAGAAATAGTTCTTTGAGGTGATTCCAATCTTTGTTGTCAGCAGTCCAGTCCACTAGCAAAACACCAAACACGAATCAGCAGTAGTGGCTCAATTCAGAAGAAACCTGAGGCCCCACCAATTGGTAGGAGTTCACAGAAGCTTCAAGAAGCACCCACAATATCACCAGTTCTTTGGTGCATTTCTCTCTACAAAGTCATGACAAGCAAAGATCAGGGAAGAAAGCAAAGTGAACCAATGCAAGAATGTCATCAGTAAAGATCAGCATCACTGAAGTCTAATGAAGACCAGCAAAGAGTTACAGTAACCAGTGTAAGAGCATTGTCTGCTGTCTGTTGGGTTATACTTCTATCCTTTCCAAATATCACATGTCCTCTCAAGTATCTACTCCAGCAAAAACCCACATACCCTTTCACCAGGGAGCTTCCGGAAAAACACCATGTGTCTGTTCTCAGGAAAACATTCTCTCATAAGACAGTTCCCAGAAATACATGATACAACTGAGTCTCCAACGAAATCAGAAATTTCTACTTCAGGAACTTGCAGAGTCAGAACAACCTTGTGAACCCTAAATCAAAGGTGGGAATAAGTGTGGGCCTGTGGAAGAGACAGAAAGTCAAGGTAGTTGGAGCACAGTAGTGGTGAGTGTGGAGGGAAAGAGATAAAGGAAAGGGGCTGGCTTACAGGAGACCTCATGGCATAAAGTCCATAATTTACCAGCATTTAAGGGATCCTCCAAGTCTTTTTATTTGTGGCTTCTTTTGGAGATAAAATATCATGTAGCCCAGGCTGGCCTTGAACTTGCTACTTAGCTAAAGAAGGCTTTGAATTCCCGATCCTTTTACTTACTTATGTACCCTCTTGGCTGTAGCATTACAGATGTATATATATCATCACATCCAGCATGTGGTGCTAGAATGGAATGCAAGTCATCATGCATGCCAGGCAAGCACTGTTCTCATGAGCTACATGCTAAGCTCTGGCATAGTTTACAATTTGACACCTTGTCATATATACTGACACTTGTTTTGGCGATATGGGAGGTCTTCCATTCCTATGAAAAGGGCTCAATGACAGAGAATGTTTCTGTCTGAGAAGACATAAGTAGACCTCCATGGGAAGACCACATGAATAGAGACCACTATGGGTAAACCACTGAAGTTAAATCATCTAGGATGACTACTGTGGGTAGACCACCATCTGGTCTACCTTCTCCCTCCTTTCTGGCTCGTCCTTTTCTATTCCCATCTCCCTCCTCTCTCCTCTCCTCTCCTCTCCTCTCCTCTCCTCTCCTCTCCTCTCCTCTCCTCTCCTCTCCTCTCCTCTCCTCTCCTCTCCTCTCCTCTCCTCTCCTCTTTTCTTCCCTCCTTTCCTTTCCTTTCCTTTCCTTTCCTTTCCTTTCCTTTCCTTTCCTTTCCTTTCCTTTCCTTTCCTTTCCTTTCCTTTCCTTTCCTTTCCTTTCCTTTCCTTTCCTTTCCTTTTTCATTTTTTTTTCTTTTTGACAAGCCTTTTCCTATCTAGCTCAGCCTGGCCTCAAACTTATGATCCTCCTGCCTCAGTTTCCTGAGTGCTGGAACTATAGGATCAGGATCTGTTTTTATTTCTGATATGACATCAAAGTCCTTTATCAGGATTCCAACAGTACAGACTTCTTGGCCTCCATGTGGCCAGGTTGGACACCTATCCTTATAGGCAGAATTGGTCTGTATTAAAAGATGTATAAGAAGGGACAGCAAAGGTGTCCATATCAGACGTAGAGATAATTGGTGGTAAATGATTTAAGCATTCTGCATGAGACGGAGAAAAATTAGAAAAAGTATTTTTAATAAAAGAATGTTTTATTTGAGCCAGGATCTCATTATGTAGATCAGGCTGGACTTAAACTCACAGAGATCCTCCTGCCCATTTCCCAAGTGCTGGGATACAAGGCATGTGCTGCCACATCCTGCTTGCAAATGTATTTTTGACAGCATGTGCTGTAGCCTTAAGGAAACACAAGAAACCATGGTCTGTAAATAAACGCACTAAAGACAGGAAAGGAAAGCTTGCGTGATAAGGTATCAGATGAGGAGAAGGAGCTTGGTAGAACCAGAAGTAAACGGTGGAGGCAAAGTCACGTGTTGGGAAAATGCATCGAGCATTAAGGCCAGCAAGGGGAGGGCACAGTGGGGCAGATCTGTCATTCCAGCTCCTCAGGATGCCTAGGTGGGGGGCATCCCAAGTTCAAGGTCAGTTAGGGGCACTTAGTGAGACTGTACCTCAAAGTAGAAGGCATACAGATGGCTGGAGTACTGCTCAGCAACAGAATCCCCCAGTGAGGGGCTGGGGGCGTGGCTCAGTGGTAGAGCCCCAGCCTAGAATCCCCCAGTAAGGGGCTGGGGGCGTGGCTCAGTGGTAGAGCACCTCCCTAGAATCCCCCAGTGAGGGGCTGGGGGCGTGGCTCAGTGGTAGAGCACCTCCCTAGAATCCCCCAGTGAGGGATTGGCGGCGTGGCTCAGTGGTAGAGCCCCTGCCTAGAATCCCCTAGTGAGGGGCAGGGGCATAGCTCAGGAGCACACCTACCTAGCACAGACAGGTTGCTCTGTCCTATCCCCTGTCCTATTTGGCATGTGTGGGGGTGGGGGAAACAGCAGAGAGTAGACTTAACATGACAGTGATTTTCCTTAGCCATTGAGAAAATGAGTCTGAGAGGACGCCTCGGTGGTTGAGGTCAAGGACAGGAATTTGGTTACTTGGGATATTGTAAGTGTAGAAGCCGGCGATGACAAGCTGATACGTGCATGATTTATATTTTAGAAGAAGGTTCCAAAATGAGCAGAGCAACATCTGTTGTGTTTCAAATTTAACAACAACAAATCCTCCACTGGGCTTTTCAGACAGCGACAGCACTGTTCTAAAGTTCATCTGAAGAACAAATGGCTGAGCGGGGCCAATTAAATCACTAATAATAAAAAATGAGGTTGTAAGTTTGCCCTGGTGATTTTAGAAGAAAATCCAGATAGAACATCGTTGTAACAAAGGATAGTTCTCGTGTCAAAAACCGGGAGGGCAAAACCACAGCACAGGATGGGTGAGATGGCTCAGTGGGTAAAGGGGCTTGTCGCCAAGCTTGACACATGCAATTTATTGGTGTGTGTGTGTGTGTGTGTGTGTGTGTGTGTGTGTGTGGTGTATGGGCCTGCCATGGAACATATGTGGAAGCCTGAGACTCATGGGAGTTTGTTATCTCTTTCTACTATCTGGGACCTGGGGATTGAACTCCAGTTGTCAGACTTGCCTGTAGGATCCTTCACCCACGGAGTCATGATGTCAACCACTTTTTGGTTTTTTGAGACTAAGCCTCACTGTGTAGCCCACGCTGGTCTTGAATCTTTGGTCCTTCTACCTCTGTATTCTGAGTGCTGAGATTCCAGGTGTGTACCCCAGAACTTGTCTTATGCAATATTCATGTATTATAAATATTTATTTCCAATCTAAAAAAAAAATGCTCCTGGCAGTCAATAGAAAAATATTCCCGACAAAGCCAGGGGAAAATGCACAAAAGAAAATCAATCAAACCAACAAGTCTTCGGAAAAGAATGCCCATCGTTTTTGTGACAGATTTAAGAGATGGCGAGAAAATGTCAGTTTCCATCCACTGTTGTAGTGAGTTGGAGAGAGTAGACACTGCCGGGGATGCTGTAAGGGATGGGTCTCATTGCTCTCACTGCTGTCCTGATGCAGTTGTACAAGCTGCTCATGGAGTTTAGATGAGATGCATAGCAATGTTTAATTCGTGAATTGAGGTCCGGTGTGCACATCGCTGGTGTGGTGCCATGCATGTCTTAATGAGTGGTGGGCTGGGGATACAGCTGCTTTAGAGTGCTTGTCCAGCATGCACAAGGCCCAGCATCACATACATTAGGTACTGTGGTTCACTCCAAAGATCTCAACACTTGGGAGGTGAAGGCAGGAGGAGCAGAAGTTCAAGGCTGGTCTCAGCTGTATACCAAGTTGTAGGCCAGAATGGGCTACACCTCTGAAAAAAAATTATAGCAATTTAAAGATACAATTCTATATATGTGTGTATGCACGTATATGTTTATGTGTGTACTCGTGTGTGTGCATACATTTGTGTGTGTGCATGTGCGTGTGTGTATGTGTGTGTGTGTGCACAGAGTGGAGTATTCATCCCACCATCAACACCCAAGCAGTGGAAACAACCTAAATTTCTGAATTTCTGAATATTTTTGTTTGCTTCATTCCTTGAATACCCCAAAGCCTTACACATATTAATTCATTTAACTCAATTCATACTCTGAGCTAAGAAATTATGTCTGTTGTGCTTTGGAAGAAGCAGGCGCATACTGTTCAGTTAATTTGCCTAACATTGTGTGGTTAATAAATGGCACAACGGGGATTTAATGTCAGGAAATTTAACTTCCGAAGCTAAGCACTTCAGGACTGCCTTGCGTTGTGTTGCTGCATCGCATGTAGTGCTATTCCTACAGTGCTTAAAACAAGTGCCGACAACTAAGATCAGAGAGTTGGGACGATTCGTTGCGACTCATGGACTAGAATGCATTCAAAATACAATGGTTAAGCTTTTAAAAAAGTTTTTATATTTACTTATTTGTGTCTGTGTGTGTGTATGTGTGTGTGACCATGTGTGTGTATGTGTGTGTGCACGTGCACACACCCTGGTACACATGTGATGTTCAGAGGAGGACTCAGTTCTCTTCTTGCATCATGTGGGGCCCAGGGATTGAACTCAGGTCATCAAGCTTGGTGGCAAGCACCTTTATCTGCTGAGCCATCTTGCCTGCCTCAGGTTGTCAGATTTTTTTTTTTTTACCTTGTGGGACATTTGTGGTGCTTTAGGAACCAGTGAAGGTGCATACTCTAGATTTCAATCTTATTATTATGAAAAGAACTCTGCGTGAATGTTGCCCATGAGCTGTGCTGTTATGAAGAATGGAGATTTTTTCTATGTGCTTTCTTGAAGCCTTGTGGGCTATGTCCTTTTTTGGGGGGGGAGGGAGATGTGCTTGTATGTGTGGAGACCAAATTTCAATGTGTAGTGTCTTTTTCTCAGTCATTTCCCACCTTAGTTTTTGGGGACAGGGAACCCAGAGCTCCCCAGTTTGTCTGGACTGTCTGTCAGCAAGTATGTAGGATCCTTCTGCCTCGACCTCCCTGGTGCTGAAATTACCAGAAGCATCACCACACCCAGTTTTTTACATGGGTGCTAGGGATTTAAACTCTGGATCTCAGGTTTATAAAGCAAACACTATTTTACAAACTGAACCAGCTCCCTAGCCCATGAATACACATACACATAAACATATAACTATACATACATACACATAAACATATA
>NW_021604614.1:6333163-6343289 GCF_004785775.1 Grammomys surdaster | reverse complement strand
CATACATACACATATTTAATTATACATACATACACATAAACATATAATTATACATACATACACATATTTAATCTTATACAATGTATTACTTTTTCATTTACAGAAAAAAACAATCCCCTGCCATTAAGTAGTAAAGAAGTTGAAAATTAGACCTCAGGTTTCTTGGCAGTGACGATAGTTTTCAATTTACGTTGCTATTTGGGGAACGAAAAAAAAAATGAGACTCTATATGAATTCTTATATTTTCTTATTTGACTCTATATGAATTTCTTATACAGAAATAATCAGTTTACAATGTGTTTATACTTTTTAATTCAAGTGTGTGAGTGTGTGTGTTTGTGTGCCCACGCGTGTGCGCAGACACACGTCTTCAGAGTTCAGAGCAGTTGGATCTCCTGGAACTAGAATCATAGGCAGCTGTGATCCCCCAGACATGGAAGCTGGGGACAGAGCTAGGTACTCTGTAAGAGCAGGAAGCACTTTTAGGCATGTAGCCTTCTGTCCAGCCCCGTTGGGATGCCCTTTGGCTCCAGGCTCATGAAATCTATCCACCCTTGGGTTGTCTTAACTAGGCTAGCCCTTTCAGACCTCTCTGTTAGTTTTACTCCGTTTCAAGCCTGCATCTAGGCAGCTCAATCTTTTGTCAATGTGCATTGGACACAGGCTGCTGCCCGTTCCACTCTCCACCGTGTACTCTGCCTGTCTGAGACTGGAGGGGATCCCTGTGTGATGCCCCAAATTAGCTTTCAGTTCCAGATGTGTCTGTTGGGGACAGATGTTGCCATGTGGGCACCTCAGTCTGAGCTCCCCAGTCTGCCTCTTGTCCTGTTTTAACCCCAATCCTAATTGCTATTTATGGGTACCCATGACAGAGTTCCCTATGTCCCAACCTCTCAGGGAAGGGAGCATCCCATTTTGGCTAAGCTATAAGCAGCTCTGAGGTAAACTTTGAACTCAAGACTGAGCTCTTCTCCTACTTGATCCATTCAATCCCTTGGCGGTGGGTTGAGTTTCTCTGAGCTTCAGTTGTTTGATCCATCCAAGGAGTGCCAAGACTGTTCATGAGAACTAACTGAGATACTATAATATTGCATGTATAAAACAGGCAGAACCCAGAAATAATGAGTCAATCCATGTAGAAGGTCCATGTGCCCACTCTGGTCAAGAACTCTAGAAGATGGAGGACAACCTCAGTGTCGATCCTTAGGAAGTGCTTTCTTTGTCTTTTGAGAGACGGTCTTTTACTTGCCTGGAACTTGTCCATCCTGCTGGCCTGGCTGGCCAGTGAGACCCGACAATCTACAGATTAGCTTTACGAACCCCTTCCTAGTGCTGGGATGACAAATGTGTGTCACCATACTGGCTTTGCTCACATGGGTTCTGAGGATTAAAGTCAGGCCCTCACGCTTGCAAGGCTGGCATTTTATGGACTGAGCCATCTATCTGTTGTTGTTTAGACAGCATCTTCCTTAACAGCTCAGGCTGATTGGGAACTCATACAACATTCCTGCCTCTGCTTCTTCCTTCCTCCATGTCCTGCTCTGTCCCAAATATGATTGCAAATCTTGTTTTATATATTTTTTCGGTTGGTCCTAAGTTATAACTGTAGAGATTGGTAGATACAACATTGGTGGTAAGCTTTTTTGGGTGGAGGTGTTTACAAGAGGCATGAACAGGGGCTGGTAGTAGGATAAGAATTTCCATGTGTGACATTTGCAAATCCAGCTGAAGAGTCAGGCATTGTGCTGACCTGTCATACCAGCACCGAGGAGGCTGAAGCTGGAAGTGTTGTGAGTTCTGGGCCAGCCTGGGCCACATAGTGAGACCATTTACTGATCAGTCAACCAATAAAGAAACAAATCAATTCTGTCTAGGAGATTGATGGCAGGACCCAGCATAGCATCCTTACTTGAGAGATTGCACATTACATTTAGAAGAAGTCTGGTAGGATTTGACAACAGTGATGTTTTTATCTAATCACAGGCAATAAATAAAACAAAGGTCCCATGATCCTTTGCCAAAACCTGAAATGTCAGGTTGAGTAGTTGGAAGGCCAAGGAAGCCAAGTCTTTCATGTGACCATTTCTGTCTTCCCGTGGTCATTCATCACTCTGAAGCAGAAAGCCTGGAAAAAGATTTGAAGGCAAGCAGCCAGGCTCTTCCTGGTCTTGGGCACTCAGGCTTCCTCTTTACTCCTGAGTGAACTTCCTGCATTAAGAGTGCATTACTGAGATGGGCATTGCTATTTTAAAAATCACTTAAAATTTACTAGATCAGGGGAATCTTAAACACACCTAAAGAAGGGATGATCCTCTTCCGGAGAGACCATAGAGATTCTGCAAAACTTGATTATATATTAGACAAGGAGATGAAGTGTGTTTATGTTTCTGTGTTGTAGTGGAGATCAGAAGCACAGTTCATTCAAGGGAAGTGATCTATTATTGAGCTACATACCAATACAAGACCAACCAGAGGATTCTAGGCAAGTTCTTTTTTACTGAGGCATGTCCCAGCTCTCTTTTTACCTTCTGTTTTGACAAAGGGTTTCACTAAGTTGCCCAGGCTAGCCTTGAACCTACTCTGTAGCCCAAGCTAATGTTGAACTCCTGACTCTGTAATTCAATCTCCTGAGTAACTGGCATGACAGGTCTGCAGCCTATCCCTCTGTCCTTGCTTTGACTTGGTCCAAGATGTCCTTTGCATTCGTCCCTGTGCTCCCTGTTGTGTTCCACCAGATTACTTTCCTGATTAAAAACCTCCCATTCCCCCTATTGTCTGGAGAACAAAGTGTACACACTCTAGACTAGATCTTGTGGTTGACAGAATAACACATTCCCTCAGGCAAAGCCGTGAGCAGTTCCCAGAACCTATGACTATGTTTTTTATCCAAAAGAATTACAGGGTTCTTCATAAGAGAGAGGAAGAGAGGTCTGAATGGAAGGAGGGTATGGGGTGACAGAAGCAGAGGAGCAGAGTCAGAAGGAAATGTATATGTCTGGTCTGAAACATAGAAGGAGCCATAGTATTGAGTGACTTTTTTCTGGGAGACTTGAACATACACCTGTTAACCTTAGATGGGGCCCTGACAGAAGACCACAGACATCACCCTACCTGTTTTCATTTTATTATGTTGCTGTGATAAAGCACCCTTTGAAAAAAATGTATTTGCTTTACAGTTCTAGATTCACCATTGAATGAAGTCAGGTAAGGGACTCAAACAGGATCTTGGAGCAGAAAACATAGTGGAACTGTGATTGGCTCACAGACCCATGCTTTGCTAACTTTCCCATAGAGCCCAGGATCATCTACCTAGGGAATGGTGCTGCCCACAGTGGGCTGAGGCCTCCTTGGTATCAATAAAGAATCAACATGCATGGACATGCCCATAGGCCAATCTGATTTGGGTAACCTCTCAATTGAGGCTCTCTTTCTTGGGCTATGTCAAATTGACAGTTGATACAGTCTAGGACACTACCAAAATCTGGCTTAGTGAACCTGTAATTTTATTGAAGGTATTTTCAGAAGGATGGTTGACAGGTTACCTTTAGCAGCATCGGTGACTCAAAGGCAGCTGCATCAATGAAATACCTCATGCTAGTTACATGAGTGATGACTCACCAAAGCTACATCCCTGGAGCGTCCTGCACAACATATGGTCAGATCCACCACAGAGTCTTCTCTCTCTAGAAATTGTTTACTGGTTATGTAGCCTTGGGAAGGCATCTTTGAGTCCTGTAAGTTCCTGAGCATCCTGACCCTTGTGGGCTTCCTTAGCTCCCAGAATCCTCTAGAAAGGGGTGTTTCTATTCAGAGGAAATAGCTCCATAATTTGTAGCCAGGGAGTTCAGAAGGCTGAGAGGAGAAGCTGGAAAGGTAAGGAAATAGATTGACACCCTAGGACCTCTGGAGGGAGTGTGGCTTTGCTGACACTTTCATTTTGGCCACTTAAGATACATTTCAGACCTCAAAATAAAGAAGGATGAATTAATACATTTTTATTTAAGCTGCACTGTATGATAACATTTTTGTGTGTATGTGTGTGCATGTGCACACACATGTGTGCACATGTGTGGATGTGTGGGGTGTGTGTGTGTGTGTGTGTGTGTGTGTGTGTATGTGTTTTGAGACAGTGTTTCTCATTAGTCTAGAACTTACCAAGTGGTCTAGCCTAGTTGGCCAGCAAGCCATAGGGCTCTGCCTAGCTCTGCCTCTCAAGCACATGCCTGCCACTGTGTCTAGCCTTTTATGTGGTTTCTGGGAGTCAAACTCAGATCCCCATGCTTGTAAGGCAAGCACTGGATCCCAGAGCCATCTCCCCAGCCTGGTTTATCATGATTGGTTATCGTGGCAATAAGAAACTCCTGCAGACTCAAACTGTGACTAACCTTTATGAGGTTCACTTCCTGCCCATGTTCCTTGTTCTCTAGACTACAACAAATATCTGTCCCCCACCATGCTGCCTTCATTCCCCTCATCTCTTGAACAATGTGTAGCTCACTCCAGAATTATTGTGTAGCCGTTTCCCCATCTGTCAGGACCTGAAGGCTTCGAAGAATTCCCAGTTTCCCAAACTTTATTTTTGTCTACACAAGATGCTATTTCGGTCTATCTGTCTGTCTGTCTGTCTGTCTGTCTGTCTGTCTGTCTCTGCTGCTGTCACCGTCTCTGTCTGTTTCTTTCTGTCTCTGTGCCTGTCTGTCTATCCATGTCTTGTTTATTTCTCTTTCTCTGAGAGGCTTTCCTTCTGTAATTCAAGCTAGCTTCAAACTTACAGCAATTCCCTGCCCCAGCCTCCCAAGTACAGAGATTATAGGCATGAAGGCACCACATAAGGCTCTCTTCCGTCTCTGTCTAGTATGACAGGGGGCTGTACTGTTCAGCTTGTGTGTCTGTCATCTCTCACACTGTTCCCTGATTTCCGCCAGAGCAATAACTACATCTTACTCATTTTCATGCCTCATTTCCACTACATGATCACACTCTAGCTCTGTGTAGCAGATGAATGCAAAAAGATCTGACAAAATTAGAAGTGAGAATGTGCGTGTGGTAATTGCTATAACAGATATGCAAACACGAGAACATACAGCTGAATGCTAATTAGATTTAATCTTGAAATTGGGTCTAGAAGAAGGTGGCTCAGTGGTTAAGAGTGACTGATGCTCTTCCAGAAGCCTGGAGTTTGGTTCCCAGCACCCATGCTGTATGATTTTCAACCCTAGCTCCAGGGCATCAAGCTCCCTCTTCTGGCCTCCATGGGCACCTGCACCTGTGTGCACATATACTCACACAGACACACAAATATACATAAAGAAAAAATAAATACAGTAAATATTTAAATCAAGGTGAGCATTTTAATAATTCAAACCTTTCCCTGTCTACCAGGGCTTTCCCAGGGATCTAGCACTTACAAAAAGTTACAAAATCTTACTTTATCCCATGAGGCACATGGGACAATGACAGTGAAGCCTTTCAAATATCCAAGGTCTCAAGAGAAAAAAAAAAAGGAACTTTGACAAATCAATATACTATTCTACCAAAAAAATAAGATTTTGAGTCCAAAGTTTAATAAATAATATATTTAAGACATATTAAAAAATAAATAAAGAAGTTTCTCATATAGAATAGTGTTGACCATCATGTTTGTAGGTATACTACAGCGAAGTCCCCTGACCAGCCATAGTTGAGTAAAGCATCTCTCTTCATATCTGAAGATTCTCTGCATGGATGGGGGCCTGGTGCAGAGGTAGAGCACCTGCCTAGAATCCTCTAGTGAGAAGCTAGGGCGTGGCTCAGATGTAAAGCACCTGTCTGACACACCCTAGTGATGGGGCATGTCTGTGGTTCAGTGAGAAACCTCAAAGAAAGGTGTAGGTTAATATCCATCACCCACAAAAGACAAAGAAGACACGTAAATTACCCAGAGGATGATGAGATGAGGGGTGTGAGGAAGAGAGAGAAGCAAAGTCGACTCCGAGGCTTCCGAGGATGCGTGGAAGGTCATTGGGATGCAACTCCATTTGCTAGCTTGCCAAATCAGGCTGTATGCCCAACATTAATACCAAAGGTATTTGTAAATATTGATGCTTTGAGAAGACATCCCGTCATAATGAACACATCTAGAATTCCATTTTAAAAACGTATATGGGGAAACACATATTCACTGCCTCCACAATTTTAAGTTTTAATGACCCACTGATGGTAAATTATGAATGACCAGCATGCCTGCAAGAGCATCCCTAGTGTCACAGACTCCCACAGAGTGTACATGGATCAAAATATTTCCCTGAGTCCCATTCACATCACAAGGAGCCACATTTTAACCCCATTATGCAAAATTGATATGGGCTTATCAAAAAGTTTGAATTTAATTAAAAAATAGTTTCCAAATTTGAGATCTCAGTTGCCTAGCAACCAAGATTCCTGAAAGCAGAGAAAAACTGACACCCCTTGCCTCCCTTACCCTGTGACAGTCTTTTTATGGATCTACGTTGGGAGTAAGGAGAAATAAATAAGTGATCAATTAAAAATGGATCCTATGCTGTGAATAGAGGAATATACCTATAATTCCCACTCTTGGGGGGCTGACAGATGAGGGTCAAGAGTGTAAGGTCATCCTAGGTCAGCCTGAGTTGCAAGAGACTCTTTGCAAACAAGCAACAATAACAAAAATCCCAAACCAATCTGACATGTATAATCAGCACACTGGGTGCCTTTTGGAGGTTGGTAGACCAGTTTGAGCCAGTTCATAATTAATCCTGTGCATGCACAATTCTTCTCACTGTTCACTATTCTGTGTCAAAGTTCCCATACCTTTCCAGAATTTCTTCTTTTTAGGTTTTTTTTTTTTTTGGCTTATCTCAGAGCTATGCTAAAATACGTCAAACAGTAGTCGTCTTTCTTGCTGTGATAAAACACGAAGAATCATTTCTCATGCTTTAGATGCCCA
The DNA here is from genome assembly GCF_004785775.1 of Grammomys surdaster. Lineage (NCBI taxonomy): Eukaryota > Metazoa > Chordata > Mammalia > Rodentia > Muridae > Grammomys > Grammomys surdaster. The sequence goes on along the minus strand of NW_021604614.1, from coordinate 6,336,343 downwards.
ATGAAGACAGGGCAAAGGTGGACGTCTTAAATCAGCTGAGGATTATTTGGGGACCCTACCTAGGAACTTAGAATTGTGGGTTCTTCCTTGTAGCTGTATCCAGTTTTTTGGGGAGGGGGTTGGATTGCAGGGATGGTGACCCTGAGTCCTGCTTTCAGCATGACAGTCTTTTTTAAAACAAATGATTTTTTATTTTAAAGAAAATTATGTGTGAGTGTAGGTATATATGACTGTGTGTCTGTGCATATGTATAGGAACATATAAGTGTAGTGCCAGGAGATGCCAGAAGAGGGCGTTAGATTCCCTGGTGCAGGAGTTATATAGGCATTTAGTTATGAGCAAACAGTATGGGTACTGGAAATCAAACTCCTCTGGAAAAGCAGCCAGTGTTTTAGCTGGGTTTGTTTTACAGTATCCATATGGCACTTACAACTATCTATAACCTCAGTTCTAGAGGACCTGATGTATAAATATACATGCAGGCAGGTGTACGTAAAATAAATAATAATAAAATGAAATGAAAATGAATTGCCGAGCCATTTCTTCAGCCTTCTGCTTGGCATTCTTGGGAGCTTGGATGAGTTACCTTCAAATGCTCAGTAACATTTTTTCTCTTTCTTATTTAGTGCATTTGTATAAAACAATGTTTCTTTTAGACATTTTGATATGTGTATATCATATTTTGACATGCTCACCCTCCATTATCACCCCTTGTGCCTTTTCACCATTACTTGTTTCTTTCCTCTTTGTAAACAGTTCTCTTCTGTTTTCAACACACACACACATACACACACACACACACACACACGCACACGAACATACACATGCACACACATGAATGCATGAATGCACACCCACACAAACACATACACACACCCATACACAACCACATACACACACGCACCTACACACACCCACACATGCACTCATTCACCTGTACCCACACACCCACATATACCAACACACAAACACACACACACGCACACACACACACAAACACACGCACCTACACACACCCACACATGCACTCATCCACCTGTACCCACACACCCACATATACCAACACACACACACACACACACACACACACACACACACACACACACACATTCTCATACATATTGTGATGGTTTGAATGAGAATGGCCCCCATTGGTTCATATATTTGTGTACTTTGTTCCTAGTTGATGAACGGTTTGAGAACAATTAGGAGGTATGTCCTTGCTGGAAGAGGTATGTTGCTGGGGGTAGGCTTTGAGGTTCCCAAAGCCCATACTAGGTCCAGTCTGTCTGTCTGTCTGTCTGTCTGTCTGTCTGTGTCTGTCTGTCTGTCTGTCTGTCTCTCTGCCTCTCCCTTCCTCTCTCCCCATCCTCTCCCTCTCTTCCTCTCCCATTTATGCTTATGAATCAGTATGTAAATCTCTCAGCTCCATGCCTGTCTCCTTCCTGCCATGATCATGGACTACCCCTCCGAAACTGTAAGCAAAATCCCAATTAAATGGTTTCTCTTATAAGAGTTGCCTTGGTCATGGTGTCTCCTCAGAGCGACAGAACAGTAACTAAACCACAAGTATGCACATATGAGAAATCTAGATTAGGCATATGAGAGGAAATACTGTATTTGTCTGAGTCTGGGTTACTTTGTCTAGCACAGTCTCCATTTTCATGCAAATGTCATATTTTTATTCTTTGAATAATACTGTAGTGTGTGTGTGTGTGTGTGTGTGTGCATGTACATATGTAAGAATGTGTATGTGCATGCATGTATGTGTACGTGTATATGCATGCTTGTGTGTGCATGTACATGCATGCGTGTGTGTGCGCGCACATCTGTATGTGTGAGAGTGTATGTATATATCCATTCTCTGTGTCTTTATCCATTCATCTATTGATCAATAGTCAGGCTAACTGGGCTGTTGTGAACAGTGTTGCAATAAACAAAGATGGCTCTGGTATGCTGACTCAGATTCCTTTTTAATTCCCAAAAAGTGTCTTAGAACTTCATCTGTCTGATTATGTTTTGCAACTGCTCCCAGCTACTGGGTATCTCACTGGGTTTAGTGGCCCTTTTTGTGATGGTTATTAAAAGAATCTGGCACTCTTTTTAAAAAATATAATAATTTATTAATTCTTTGAGAATTTCATGCCTGCACACAATGTGTTCTCATTGTATTCATCCCATTCTCCTTCCCCTAACCCTCCACCTCCCTATCTCATCTCAACTTCCTGTCTTCTTCTTTTTCTTCTTAAAGTAACTACCTGAAGCCAATTAGTTTTTTCAATTTATAAGTGGGTATAGAGGCCACCAATTCGGGTAGGTTGACCTACTAGAGCCACACCCTTAAAGAAATCCAACTCTCTCCCCACCTCAGAAGCCATCATCTGGCTCATCTAGGGTTTCCTCTCAAAGTATCCCGGCTGGAATGTTAAGTGGCTCCATCCTGATCAGGTCGTGTACAGCCAACCACAGGTGAGCTCATGAGCTCAGTGATCTTGTAAGAGGCCTTGGTTTACCTGGCTACTCCTCAACCTCTGTCTCTTGCAGTCTTTCGGATTCTTCTTCAGGGATGATCTCTGAGCCGTGTGTGTGTGTGTCTGTGTCCATGTGCACATGTGCTCATATGTGTGTGATATAGATGTCCCACTTATGGGCAAGCATTCCAGAGCATTGAGTTTTTGCACTTTTACCACTGGCACATGTCTGCTTCCACTGCTACCCATTGTCCAAAGAAGCCCTGATGAAGTCTGAGAGGCACAGTAAGTTATTGGTTCCTGTGTATCTTAACAGTCAGTTTGATATTGTGGCATGGTTTCTTCGTTAACATCAGAGTCAGCAAAAGCCCTAAATAGGCAAGAGATGGTAGGGCTGCCAGTGAGATGAGTCAATAGATGAAGGATGGGTGAGGTGGGATCACACCCAGAATCCCAGTCCTTGAGGCTCAGATGGGAGGATCATGAGTTTGAGGTCAATCTTTAAGACCTTTTCATAAGAAAGAGAACCAGGGCTGGAGAGGACAGCTTCCCTTGCTGAGGATCCAGGTGCTGTTCCCAGCACCCACATGGAGGCTAACAACTGTCTGTAACTCCAACTTCAGAGGATTAGACTCTCTCTTCTGTCCTCCTCAGGCACTGCATATATATATATATATATATATATATATATATATATATATATATATAT
>NW_021604614.1:6330350-6333153 GCF_004785775.1 Grammomys surdaster | reverse complement strand
TATATATATATATATATATATATATATATATATATATATATATATATGGTGTGCAAACATACACCCAGGCAGAACATTCATACACATAAAAACAAAGACAAAAATGTCAGTAGAAAGCACATTCAGGCAATAAGAGGTTTATAGTTTCATCAACAGTTATTAATTTATTTTCTATCACATGAGGTTATCTATCTATCTATCTATCTATCTCTATCTATATATGTATATGTATTTGTAGGGGGAGATTGGTAAAATCTAGATATCATTGTCTGCATCCTTGAAGAATTCATCATAAATGGAATATGTAAAACTAGCCACGAAGAAAGTGGCAAATGATTTGAGGATTGGTAGTGTGTGCTAACAGTTTACAACAAATATAACAATAAACTCAAGTCATCCTGGGAAGGCATCAGAACACACACACACACACACACACACACACACACACACACACATTCCCCCTCTCTTACTTTCCTAAAGCTATACTCTATAAATTGGGTTTTGAAAATGTATTGGAAAAGACAGATGGTGAAGTGTCTAGCTTTGTGAAAACATTATAAATAAAATATTTCTTGTAATCCTTGGAATTTTACTTGGTGCATTTTAATAGCTCTATATTTTAAAACCCAGAGCTGTAGATCCAGAACAAAATGTAATTTTACTATGGAGGCTAAACGTAAATATGAGCCCATGTAATTTCCTGAAGCTTGAATAACTTTTTTTAAAAAAATTACCCAGTCTGCTTCACAAATCATCAACTTTTCCTGCCCTGCCCTGGAGATTATTGACTTTCATGGCTTTATTTCTGAATATTTCATTGAAAAGCCTTCTTTCCACTTGTGGTCTAAGTTATTCTTTGTTAGAAAAAAAGTGTCTATTGAAAAAAATGTAAGCAAAACATAATGCAGGAAGAAATTATTCAGCAGAGGTGTCTTGCAGATTTAGTGACTTCGAGGAGAGGGGAGATAGCTCATACTGCTTTAGCAGAGGGCTCAGGTTTTGTTTCCAGCACTGGCAGGGCAGGTCATAGTGGTCTGTAACTCCAGCTCCAAGGGATCTGACGCCCTCTTCTGTACTTTTTGGGTACTGCACTCATATGCGCACACTCACACATTAGACATACAGACACACAGAATGAAAAATAAGGTAAATCTTAAACTCAGCCAACTGTGGGCCGAGGACATAGCTCAGGGGTGGAGCATTTTCATAGCATATGCAAGGCTCAAGCTTCTATCTTCAACACTGTAAATTTCAAAAAACAAAAACCAAAATCAACCTTTCCAACACACATAGAAACATTGAACTATTATATGTCATCGTGAAGTCAGATAAAAAACAATCTGGGAGTATTTGACATGGGATGAAAGCCTAGTCCAGTGGCTCCTGCCTCTGATATCGACACTTGCAAAGGTGAGGCAGCACGGGTGCCTCAAGTTAGAGGCCAGCTACATACAGTGGTGTTGGTTTGAACCTGTCTTTAAAAAAGAAAAGTTGGAGGAGATCAAAAAGAAAAGAAAAGATAAAGCAACAACAATACACCCCATATGGTACCTGGACAGTAATTCCTTAAGCTCACAGTGACTGTGTCAGAATGCTGAGAACCCTTAGGAAGGGCTGAGGGGTTAACTTGATGAGTAGCATGCTCATTCAGCATGCTTGAAGTTCTTGATTCCATGCTCAGACTCACGTAAACTGGGCATTGTCGTGTGCACTATGGTGGTCCCAACACTGGGGCAGTGGAGGCAGGAGGATCAGAAGTTGAAGGTTGTCCTTGGTTACAGAGTGGGTTTGAGGGGAGATTGAGCTATGTGAAGACCCTATTTAAATAAATAGACAAACAGACGGATAGATAAGTAAGAACATTTTGTAATTTCTCATTTTTTTTCCTCATAATCTCATCTTTGGTATCTTGCCCTGGCCATGTCTGCATAGTTTGGGATGATCAGTTGTCACAGTGCCCTTCACATGACTGTGACATTTCACAATTATTTCATGAATTCTTACACATCCAGCCAAACACCTTAACCCAAACTAATTAATTGACTGAGACTGAGGGCTAGCCATCCAATGGACCCTGTGGACAATTTCCTTCCAACACTTGTCTTTAAGAGAAGAGAAAGCACCCTAGAGATACCCAGTATCTTCAGATTCACAGAGCACAGGAGCAGCAGGGTCAAACTGAAAGGCTCATGTATTGATTTCTAGTGTGTTTGCAATTCTCTTCTCTACTTTTTGCACAGCCAGCAGAGTAGCCCCAACTACTTGGTCTTGCTTGATGCTAAAATACATATAGGCTTTTGTTGCTGCCTCTATGGTGAGAGAGAGAGAGAGAGAGAGAGAGAGAGAGAGAGAGAGAGAGAGAGAGAGAGAGTTGTAGTATTGTAGTATGTATATGTTTGTGTGGTGTGCATATATATGGGTGTGGTGTCTGTAGTCTGTATATGTGTGTTTTGTAGTATGGTATGTGTGTGGTATGTGTATGTTTGTATGTAGTGTGTGCATATGTTTGTGTGGTGTATATATATGTGTGTGGTGTGTGTGTATGTAAGTGTGTAGTATGTGTATGCATGTGTGTTATAGTATGTGTATGTATAGTGTGGTGTGTGGTATGGATATGTGTATGTATTGTGTGTGTGTTTGGTGTGTGTGTGTGGTGTAAGTGGTGTATGTATGTGTGTGTGTGGTATGTATGTATTTGTGTTATAGTATGTATGTGCATGGTGTGGTGTGTGGCATGGATATCTATGTGTGTTACAGTGTGTGTGTGGTGTGTATGGTGTGTGTGTTTGTATGTGTGTTGTGG
>NW_021604614.1:6309740-6330340 GCF_004785775.1 Grammomys surdaster | reverse complement strand
GTATTTGTGTTGTGGTATGTGTGTGGTGTGGTGTGTGTGTGGTGTGTGGTATGTGTGTATGATGTATGTGCATGTGTTAGGGCAGGTACGTGTGTGTGTGTGTGCGTGTACACAATATCCAGAGGTTGACCTCAGGTGTTTTCTTCAATTGCTCTATACCGTCCTTTTTGAAACAGAGTCCCTACCTGAACCTGTAGTTCACAGACTCAGTTAGACTGGCAGGACAGCGGGTTCCAGGCACCCTCTTGTTTTCCTCTCTCACACCACCATGCCCAGCTTTTTACCTGGGTTCTGGACATTGAACCCAGGCCTTATGCTTACATAGTGAGTGTTTACCAAGTTAGCCATTCCCACAGCTCCGTATTGTTTTGAAACAAGGTCTCATTGTATAGTCTTGACTAGTCTTGAACTTGCCACCTTCCCATGCTTGTGGACAGCTTGGTTACTTCCATCCCAGATGACCACGTATTGCACAGGCATCTCTTAGATCCCCCAACCCATCAGTAAGTGCTGGTCATCCTTATTTTACAATTCAGTTCTCTCCTACCTTCTTCTGTTCTTAACTATTTCACTTTCATGTTGGTATTTTTGTTTTCAAGACAGGGTTTCTCTGGGTAGCCTTGGCTATCTGGAACTCACTCTGTAGACCAGGCTGGCCTCGAACTCAGAGATCCACTGAGTGTTGGGATTGAAGGTGTGCACCATCTCCTCCTGGTCTCATGGTGATATCTTTATGCTAGAGGCTGCCAACTAGGAACCAGATCTCTTCTTAGCCTACAAAGAATACGTGGAGGTTCTAGTTGGAATGGTAAGTCTGCTGGTAAAAAGGTGATTGCAGCCAAGCCCGATGACCCGTTTGATCCACAGGACCCAACATGGTGGAAGGAGAAAACTGACTTCCCAAAGTTGTCCTGTAACCTCCATACATACATAGGCACATACAAATCTATTGATTAAATACAACTTTTACATTAAATACAACTTTTACAAGAAAATATATATATATATATATCTAGGAGGCTGAGGAAGAGGCCTTTAACTTTGAGACCATTCTGGGCTACTTGAGATCCTGTCTAAAAGGTTTTAAAATGAAATACTTGGTACATTTACATTTCAGTTGCCACCATCTCTATGACTTGTCTTTCCTGTTTTCTAGAACATTTAAACAGAAAGATAAGTGTTTTTGGTTTTTATATGTTTGTTTGTTTTTGATATTTTATTTACATTTCAGATCTTATCCCTTTCCCCATCCCCCCCATCCAGGAACCCCCTACCAATCCCCTCTCCTCTTGCTTCTATGAGGATATGCCCCCACCCACTCCCGCCTCTCCACCCTTGAATTCCCCCATACTGGGGCATCCAGCCTTCAGGGGACCAAGGACCTCTCCCACCTATGCCTGACAAGTCCATCTTTCCCTATGTATGCAGCTGGAGCCATGGGTCCCTCCCTATGTGCTCCCAGGCTGGTGGTTTAGACCCTGGGAGCTCTGGATGGTTGGTATTGTTGCTCTCCCCATGGGGCCTTAAACCCCTTCAGCTCCTTGGACTTCTCTCTAACTCCTCCATTGTTGTTTTGTTTTGGGTTGGTTTGGTTTTTTCTGGCAGTACTGAGGATTGAACCTAGGACTTTGAGTATGTTAGGCCAGCGCTCTATGATTGAGCCACTCTGATCCTGCTTTAATGAGAAATGCATTTGACAGGGAATAATAAAACAGTAGTTTACATTACAACAGAAGTTATTGTTTAGGTAGCAAGAAATCAGATTTTGGACAAATATTGTCTTCTGAGTCTTTTCTGAACTTTCCAGCTTTCTACCTCACCACAGGTAGCTGATGGCTTTTGTCACTGTCCTCTGTTGTTTTGTGATTACAGGAAAGCTGTCTTGGTCTAGTAATCCTACCACAATCTTAGGTTTCAATGACAACCAAGAGATAAAAGTTCCGAGGCCCTTTGAGAAGAGATGTTTTTTCCTGGTGTTTTTATTTACCAGGAATGTAACACATTGCTAGAGCTGTCTGTTGTTGTTGCTCTTATTTGAGGTTGGTTCTCACCATAGTCTAACCTCGAGTTCACAATTTTACCTTTGCCTTCTAAGTGCTAGAATTGCAGGTATGTTCCCTCATGCCAGGTTAATGCTTTCCATTTTAAAGAGATCATGTTACATAGCCCAGGCAGGCCTGATATTTACTACATACCCCAGGATGAGCTCAGACTTAAGAATCCTCCCACCCCTATATCTCAAGTGCTGGGATGACAGACATGCTTCATGGCCTGGTCCTCACTGTGCTTTTCATTCTTGAATCTGTTCTATTCTTTTTCACAATCTAAAACAGTTCTAGAAATTGCCACATGATATAACTTAAACTTACCAGACCTCGTAGGCACCCCCTGTCATGCATTCTTTCATGACTGTAAACATATCAGTATCCTTTTCTCCCTCATGTCTCCATCTTCAGACCTCAGAGAAGAGTGACCATTTTGCCATGCTACTCTCTCTTGCAGGTTCCTCAGGAGTAGAACCATGTTGTTGCTTATCCCTGCATTCTATTACGTAATGCAGGCTGGCAGGATGTGTGAGTGTCATCTGTACCAGTTAGGGTTGGATGCCCCGCCTAGCTCAGGCCTTTGTGCTTTCCCTGTCTTCACTTAGAAATCATGAAGGGACTTCGAAATCATTCATGTCTTCCTTTCTTCCTATGCATCCCTAATGCCACGATTGATAATGCTCTTGTCAAACTGACGGTCATACACTTCCTGGACATCTGCCTGTATCTCCTCCAGTAGCAGTTAATCATCAAGTCCTATTTACACACGCACGCGTGCACACACACACACACACACACACACACACACACCTTTTTAAATGTCCATTGACAGAAACTTGGCATTGCCCATCAAATCACCCATGTGCTTGGTTGCAGTCACCTGCATACAAGGGGTGAGATGATTCAGTGGAGAATGATGCTACAGGGTCCCCATCCCCACTCCTGCAATATGCCACATATTTTCTTCTCTTTCCACTCTTCCATGAACTGTGACAGCTTCTCACTTTGCTCGACTGCATCCTCCATGCAAAGTACATCTTCACTGAGATGTCACTTCCTCTGGGACCTGGCCCAGCTCTTTCTCTTGCTAGATGCTTCTTGCTGGAAGCCTCTTGAGTATCTCCCACAGCAGCCCAGACATCTCTCTCTTAGATGTTGTCTGAGCTTCCTTCTTGACAAGAGCATCTTAAAGATGGAAAGGTTGATTTGGGGTCACAGTTCAGGGCAGTCCTAGCTGGGAAGTCAAGGCAGCTGGATCATGGGGCATCTGGTTGCCTTATAGTCTCAGGAAGCAGAGGATGAGATTATGTTACATTGTATTCAAAGGAGACAGAGGATGAGGTACATGTTACATTGTATTCAAAGGAGCCAGAGGATGAAATGTATGTTACATTGTATTTAGAGGAGACAGAAGATGTGTTGTGTGTTACATTGTATTCAAAGGAATCAGAGGATGAGATGTGTTACATTGTATTCAAAGGAGGCAGGGGATGAGATGCAGGTTACATTGTATTCGGAGGAGACAGAGGACAAGATGTATGCTGGTATTCAGGTCTCTTTCTTAGCTTCTTAGTCTGGGATCCCAGCCAGAGATTGGAAGACCTGGCATTGGGTAGGTCTTCCCACCACAATTACTGTAATCAAAGCAATCCCCCACAAGTATGGCAAAAGACCCTTCTCCCATATGATTCTAGATCCACCAAGGGGACAGTTGACACTAGCTATGTCAGGTGGTATCATGGCAATTGTGAATGCTCCAATGTTTCATGATATTTACTCTGATTCCCTACTTAAAGTGCACAATTCAAGCCAGGTGTGGAGACACAGACCTACTATTCTAGCTATTCGGAAGACTGTAGCAGGAGGCAGGGGGTTGTCTTAGTTAAGGGTTCTATTGCTACCAAGAGAGACCATTACATCAACTCTTATAAAGGAAAACATTTAATTGGGACTGGCTTACAGGTTCAGAGGTTTAGTTTATTATCACGGTGAGAAGCATGGTGCATGTAGGCAGACATGGTGCTGGAGAAGGAGTTGAGCGTTCTACATCTTGAGCCACAGGAGATTGTCACACTGGCCAAATTTGAGCTTATAAGACCTCAAAGCCCACTCCTACAGTGACACACTTCCTCCAACAAGGCCACACCTACTCCAACAAGGCCATACCTTCTAATAGTGCCACTCGCTATGGGCCAAGCATTCATACATATGAGTCTATTCCTATTCAAATCACCACAGGGATCTCGAGGTTCTAGATGTTTCTGGGTTACAGAGTGAGTTCAGAAGCAGCCTGGGCAACTCAGAGACACCCCATCTCAAAATTAAAAATAAAAAGGGAGGCTGGGGAGGGAGCTCAGAGGTGAAGCACCTACCTAGAACCAGTGGTTGAGGACCTGGGACATGGCTTTGTGGTAGAGCTCTCGCCTAGAATCCCCCAGTGAGGGACTGAGTAGGGTAGTATGCTTGCCTAGCATGGGTAAGCTTGCCTGAGTTCTACTCCCAGTACCACAAAAATAAATAAATAAATAAATAAATAAATAAATAAATAATAAATGAGGGGATAAATAGACAGCCCATTCACTGTTAAAATATCCATGGAGTTGGACAATCACTGCCACAGTTTATTTGAGAACATGCCCATTACTTCCTACTCCTACCTGGTACTACAAACAGCCACTCAAGTTCTCTGCATTTCCTTTCAATCCCTCCAGCCGTACACAGATAGCACCTCACCTTCAGTCTCTGTGCATGGAGCTAGTTTGGACACATTATATAATGGCAACGGAGATGTGTGGTCCTGGCTTTGTTGGTTCTGTCTCTTCTGTATCCCCAGCCGGCCACAGAGAATCCAGCGTGTGTTGGGTTTAAAAATCAAAGATTTGTGGAACTACTTTCTGACTGGATAAGGGTAAATTTAGAACTCCAGACTTCATTGCTCATTCATATATGTATGTATATACACATATATACATATATACATATATACATATATACATATATGTATATATGTGTATATCCATATATACAGTATATGGATATGTAAATGATGTATATGCATATGGTGTTTATGTATATGTTTACACACAGCTATATGAATTTTATGTCTGTTGCTGATGTTTTCATTACTGTTTATTGATGTGTGTGTGTGCTCGTGTGCATGCGCACATGTATGTCCACGTGTTCATGTGCACATGCATACACTCATGAAGCCAGAGGACAACCTCATGGGCTGTCCTCCTTGATTTTCGAGCCAGGATCTCTCACTGGCTTGGAACTTACTAGTTAGACTGGCTAGCAAGCAAGTCATAGGGATTCTCCCATCTCTCTCCCAGGTGCTGACATTATAGACACATGCTGCCTGGAAGAACGATGCTGGGCATGTAATTCAGTGCATTACTGACTGAGCTGTCTCCACAGCCTGGTAAAAGAACATTCTGAACCCCACAGCCTGGGCTCACCAAGACCCATTACTAGATGCCAAGTAGAGTACTTTGAAGCATCCTTCAAGTGTCAGCAGCAGTAGCAGCAGCAGCAGCAGCAATAGCCACCGTGATGACATTCAATGATGATAGGCAGCAAGCCAAAGTACCATAGAGACCTCCCTGTGCCAAGACAGCCTGTGTCTGACGGTGTTCCAGAAACCTAGTTACAGACGGCACACAGACAATTCTGGATCAAGTTCCAGCCACCACTACCCCAGAGGTTCCTTGAGGGCAGAGCAGCCATATTTTCTGGATAAAAATCCAGCACTTAGGTGTTGTGTCCCCGTAGCAATGATCATTGCCAGCCTGGACTTTCATAGCCCAGTGGCGTTAGAGATGGGTTGTAAAACACACTCTTCTTATAGACTTTGGAGTCAGAGTCTGTACCCCAAAAGGCAAGTTTGTGCTACATTCTTAATAAGCCAATGAAAGCAGCCAACTTCATACTAAAAAGTAAATGGAGGTGATTTATTTACTAAGTCCTTAATGGGAAGAAGGGCAAAGAGATTCGTGACCTCTCCACTCCTTTCCGAGTTTATCTTCAGGGTCCTGATGTAAGAGGGCCTCCTCTGACTGGTCCCTTTTCTTTTTCCCAGTATGAGATTTGTGGGGGAAATTCCCATGTCTTTTAGGGTTCACTGTTCAAATAGTGCAAAAGTCAGACTTGGAGGGCACAGTGTCTCTTTACATTGTTGCCAGGTTGGTCACACCCCTTGGAATGGAGTTCTGGACTTGTGAACAAGAAGAGACAGGCTTACTGCTTATCAGTTGAGATTGGCTTATGGAGAAAGTGATTCAATTCTTGCAAGTGTCGAGTTTTTATCTTGCTGGGCTGGGAGCCTGGTTTATACTAGGCTGTGAAGAGATATCACCTCAGACACCAAGAAGACAGCTGCTTAGTTTATTTGTCCAGGTGTTCTGGAACAGTTAAGAGACAAATGAGTCCTTATTTGGAGTTCTTTATTCTCTGTATACCTTTCTCCCAACACAAGGTGACCTAAGATAACCTTCTCCAGCTTAGAAAGACATGAATAGGTTTCCATTGTGCTAACACCCTCCTAGCCCAATGAACATTTCTCATTATAGTTAGAATGTAATGGCAGACTAAGAAAGGTTCCAGTTCTGTGTGGGTCCCTTTTTGTCCTTTTGTCTAGATGGAGGGTGTTGAGGCTAAAGGACCATGGTTTTATTGGGGGGCATTTATTAGGTTGAAAGTCATATGTATTGATTTGTAGAGTCCATAAATCTCTTTAAAGTAGAATCTTTTTTTAAAAAATTATCTATGTATCTATCTATGTGTCTATCTATGTGTCTATGTATCTATATATGTATGTATGTATGTATGTATGTATCTATCTATCTATCTATCTATCTATCTATCTATCTATCTATCTATGTATCTGTCTAGTTGTGTGTCTCTGTCTCTCTCTGTCTCACTCTCTCTCTCTGTCTCACTCTCTCTCTCTGTCTCTCTCTGTCTCTCTCTGTCTCTCTCTCTCTCTGTGTTTGTGTGTGTGTGTGTGTCTGTATATCATAGGGCACATGTGGTGGTCACAGGGCAACTTTTCAGGAGTTGATTCTCTCCCTCCATGACATGGGCCCCAGGGATTCAAACTCAGTTTGTCAGGCTTGGCAAAGTGGCCTTAACCACTGAACCATCTTGCCAGTGCCTTCTGCTTCTAAGTCCATAACCATGTAACCACACCCTTCTCCTTGTTGTCCTTGTGTGTGGGCTTTTTTTTTTGCATGGCTGCATCTATCTCTAAATATCTCTCAGAACCATCTAGGAAGTTCAGCATATGTGCCAGTCATCCCTGAGCCATGTGGGAGACATAGGCGCATCTGTGACTTTCCGCATTCTCTGAATTCATCAGTAACGAATCCCCAAGGTTTATTCATTTGATTGGTTTTAAGTTACCAAATGGCACCAACTTCATTTGGTAATCATTTTTCAATCTCTTTTTGATATGTGTATATGCATGCATGTGTTTATGCATGGACATGTGTGTATGTGCATATGTATGTGTATGTACTTGTGTATACAGTTGTCCCTCTTCAGGCACCATCTACCTGGGCATTAAGGCAGGGTCTCTCACTGGCTTTGATGCATATGTAAGCTGGCTAGGCAGGAGTCCCAGGAATCCACCTGTCTATGCCTCCCTGACACTGATATACCAAGTACATGCTTCTATGCCTGGCTGGTTTTTGGTTCTTGTTTGTTTTTAAAGTAGGTTCTGGGGACCAAACTCAGGTCCCTGTGCTTGCAAGCCAAGCACCTTCTCTACTAAGTTATCTTCTCAGCACTTTAAAATGTTTATTCTTTGAGACGGGGTCTTATGTTGTAGCTCAGACTGGCCGTGAATTTTTGTATTTCTCTTGACTCAGCTTCTGAGAACTGGGATTACAGGGTTGAGCCACCGTGCTCAGCTTTTTAGTTCTGTCTTAATTATTATCATTAACCCCCAGATCATGCATTATAATTCATATAATATAAATACTATATGTATGTCCACCACTCTACCTGGGTGTTAGGTACCTCTCTGTTTATATGATAAGTCAGGGCACACATATGTGCACACATATATATGTACACATGTACATATGTGTATATGTACATACACACATGTATGTACACACACGTATATATGTACACACATACAATCACACATGTATATGATGGTGGTGATGGTGATGATGATGATGAATGCCTATGAAAGAGTTAAAGAGGCTACAGTTAAAAGAAGCTGGTTACTGAAGGCAATCACAGAGCTGATACAGAGGCAGAGAACCCCTGTGGGTTCTCAGATAAGGAATTATGTAAGGAACCCCATCACAGAGCTGCTTCCAGTGCACAGCTGGTTGAACGTACAGAGCTGCATCCTGATGAACCAGGCCATGTCGAGCAGGGCTACTGGGTTGACCTAAAGTCCTGGTGACAGGTTTGGGAGTTCATTCTCTGTTTATCCCATGACATGTGTTTGGACTCGTGGTGGATCCAGTGGGTAACACTCTACCTGGGTGTTAGGTACCTCTCTGTTTATATGATAAGTCAGAGCATCTGATATGTTCAGTAACTTCACAAACTTGGCTCTCCTGATGCAGTTTTTGATATGCTCATGAGGCCATATGTTCCTGACTACAGTTGATAGATGCATAGGTGGGGATATTTTATTTGCACGGGTAAGTTATTTATTAGTCTGTACCTTGTGATTGGTGCTGGACAGGTGGTGGCTTTTACTTACACAAACAAGAGGCACAGAGCCATCTTGTCTCAGTATTTACAATAAAAACAGCAAGCTGGTGCTTTATAAAATGCAGTCATCAGGCTGGTGAGATGGCTTAGTAGGCAAAAGTGATTGCTGCCAAGCCTGATGGCCTGAGTCTGGTCCCTGGGAACTACCTGGCAGAAGGAGAGAACTGATTCCCGAGAGCTTTCCTGTGATGTCCACACGTGATATCATGGTATGCGTGTACTCACGTATGTATAAATAAATAAATAAATAAATAAATAAATAAATAAATAAATGTAAGAACATTACAGTGGAGTTATTTACAGTGGGGTACCATATCATATTCACATAGAATGTTTATGTCAAAGTCGTGTCAACATGCTCCTAGTTGCTGGATATTGATGGAATACTGTATTTATTATTCTCTTGTTGTTCTGAATGAGCATTTAAGAAGACACACATAAAGACTGTTCAGAAACTCTCCTGAATGTATATGGGGTCTGGCAGGTGATGATGAAGACTCCAACTAGATGATCCTTAGGAAAATGGATGCTTAGAAAAATAGAAGGTGGTAGTATGGTCTATGTGGTAGGTAGTGTTTATTTTTCTGTCACTGAGAATGCTAGTCTCACACTGCAGGACTGTGACATTGTCATTGCCGTCATTGTCAATCACCACCATAATCATCACCATCATCATCACCATCCGCTCCATCCCCATCATCATTAGCCTCCCCAGCATCACCACCATCATGAAAACCATCACTATCGTCATCTCCATCTTCACCACCACCACTCTTATCAACACCATCATAACAATCACCATCATCACCACCATCATAACAATCACCATCATCACCACTATCATCATAATCACAACCATTATCAACAACAGTAGCACCGTCATCATTATTGTAATAATGGCTGACATTAAAATATATATTAACATCACCATCATTACCATCATCACCACCATCACCACCATCATTATCACCATCACCATTAAAACCATGGTCATAACTATCATCATCACCACTGTCGTTACCACCACAGCTCCCAACACCATCTTCATCATGGTATCGGCTAACATTTACTTACTAAAATAATTTTTTGAAGCATGGTGTCATGTCTCTTATAAAAGCAACTTAAACAAGATTACTTATAAAAGCAACTTAAATGGGCAAAGTGTGTAGTTTTGTTTACAGTTCTGGGGGACCATGTTGGCAAAGACATGGCATCTGGGTGGAAAGACATAGTGGCAGAAGCAGGTGGCTAGCTGGTTGCCTCTTATCTATACCCATCAAGCAGAGATAGATAGATGAATATATGTCCCAATCTTACTACCTCTTTTTCATACAGCCAAGGATCTCATTCCAGGAAATGGTGCAACCCACAATAGGAAGATATTCCAACAACAGTTAACCTAGTCAAGATAATTAATTTCCCATAGGCATGCTGAGAAGCACATAGCTCAAATGATCCTTGATCTTTGACAGTTCAGATTAACTATGGCACTGACGTTAAACTTCTGATTCTTCTGCTTCCACCTCCCAAGTGCTGAAACTACTGGTATGTCCCATCATGCCTGGCTCACAGCTGTTAGTTATTGGGCATTGTGTCCTGACATCAGATCAGGTTTATATGCTGTTCCCATGATACAGATAAAGAAACTAAGGCACAAAGGAAGTAGCAACTTGGCCAGCAGAGGATAACTGACAAGTTGGAAGGCTTGATTGAGCTGTCTTTGGCATTATCATTCTCTTCACTGCTTTGATATTGAACCCACCTTCTAAGGCTCTTTACATGAGCTTTTCCCCAGCCTAGGCTACATTACCTCTAGGATTCCACTTCTAGCTCATTTCTACTAATGTTGGCCTCTAGAAAGAGGTTCATGTTCCTTCTCCCTGTCCCATTCCTTCTGATGAGTCACACCTTGAGCCACCCTCTATCAGGGGATTCTGGGCTAGTGCTTTACCACTGAGCCACACTCCGAACCTCTTACTATGGAATTGTAGGCAGAAGCTCTACAACTATGCCATTTTACCAGCCTTACATTGGCATGGTCTGAGTAGGTAATAGAGAACTACAGAGTAGTCAAGGGACAACATTTCTATAGGATGCGTGTCTTGAGTCAGAGGTTATTGATGTCAGCCAATAACCTCTCAGGCTTGAGAGTCAGCCCATGGACATTTCTCCCATTGTCCATCCTCTGTTGAACAGTGGGAGGGAAGGAAAATATCCACATCCAGATTTCCTTCCAGCTCATCTTCTGGTAGAGTTGATGAAAACATGTGGGTCCTTCTGAGTAGGCATTTCCCATCCTTCTGGTGGAATACTCTGGAATGATTAATGGAGGAGAGAGGTACCTCTTCTTTTTCCTTCCTGAGATCTTGGTAGGAAACCTGAGGTTGGATGTGGATCTTTGTGTGGTGAGTGTGGAAGCATATATGTGCCTATGTATGGAGACCAAAGAACAATCTTAGCTGTCATCCGTTAGGCACTGCCTACCTTGTTTATCACCTTTCATCTGCATGGAACTCAGCAACTAGGCTAGCCTGGATGGCCAGTGAACACCAGGAATTCACTTGTACCAATCTCTCCAGAGCTGGGATTACAAGTCTGTGCCACCATGTTTGACTTTTGTCTGTGGGTTCTGTAGCCTGAACTTAGGTCCTTACTGGTAGAGGCATCTTATTAGCCTGTTTATCTTAAAGAATAGTCATTTGCCATATGCAAAACAGTAACAAGGAAGAAGGTCTTCTGGATATCAAAACATTTGAAACAAAAGCATTGCCAAAATAGAACAGACTGTTGGTGTCACTACTTATGAATGTCTGTTGGTTATCTTTAATTGTTACCTTGAAAATATGTAAAATTACCCAAGACAAGTGTCTCAATAAAGTGTTGTCTAGATCAGGTTGGCCACTGGCCATGTCTGTGGGGGATTGTCTTGACTAAGGTAATTGATGTAGAAAGAACCAGCCCACTGTGGGTGGCACCATTACCTATGTAAAAAGTGTTAAACTTTGTAAGAGTAGAGAGATTTATCTGAGCACAAGCA
Organism: Grammomys surdaster; assembly: GCF_004785775.1. Classification (NCBI taxonomy): domain Eukaryota; kingdom Metazoa; phylum Chordata; class Mammalia; order Rodentia; family Muridae; genus Grammomys; species Grammomys surdaster. The sequence goes on along the minus strand of NW_021604614.1, from coordinate 6,318,523 downwards.
AGCAAGCATATATACATTCAATTCTCTCTGCTCCTGATAGAGACGGTACTATGGCTAGTTGTCTCAAGTTTCTGCCTTGACTTCCCTGCAATGATAGACTATGACCTGGGATTCAAACTAAAATAAATCCTTTCTCCTCTAAGTTGCTTTTTGTCAGGGTACTTTATCACAGTAACAGAAATGAAGCTAGAACACATGGGTGTAAAGTTGGAACTCAGAAATGTGTAGCAGTGGGGGTGGCCCAATTTTGCAAGACCCTTTAATGTAGTCTCTGTTGTTGGGCAGCCAACCTACAAAGACTGGTTGAGACTATATCCAAGTGGGAAGCAGAAAGGGATTTAACAGTGAAGTGAAAAATGCTCAGACATGATGTCACAAGTGGCTACTGCTCTGAGTGTTGGGTATCATCCCTAAGAAGGGGAGAGGGTGGGTGTCTTCAAGGTTGAGTGACAGATCATGGCGCTGAACCTTTATTATGTTTTCAGATAGAAACCATACAGTGACCAGAGGCTCCATTTTTGTGTATTTCCCCCCTTCCCCCTTCTTCTTCCATAGAATGTGTGAACAGTTTTGCTTTACTGCTTCATAGATTTTTAAAAAAATGTCCCAGGTTGACTTTCCATTGGGAAAACCTCATTTTCCATTACAGTGACATGCTTGATAGAAAGGGTAATGAGTGAGATTACGGACCCCATGCACCAGGGAAGATGGGCTTGCCAACAGCTCCTTTATGGGCTGTTTTTATCAAGCGTATTGTCGAAAAACCAATTTTCATGTTGAAATGGCTTTTCTTCCCCCTAAACAAATTGCTTTTCATAGCATTTGACTGGGGTGGCTGCCATCGTCTTTGAAGATTAGCTAACTCACTTCTCAGCCTGGGTTAAAAATCTACACCTCTGCACCCCCTAGAAGGTCAGTGTCTGGGGTTCTTTTATTCCTTGTAGATGAACTGATAGATAGTCAGTGGGAGAAAAGAGTTTCTAGAGGAATCTCACACAAGAAGAAAAGCTTTGGATTTTCTAAAATAAGAATTCAGATGATCTTGTGGGGGAATGGGCACTAGAATGTAGAATGAGTATGGTTGAATAGCCTGCTTTGGTTGAAATCTGAAATGTGCCTCACAGACTCATGTTTTGAAGCTTGTTCACCAGCAGGTGGTGCTGTTCTGAAGGTTGTGGAGCCTTTAGGGGTTGGGTCCTGATTGGAGGAAGTAGATTCCCAGGGGTGGGACTTTGAAAGTTATAGTCTGGTCCTGTTCTTTCTGCTTCACGATCTGTTATGTCATAAACAACCTTACTCTCAGGCTCTAAAATTATCATGTACTCCCCAGCATGAAGGTCTCAAATGTTTCTGAAACTGTGAGCCAAAGGAAACCCTTGTCCCTTTAAGTTGCATCTGTCAGATATTTTGTCCTAACCACACATAAAGTAACTGACATGCCTCCACTTCATTCACTATTTTGAATAGTGAACTTTATTTGAAATTTTAGTTATCCCTTGTTCTGCACACAATCACTGTCAATATTAGTGGTCTAAGATCATTCATCTTTACTCTTTTTGGTCTTTTCTTCCTCCTGTGCTGTGTGTATTAACTTTTCCTGGGGGAGATATGTGCAAACCTCTATTCACCCCACACAGGGAACTGACAATAGGCCAAATACAGCTCCATCAAAGTCCAGCAAAGTGAACAAATGAGTTTATTGGGTTTACTTGGAGAGCACCGGTAAGGGGCTATGTACCCATTGGACTCTGATATGAAAGTTTCACTTCTATTGCTGTGATAAAATATCCTGACAAAAAGCTGTTGTGCAAGAAAGGGTTTATTTATTTGGTCCACAATTCTATGTGATAGTCCATCACTGTAGAGAAATTGAGGCAGGAGCTTTGAGGCAGTTGGTCATATCTAGAGTGAAAAGCACACATAAGAGAGAATTACTGCATGTATGCCTCACACTCTGTTCATCTTCTCTACTCTTAATTCAGGACTCAAACCCTGGTAACATTGTAGCCCACTAACAGGGTGTGTCTTTCCATATAAATTAACATAATCAAGATAACATGGACACAGGCCAACCTGATTTAACAGTCTCTCATTGAGACTCTCTCCCCATGTATTCTAGATCATGTTACATTGTCAGACGACTCCAAACCAGTTGCATCACTGCCAAGACCCAGCCTACTTATAGATACCGACCTCACGGAAGCTGCACTCTTCAGACTCCTTGCATTTACCTTCCCATTTCTGATTTACTCTTGTAACTCTTAGGATCTCTCACAGCTAGGAGAAGGCAGGTGGGAGTAATGGCTAGACTCCAGGTGAGAGTTCTGTGACCTCCCTCCCATCTTCTACTAGAGAGTGTTCGCAACTCCACTGCCATCAATAAAGACCCAGCCACCTCTGTATTGTTCTGTTTATTTCATTGCCATGGCTATGGGACCACATTATCATTGACCCAGGATGGCATCATGGAGGGGAAAAAAAAAGCCATACTACAATTTATTATTTGAATGCCCCCTAGGTGGCAGTGTTGAGGTGGGGAACTCTTTAGGAGGTGTGGCCTAGTAGAACTTAATAGGTCATGAGGACCTACCTCACTCCTGAAGGAGATAAATGTAGTTTGCACAAGACTGTGGCTTAGTTCCCATAGGAAAAAGTTGTTTTAATGCCAGCATGTTCCTTACACATAAACCTGCTCCAGCTTTTGAATGTGCCATTGCTATTGTGAAGCTATCTACCTTGAGACTTTCAATCAGATTGGCATGTTCTCGAGCCCCTACAACTAAAGAAACCTCTCTTCTTTATTAAGTTCCCAACCTCAGGTATTGTGTTATAACAGCAGATATAGACACTCCCTCTCTGTTTTTCCATGAGGCATGTGTTTTCTTAAATAAACAATCATATGGTATCTATAACTTTATATTCTGTCATCTTAGTGACATTTACTTGGTCATATTATTTGATAAATAATATTTTTTTGTTTTACATAATGTTGTACCATGTGGCTGTACTTGAGTTGCCATCCAATAGGCTCTTGTGTTGTTTTTCCTACTCGTTTTAGATAATTTAAAATGTAGAGACAAATTACAATAATGATGTAGAAACCTTCTATATATAATTCACTCTGATTCTCTGATGGGTGACACGAGAGTATTTGTGATGGGTGACACTTGAGAGTATTTGCTTTGCTGTTCTCTCTTCTTCTCTCCTTCCTTACCACTGTCTGTCTTTCAAATTAAAGAGGTATATGATAGGCAGATTGATAGACAGATTTTTAAAATGGTAGATAATAGATAGATGACAGATGACAGGTAAGAGATGGCTGATATATGTTAGATGATAGATAAATATAGATGCTGGGTAGGTTGACCATTATCTTTTCTAAACCTTTGTAGAGTTGGCAGCAGGCATGATGTCCTCTACAGTGTATTTCGCAGAGTCACTGCTCTGAGCTATTTTGTAATCAGGAGAACTAGACAACATCACCATGCAGCATCTGATCCACAGATGCTCCACCCACATCGGTCAGGTAGCCCAGGAATGTTCTTACAGCTAAGTCAGCTACTCCATGAGTTTATTTATGTTTTTTCCTCTGATGTCTGTTCAATTCCTCAGATCCTGAAAAGATTTCTCAGGTGTCATGTTTTGCATTGTTTTCTATCTCCACATAGATAAAGCACAGATGGGTTATTTTGTATCTCGTCCCATTTTGCTTTTGTCTAATGTCGCCTTGTGGTTTGATTGAAATTATGCAATTTAAAGAAAGCTATTATAAATAAAGAGTTATATGTGTGTATATAACTAAGTATGGGTAGTTGTATTGCAGAGTGTGAAGATTTATATGTATAAATATACACTTGTGGGGCTAGAGAGATGGCTCAGCAGTTTAAGTGCTTGCTCTGCAAATATGATGATCAGAGTTAGGATCTCTACAAACCCATGTAAGTGCTAGGTGGGTGTGGTGGCCGGCCTCTAATTCCAGCCTTAGAAGGCAGAGACAGGAGTCCTTTGGAGTAGGCTAACTAGGAGGACTAGCTATATTGGTGAACTCTGAGTTTGACTGAGAGTTCCTATCTCAATGAATAAGGTAAACAAGTCATTGAGGATGATTTTCTACATCAATCTCCTGCTTCTGCATGCATGGGGACACAAAGATAGATGCATATTACTTACTTTCCTCATTACTATGCCAGAATGTCTGGCTGAAGTTAAGGGAAGAAATATTTACTCTGGCTCATGGCTAACGGGATACAGTCCCTCCCAGTGGAGAAAGTGTGTGTGTGTGTGTGTGTGTGTGTGTGTGTGTCTCATATTGGGGGAGGATAAGGTCTCTGGTCCCATCTTCGTGGATCAGAAAGTGGAGAGATCTTTGGCCAGAACTAAGCTTGAGGTATAACCCTCAAGCCTGCCCCACAGTGACCCACTTTCTCCACGGAAATGTCATTTTTTAACAGTTTTGTGAACTCCCAAATAATGACACCATCTGGGAAATAAGTCCAAACATCATATCAGCCTGTGGGGGACATTTCAGACTCAAACCTTAGCATTATTTAAAATACCTGTAGTAGCTGGAGAGATGGCCCAGTGGTTAACAGCACATGCTGTTCTTGCAGAGGACCCAAGTTTGGTTTCCAGCATCCACATCTGGTGGCTCACAACTGTCTGTAACTCTAGCTGGATGGGATCTAACACCTCATCTAACCTCTTATTGCTCTTCCTCACATGCAGAAATCCACACACAGACATACAATACACGCATAGTTAAAAGATAATAAAATCTTAAAAAATAATATGTTAAATGTTTTATCTGTGTATGCAATCTTAAAAGTATTCTACAATATATACAAATAAACATACATGAATTTATTGCAACATATCTTCCCCTGGCATATGTGGGCACTTGCATTCACATGCACATGCACAATTTAAAAAAAATCTTTAAAATAATTGTAAATACATACACACATACACATACATATGGAGACACATACTTATTCAGAATATTTTTAAGTCTTTTAAGTCAATAATAAAGACTGAAATTATGATAGTGGTTATTACTGAGCTGGAAGGAAATGAATAAATTAAAGAAGTATATTTGTGGCCCCAAACTATGCCATGTAAAATTATACTTCCATGAAGTCTTTTAAAGAAAAGATTTAAAGGAAATGTGAAATAATTACAACTTTAATAAGGCTGGGTTAGATAAACACTCATTTACATAACATTCTCTTTTATGGACTCTTATGTTTGAATATCTTAGGATATGAGATCAATAGGTTTAAAAGTGTGGATGGGAATAATGAATAGCAAATTAAGACTGGCAGTTATATCTGGGGAGTGAGAACGAAGGGATCGGGAAGAGAGAGCTTCACCAGCACATGTACTCATTTTTCCCCCTCATTTTTAAAAACTAAAATTAAATCATAATGGGAAAGCATAAAGAGTTCTTACAGGTGACTGTTGAACTTCAGTGTCCTCTAGACTATTATCTGTATGTACAGAAAGTACAATAGTGAAAGATGTGAGGCTCAAGCCCCTGGGAGGCAGAGATGTAGGATACATAGTATCCAAGGCTGTGGTACTCAAGGAGCCTGAGCCAAGCTTGAACCTTCTAGGAAGGTACAACCCTAGGGCAGCAAGAACAAAGGAAAGGAGAAGCCAGAGGAGAATAAACACCAGGTGACACATGGCTAGGTTGCCACTGTTTCATGACTGTATTGGAGAAAGTATGAAGTTAGGCTCTATAAAGATGCTGTCTTGGAGATTTATTTACTGGCTTTTTCCTTCATCATCATAATGGTTTGGCTTGATTTCCTTTCCCTCTGTATTCCTTTCTTTCCTCCTTCCTTCCTTTCTCTTCCAAGTATGGCAATGTGTAGTACTGGGAATGGAGCCCCGGGCCTGCTGCATGCTAGGCAAGGGCTTTCTCTATTGCTGAGCCATGCTCTCTATCACTGACTAGAGATTGTAAGTAGAAGCTATTCCACTGAGCCACATGTAACCATTCACTAAGGGATTCTAGGGAGGTGCTCTAATGCTGAGCTACACTGCCAACTCCTCATTAGAAGATTCTAGGCAAGTGTCTACCGATAAACTGTATCTCAAGCCAACTATTTACTCTCTTATTCAGAGACAGGGTTTCACTAAACTGTCAAAGCTGAACTTGAACTTGTGATCCTTCTGTTTCAGCTTCCTAGGTATTTGGAATGACAGATTTGTACCAGCCAATCTAGCTGTTTTACTTATTTCTAATGGACATGTTTAATTGTGCATGTTCATTGAACATTGGGTGATATGTACAGAATGTTTAAGAGTTAGGTGAGCTGATTAGCATATCTAACACTTCAAGCACCGTTATTTACATGCTGAGAAGCGTCAAAATAGTCTCTGCTGACTATTTTGCTGTCATGGCTGTCAAAATGAGTTTCCTTACAGACTGTAGAACATGAAAACAACTTCCTCCCCTCCAACTACACTCCTGTAACCATTAGCTCTCCTCTTCCCATAACTTCTTCCCCACACCTTCAGACAATGCTAAGTACATGTGATAGTGTTGTCACCTTGACAACTAACTCTAAACTAACTTGGGAGAAAGTTTTCTGAGCATGCCTGTGGGGAGGTAAAATTGAGGTATGAAGATTCAACCACTGTGAGTGGCACCATTCCCTAGGATGAAATTCTAGACTGTACAAACTGGAGACAGCAAGCTGAGACCTAACATTCATCTCTCTGCTTCTTGGCTGTGAATCCAATGTGATCTAGATGCGCCGAGTTCAGGTTATCATGTCTTCCCTGCCATGCCTTCTCCACCATGATAGACTCTCCCATCTAGAAACATGAGCCAAATAAACCCTTTTTCTCTTAAGTTGATTTTATAAGACTATTTCAGCACAGCCACAAAGGTAAAACTAAGACAGCATAAGGTATCACAGTAAAACCAAAACCAAGCTAAACAAACAAGCTAGATGTGGTAATGTACCTATTATTCCCAGTACTGGGAAAATGGAGATAGGTTGATTCTGGCACTGGTCAACAGTCAATCCAGCATAGCTGAATTGTTGAGTTCCAGGTTCAGTAACAGATTTTGTATCAAATAATGTCTTATTTAGGGCTACTCTTGCTATGATAAACACCATGACCAAAGCAACTTGGAGAGGAAAGGGTTTATTTGGCTTACACTTCCATATCACTGTTCATCACTGAAGGGAGTCAGGACAGGAACTCCAACAAGGCAGAAACCTGGAGGCAGGAGCTGGTGCAGAGACCACAGAAAAATGCTGCTTATTGTTTTGTTATATATATGGCTTGCTCAACCTGCTTTCCTACAGAACCTAGGACCACCAGCAGTTTCTTAATTGAGGGCCTCTCCTCTCAGATTACTTTAGCTTGTGTCAAGTTGGTATAAAACTATGCAACACACCTGACACTGACCATATAAATATACACACACATAGACCTGTATAGACACACACTCTCACAAACATGTGCATACACAGTATTTTAGGATGGGAACTGTGTTGTATGGGTGCGTGGTCCAGAATGTGACTCTGGGTGGGTTTTCATGAATAGAATGGAAAAAAAACCTCAGCAAGGCAATTTGTTCAAGAGATTAGATCCACTTAAAATCATTGCAGGGGTCTGGAACAGAACTGTTGTTTTGACACACAATAGAACTTCACGAGCACAAAGAGGAAAGCAAGCTAGCTTATCCCTACACTGGAGAATCCAGGTTGGTTATTAGGAATTGTTTTTAGTGCTCAATATCCAAGTGTGTTGGTTGGTTTGATGTCAAGCTGACAAAAGTTAAAGTCATTTGGGAAGGGTGGCTCTCAATTGAGAAAAATGTCTTCATCAGATTGGCCTATAGGCAAGGCTCTGAAGGCATTGTCTTTATTACTGATGGCTATGGGAGGGCCCAGAACACTGTGGGCGGTGCCATCCCAGGGCAGGTGGTCTTGAGCACTATGAGAAAGCAGGCTGAGCAAGCCATCAGGAGCAAGCTAGTAAGCAGCATTCCTCCATGGCCTTTGCATCAGTTCCTGACTCTGGGTTCTTGCCTTGAGTTTCTGTCCTTACTTCCTTCTATGGTGGACTATGATGTGAGCTGAATAAAACCTTTTCCTCTCTATGTCGCTTTTGGCCATAGTGCTTTATTCCAGCAACAGAACCTAACTAAGACACCAAGGGAAGATTAAGGGGTGGTCATCTTCTATCTTTTACCATTGACATTAAGTGGGCCCATCACTGTATAATACTGAATCTAATTACCACCCATCGGGAAGGATCTTGCCTATTCTGGTGCTAGCTGAGCTTTTCTCCCTGACCCTGCTCACTCTTTACTGTCACCATCTTAAGTTTCTGCCTCTTCCTTCCTGCCCATCATGAAGGACAGAGCTGGCTCAGCATCCTGCCCTAGCTCAGCATACCAGAGAAGCATGTAGGAAGCAGCAGCCTGGAGCGGAGGCAAGGCTACTGGGAGTCAGCTCTTGATAAGTCATTTACATGTTTTTGCTTTTGCCAAGATAACGTCTAACCCCAGTGGCTTAAGAATACAAGTCCCTCTGGGGCTGGAGAAGTGGCTCAGCAGGTGATAGAGGCAGAAGTTGAAGGAGTTAGAGGTCATCTCTAGAGACATGGTTTGGGCTATATGAGTTTCACTAAAAACATTCCCTCTCTTTCTATTGATGTGGGTGGGGGGGGTATAGGTGGGGGTCTTTGGTGGGGGCGTCGGGAGTGTGTGGGGCGTGGGGCCTGGGCGAGATGAGAATGGGGACAGCGTGTCACTC
>NW_021604614.1:6266449-6309340 GCF_004785775.1 Grammomys surdaster | reverse complement strand
GGGATGTGGGTGGGGGATGGGTGAGGGATGTGGGTGGGGGATGTGGGGGAGGATGTGGGTGAGGGATGTGGGTGGGGGATGGGTGAGGGATGTGGGTGGGGGATGTGGGTGGGGGGATGTGGGTGGGGGGTGTGGGTTAGTGGATGTGGGTGTATATATAAGCTATACCTCAAATACTAGCAAGCATGCTATATTATTTTAAACATATGTAATTATGCTTGTGGGATACATTTTGAGAGGTGGAGTTGACGCATAGAAACAAACATTTTAATCTGAGTATGAATTGCCAAATTGCGTTTCAAAGGCCCGTGTTCCCCCCACCTGTGTCTGAGACAGCCTCTTCCTTCACAGCTTCACTCCCACCTCGTGCTAACGTCTTGATCGTTACTTGCCTTCCGGGTGAAATGTGTTTCACTAAGGTTCTGTTCTATTTGCTTCCCTCCCTTTACAGTTCGGGTTGAACAGAGCTTTCTGTAGTTAAGAGCCCTTTGTAATTTCTGCCGTGGGAACCGCCTGTTCCTGGTCTTTCTCTAAATATTTTTCTTTTAGTGGGTATGCTGCCCTTACTTTTCTTACTGCTTTATACAAGGTTTTGTTACTGAAGTGAAGAGGCATGGAATTAAGGTCTTACGTATGCTCTACCACTGAGCCACGCCCCCAGCCCCTCACTGGGAGATTCTAGGGGGGGGGGGCACTTCCGAGTTACACCCTCACCTCATGGGTTTTGTTTGTTTGCTTGTTTTTGTTTTGCTTTGTTTGTTTGTTTTTTTTTTTTGAGGTAAGGTTGTAATGTGTAGCCCAGACTGTCCTTGAACTCACAATCTTTTTTCTTAGTCTCCCCATGACTATGATGGTATGTGCCACCATGCCTGACTACAAGCTTTTTTTTTTTTAAACTTTTTATTGCTTATGAGTTTCACAGCATGCAACCCCATCACACTCATCTCCCCTCCCGTGCAACCTCCCCTAACAGAGAAAAAAAATCTCATTGTGGAAGCTGCAGTGTGTCCCAGTGTGTCCCACAGCATACCCTTTTGTCCACACTTCTTTGATTGCAAATGTTCATTGAGATGAGTCATTGGTCTGATACGAGGCCTCTGGCTTCTGCTACTCTATCAGTATTGGAACCTCACTGGGATTCCTCTCAGTAATCCTATTGTTGCCCTGACTACAAGCTTTTAAATTATGAGTAAAATTATTTCTGCTTTTGTGATACATTATGTGGATATAAAAACCACAGCTCGCATCTTAAAGGGAATGGGAGATAGTTCATTCTGGAGCTATTTTGAGTGACTTGGGGCTGGAGAACACAGATTTAGTTTACTCCAAATTCCACATTCTAATGTGGAAACAGTTTCACAGTTATTTTTTATAGAGTTTTACAGAACTTAGAAGGTCATAAATCAAGGCATCTTTAAAATACTTTGTGGGTACACTAAAGGGGTAGGTATAACATGATGAGAGACACTATTTTGTGGGCCCAAGATGTTGTCTGATGACATTCTTAGCTCTTGGATTGGTAGAAACGTTTGTTCCTCTAAGTGGTAGCTTCTAAGAGGTTTTTATTTATTATCAAGAAGTGTTAGTTCAGCTGCACAGTGTGGTAAGGAATGGCTGTTCAAGAAAGTTAAAACTAACCCAAGATAAAGTGATTAGCCTTTGAACCCACAAAATTGCAATCTCTCCACAGTACTGATTGATCCATTCAATCTCTGCAGACACAGACTTTTTCCAGGAACTTTTTGTTCACAGCCAGACATAACTTGTCTTGAAGAATTTTTGTTCATAGTCCCAACATGTATTTTTATTTAATTTCCAATTTTATTTTTCCTTTTGTGATGTCAGCTTTAACTGTCAACTTGACAGAATCTAGGATCCATCACTCCTTGGAAGGGACTCTCAGTGAGGGGCTGGGTAGGTCAGGTTAGCCTCTGGGCATGCCTGTGAGGAATTTTCTGAATTGGATTAATTGAGGAGGCAAGACCCATCCTGAATGCAGATGGCACCATTTAATGGACTGGGGACCGGGGTGGAATGAAAAAAAAAAGTAAGCTGAGCACAGAATTCATCCCTCTCTGCTTCTTAACTGTGGACACCATGTTTCCCCTGATGCAATGGAGTATAGTTGAAGTAAGAGCCAAAATAAACTCCTTGTCCCTTAAGTTGCGTTTGTCAGAGTTACTTCATTATAGCAACAGGAAAAGACACTGGGACACTTTTGTTTCTGAATTTTCAGTGCTTACTGTGAGCTTTTTTTGTTTATTTGTTATTTGCTATGATAAGGCTTACTTCTTTTAAGACTTTATTTTAATTACACGTGTATGTATTTTTGTGTGGAGATGTGCATGTAAGTGCAGGTACCAATGGATGCCAGAAGAGGGTGCTGTGTATGTAAATGTCTCTATGTGTAGGTATGTGCATGTGAGTGCAGGTGCCAGTGGATGCCAGAAGAGGGTGCTGTGTATGTGAACGTTTCTATATGTGAGTACGTGCATGAGTGCAGGTGCTCACAGGGTCTGGAGGCATCTGAATTCCTGGAGCTAGAGTTGTGGATGGTGAGCTGCCTGACATGAGTGCTCTGAATTAAACTTGGGTCCTCTGGAATAGCAGTATGTGTTTCTAACTGCGAGCCATCTCCTTCCATCCCTCATTCTTACTTTTTATACATATCTACTTCATTGTTCTGTCCCCATTTATTGAATCCTTCTTTGAATACTATTTGAAAATGTCACCCACATTATATCTTAAACTTCCTTGCATATCTAAGCATTTGTTGGTCTTGCCACCATTTTGAATGGAGTAATTGGAAATTTAGCCACTAGCTTCCTCTTTTTGTGTTACACACAAAGGCTGTGGTAAATGTCTTTATAAATCTAACTTTTCATACTCTCTCATTTGTTAGGCTGGACATGGACAGATGTAATTGCAAGATCAAAACAAGAGGGTCCCTAGCAGTGGCTGGGTTTTGTGTGTGTGTGTGTGTGTGTGTGTGTGTGTGTGTGTAGGGGGGTGGTTGAGATACAGTTTCTCTGTGTAGCCCTGGCTGTCCTGGAATTTGCTCTGTAGACCAGGCTGGCCTTGTACTTAGAGATCTGTCTGTCTCTGCCTCCTGAGTGCTGGGATTACCACCCCAGCCCTAGCTGTGCTTTTTTTTGCAGGATCATCAAACATACCCAAGAGCAGAGAGAACAGCACAAACCCCTTGACAGTCACTGTTGAAATCCAGGGTGTCTCCCTGACTCCTGGCCCCTCTGTCTCTGCTTCTGCCTTCTCCTCTTTCCCCATTTCCTCCTCTCTTCTCTCGACTTCCTTCCTTTAGTCTCCTCCTTTCCTTTCCCTTCTCTTCCCTTCCCCTAATTCTCCTCTTCCTTTCCTGCCTCTGCCTCCTCTTTCTCTTCCTCCCGGCTAGCCCTCGCTCCCTTCCCCCATCTTCTCATCAGTGATCTCTCTTTTGCATCTTCTTCTCTTCCTCCTTCCTTCCCCCTCTCCCCTTGTCTTCTCCTCTGCTTTCTTTTCCCTCTTTCTTCTCTCTCCTCTTAGCTCCTACTTATAAAAAAATGTAAATTGCATTTATTTATTTACTCGTGTATTGATTTGTTTTCTGGTGTGGGTGAGCGGGGGCCTCAGCGCTCACACAGAGTTCAGAGGACAACTTACCATTCCCTTTAGGATTAAGTTTCCGGATGGAATTCGGAAAGCAATTATTTCCCTTTTCTGAGGTGCCCATTTAATGTTGGAGTGCAGGGATGAGGTCAGGCTGCCTTGGCCGATTTCAGATTTATTTCTCAAGCCGGAGCTGGTGTGAGGCTTTGAAAATAGTCTTTTCAAAGGCACGGACTTATTTTGGCAAGAGAGCCAGCTTGTTAAAACAAAATAAGAGAGTTGGCCATTTTAAGCGAATAAATTACTTCTCATTGATAATGGGATATTCACGAAGCCTGCAGTGGAGAACAATGGCCTTCATAGGCAGGCCTTTTAGCAGGACCTCAGGAGGCAGATCGGACTGGAAAGAATTAGACACAGGATGAAGGGCTGGTGTGAAGGAGTTCAGAGAACCCCTGAGGGAGATACTTTGGGGGCTTATTCAAGATGCAATGTGCCCCTCTCCAGCTATACTTCTTTGCCTTTCATACTTTACCCCAGAGATGCACTAAACTCCATGTGACTGCCTCTTATAGGCAGCAACTTCAGGGCTGCCCTTAGAGACCCTTGGCAAATACTCTATGGCTAAGCCACCCCCATTCTCCAGCCCCTCCTGGGGGATTCTGAACAAGTGCTCTACCGGTTAGTTACAGCCCTAAGCCTCGTTGGTGTTGGAAGCTGAGTCTCACTTTGTAGCTCAAGCTACCCTGAAACTCCTGGCAATTCTCCTGCCCCAGCTTCTACATAATTGGGATCACAGATGCACAACACTACCAGAGACTGCTGTTTTGTACAACAAACTAGAACTGTGATTTGAGACTTGTTGGTGTGTGTCTTTGCACGTGAAAATAGAAAGAAGACAATATAGCTATATGATCACAACAGAAGATCACATAAGAGAAAGGAAGCCAGTTCTGAATTAGACTCTGGTTCTTACATCCTGGTACTTTGTCATTCTGCCCTGAGGCTTGGTGCCTTGAATTATTGACAGCTTTTGTTGTTTTGTTTATTTGACTTAGTCTCACACCATAGCCTAGGCTAGCCCTGAACTCATTGCATACCACAGGTTGGTCTTACCTCGTGGCAATTCTCTTGCCTTGGTAGGCCAATGATTTCACAAACATTCGCTTTTGGGTTTGCAAACAAACAAACAAACAAACAAACAAAAAGCCCTAAACCAAAAAAAAAAAACCAACCTTATTTCATGGGCTAAACTGTCCAGGTTTTCTTCTGGCCATGGGCAGCTAGATGTCTTTGGAGCCCTTACCTTAATGTGCTCACGGTCTCTTTAATTAAAAAAAAAAATTAAAAATTTTTTTGTGTATGTGTTGGCACATGCATGCCATGGCAACACATAGAGGTCAGAGAACAACTTTTGGGCATCACTTCTGTCTTTCTCCATGTGGGTCTCAGGAATTGAGTTTATCAGGCTTGGCCTGCTGAGCCCTCTTATCAATTCCTCTCGTGCCATCATGATCTAACCTGCTACTAAAGAGAGTAAGTGAGTAATGTCAAAGTTCACATGTGACCCCCGATGTCCTCTTCTATTGGAGTCAGTGATACTGCTGGTTACCTGGGGCAAAACCCCAGCCTGCCTCTGTCATATTACCCATGGCTCAGGCTGTCCCTGCCCAATGGCTTGAGGCTTGAGCATGCCTGTGTATGAAACACGGTCTGGCTATGGAGCCTAGGCTGGCCTAAACCTCATTATCTCCCTGCCTTAGCCTCCTGCTGCTTACACCAGGATAGCTGCCCGTGGACTTTAGACAGTCTCCTGTCTCTTCCCCCCATGTCTCTATAGGGCCACTGGGATAACAGACACACACCACCATGTCTATCTTTAGGTGGGTCTTGGGAGTCTGAACTCAGATCCTTACCCTTGTGTGGCAAGCATTTTACCCAGTGAGCATCTCCTCGGCTCCTGGTTTGTTTGTTTTTTAAAAATGGTTTTGGGATTAGAACTCTGTGCTTTATACATACCAGACCATCCACCCAATATACATGCTCTGTAATATACTCTGTATATTAGAAGTTTTGCCTACATTCCCTTTCCCCTCTTTCAGTTCAATGGCCACTGGTTTATTTCTGGATAATTGATGTTGTTCTTCTGGATTTCATAACCACACTAAATCCACCAGGCAGTTTCATTTGTGTGAAGAGGCCAGTTATTTTCTGATAGTTAGATATTAACTTTCTAAGTTCAGGAATAAGAAGATTTAATGAGAAATTACCATGTTGATTAGGACCCTGATGTTTGCAGATAAATTCCACTCCATTTGCTCCTTGTGGACACTCCGATATTGTCTTCTGAGCCAAATGATGCAGTTAATATTCTTCGTCCTCAGCAATTGGCCTAATTTTCCCTGAGCAGGTGCACATTACCAAGTGAAGAATAGCAGCCAGTGAGGCAGCACCTGGCTTCTCTCTGAGAGGTTGGTCAGGGGCTTGAGGGCTCAAGGGAGGAATCTGAGGCAGACACTGAGGTGGATCATTTTGGGTGAGATATTTATTAGAGGAGTTATTAATGACATGGGCAGATAGACAGATGGACAGAATAGAAAGGCAGGCAAATGACAACAGGATGATGGGTCACCTGCAGATAGTTAAGGCCCATGAGGCAGAGCATGGTCCCTTCTTATAAGTCTCAGAGAAAAAGGATGGAGGTTTTTACTACAAAGACCTGCAGCCAGCCTGCCCTTCAACCCTGGGCTGCAGGGAGAGGAATTTTAAGCAGGATATTGGGGAGGAGAAGCCCACCTACCTGATGTATATCCTCTACATAGGCAGCCTTCTGATGCCCTGGAGATTGGCAGCCTTGGAATATCCTTGGGGAAGTGAGAGTTAGGAGCCCTTGCTACTCTCCTGAATTATGGCACCTTGTTAGTCTGTGAGTTAGCGATGCTCAGAAGGCAATCTGTAGGGAGCTTTCTATTTCCTTTACAGAAGAAAGGGATTGTTGTAATTGTGCTTGGCTCCAACAGTAGTCTGGACTGCATTGGAACACACTCCTGGTACCATGAAGGTGGTCCATCTCCTCTTAGAACAATTGTCCAGACTCCAGCATTGGCATGAAGTCCCCAGAGCTGCATCCTCTCTCTATCCCCTTCTCTTCCTCTCCCCCTCCTCCTCTCCCCTCCTCCTCTTCCTCCTTCTCTTCCTCCTCCCCTTCTTCCTTCTCTCTTTTTCTTCCCCCTCCTTTCCCTCCTCCTCCTTTTTTTCCTCCTCCTCCCCTTCTTCCTCTTCCCCTTCTTCTTCCTCCTCCTGCTTCACCTCCTCCTTCTCCCCTATGTCTTCCTTCCCCACTGAGTCCCAGCTCCTATATTCAGATGTCGGGTGTAGTGGGTGGCCATGGGTGTTTCTTCAGCACGTCTGTGGGGCTAGGGCCTATGTCAGTTGTGGAGTACCTTTGGAGCCTGGGCTCTTAACAGACTCTGCCACCCATCCTCAATAAGCCAGTTAAATCAGTGACAATGTAAATCAGAGAAAGAAGGTTTATTCAATATGGCCAGACTGAAATTGAAATAAAGGTATCCTGTGCTCCCCTGCCCTCCAAAACTCCATTTTCAGTGCCTTGACATGAGGTTTAGGTTTAAAGAGAAAGCAAGAGCCAGACATGGGGGCACATAACTTGAGTTCCAGCACTTGGGAAATAAAGGCAGGTGGATTTCTGTAAAGTCCAGGCCAGCCTAGTTTGCATAGGAAGTTCCAGGCCAGTCAGGGCTGCCAAGTGAGTCAACAGGTCATGCACAACTAAGCAGTCCTGTCAAGGTGTGGTCCTGCCCATCACTGACCCACCGGTGTCTCAGTTTCAGTCTCTTCTGTGGGCTGGTTTGACAAGTTG
Organism: Grammomys surdaster; assembly: GCF_004785775.1. Taxonomy (NCBI): domain Eukaryota; kingdom Metazoa; phylum Chordata; class Mammalia; order Rodentia; family Muridae; genus Grammomys; species Grammomys surdaster. The sequence goes on along the minus strand of NW_021604614.1, from coordinate 6,301,857 downwards.
TTAGAATGCTGTGAAATGTCTTCCTGGGCTGGGAGACAAGCCCTCCCCTCCCTTGGCTAGCTCTAGCCTTTACCTTCTCCCAGTGTGAGGCTCCTGGGGAGATTCTAATTTCTTGGATCCATTATGTCAATAGTCTGATAGACAAAGGGAGAAGACAAAGGGAGAAGACAAAGGGAGAACTATTTTTTTTTTTTGAGGGTCAGGATGGTTACATCTTTAATGCCCATAACTTCCTGCTGGTCCATTAAGATCTACAATTTCCCACCCTTTAGATCAGTGATTCTCAACCTATGGCTCTCAACCTCTTTGGCAAACTTCTATCTCCAAAAATATTTACATTATGGCTTGTAACCATAGCAAAATTAGAGTTATGAAGTAGCAATGAAAATAATTTTATAGTTGGGGATCACCACAGCATAAAGAACTGTATTCAAGGGCTGCAGTATTAGGAAGGTTGAGAACCAATGTCTCAATATCAACTATAAAACCAGCGGTTCCTATGTCTTCTTGTTAGAAGGGGTCACAGATGTTGTCACTCAGGCCTTTCAAACTCAGCATGGTTCTAAGCTAACTCCCTTCTCTTGCAGGAAGTCTGTATTTCTCCCCTTAATCATTTCTTACTCATTAAGTAAACTAGAAACTACAGTGGATTCTTCAAATTCTGCCTTTCCTAAACCTGGACCCCTGAGCCTGCCCTGGGTACTATCCACTCAGTCTTAGAAATGTCAACCTACCTGGGGTCCTCTGCTGTGGTACAGACATGTCTTCAGGCCCATTAGATGCTGTGTCAGCTACTCATTTCTAGTCCCTCCACAGACTTAACTATCCTCATCTTCTTAGTGGAGATTTAGGGCCAAAGGCTCAGCTCCAACAGGAATAACAAGTGTGTATTGGGGATGAGAGCTCAGAGTGTGTACTGTTGTTCTGCCACAGGACCTTCGTTTGATACCCAGCACTCATACCCAGTGGATCTCGTTGGGTATTAGCACCCCTACCTCCCAATAAATAAAAGTAAATATGTAACTTGCTTTTAAATTTACAGGAGCCCACAGTTATGAGACTTGGTGCGTTTTATTTTTAAGTGCTGGAGTTTTTTAAGCTGCGGGACTTCAAAGTCGGACTGTGTTTTATGATATTAACATGACTCCTCAAAGGTCTTGGAGTTGAAATGGTGTGTTTGTGTGTCATGAGTGGGGTCACCCAGTTAGTTTTAACTGTCATCTTGATAACACCCTGGAGTCATCTAAGTAGGGAATCTCAATTGTGAAATTATCTCCATCAGATTGCTTTGTGGGCATGTCTGTGGAGAATTGTGTTGATTATTAATTGATGTAGGAGGCTCAGCCCACTGTGAGTAGCTCCATTCCTTAGGCTGGTGGTCCTGAGTTCTGTAAGGAAGATAACTAAGCAAAGCCTATGAGCCAGAGAGTCAGCAAGCAAGCAGCGGCCCTCCATAGTCTTTATTTCAAGTTCTTGCATGAATTCCTGTCCTGACCTCCTTGAGTGATGGACTGTGACATGGAAGCCTAAACCAAATAAGTCCTTTCCTATCCTAAATTGCTTTTGGTCAGAGTATTTCATCACAGCAACAGAAAGAAAACTAGAACATTCAGTGACCTGCCCCAATACACCAATTAAAGAGATAAGTAGTAGTGAAAAGCAGAGAGAGGAGATTTAATCAGTGCACAGAGGGCAAAGGTAACAGATAAAGAAGTCCAGTGATCCGATGTTCTTGGAAGTATTGACATGAGACTAAGGGCAAGCAGGATAGGTATGCATAATTAAGCAGTCATGAGAATTTTCCAGTTACTGTCTCAGCCCTGGTCCTTTAAGCTTTTCCAAAGAAATCCTTATAGCTTTGAGGAACAAGCTAGTTTGGAGAGAGGATTATTTCTGCTCCCAAGGTAGCCTGACCATAACAGACAATTGTCCTCATCTGGGAGGGGTCCTGTTAACGTCTGTCATTCCTGGAATCCAGGATGACTCCAGGTTTGAGAAGAGATGGATCCCAGCACCTTCATCTTTGAAGGGAGGTGAGTTAACTTATATAGACAGGCACCTCTCCAATGGCTAGCATGCTGACGTGGAGTCAAGCAGGATTCTGAACCAAAGTCAAAGAAACAGATATAACATGAAGGCAGAGAGGCCAGGCTCACACTCAGATCTTTGTCACTTAGCTCTACTGAGTATCTTGGGTGTCCCCAAGTGTCTGGCCCTTTTTCTACTTCATGGCCAGAGACCATGCATTTCAAAAGCTAATTAAGTTAAACCGTAAGCAGGTGTCTCAGATCATGCAGAGTAAGCATTTCTGACTTAGGTAATGGTGAGGCACTCCAGTAAAAAAGCTGGGGGCACTTCTAAGGATGTAAGCATCATTGGGCTAGGAGGATAGCTTAGTCAGTGTGCTTGCTCTGTAAACATTTAGATCAGAGTTTCCTCAGAGTCAATGTTAAAAAAAAAAAAAAAACGTAAGTGTGGTGGCGCCTGTGCAGGTGGGTCTCTATGACTCAGTTGCCTGCCAGTCAGCCTACCCTAATCAAGGAATCCCAGGTTTCAGGGATAAACCCTGTCTCAAAACACAAAGTGGGTTATACCCAAGAAAAGAAACCACACACACACATGCATGCATGCATGCATGTATGCATGCTTTCACTTAAGGAAAGAAATAGAATCAGAAATGGTGGAACACACACATAATCCCAGCACTTAATAAAGCGGAGGCAGGAGGATCAAGAATTCCATGCCACACTGGCCGACACCACAAATTTAAACTCAGCTCTGAGCTATATAGTGAGACCCCCATCTCAATAACTCCCCTCGAAAATATTAGAAGCGGCATTTGTGAGATGGTTCAACAGTTAAGGGCACTTGCTGCTCATATGGAGGACCCGGGTTCGATTCCTAGCATCCACAGGTAGTTCCTAGCCATCCATAATTCCAGTTCCAGGGAATCTCAGTCCCTCTTCTGACCTCCATAGACACTAAGCATGCACATGGTGCACATACATACATGGCAGGCAAAACACACGTGAAATAAAATGAACAAAGCTTCAAAAATACCCTAGAAAAGAGGTAATCAGATGCAAAACTTTATATCCAACCAAACAAGGCTGAAGTGAGCTCAGCATTTCAGGTACATTGAAGATGATGGAACCCCAGGAAAACAGAACATGGCCCACTACCATGGCCAGAAACAGGCTGAATGCCCTGGCTGGCATTCATGATTGAAAGGAGTTGGGGGGGGGGATGAGGTTTAAATATGTATGAGATGAGATGGGGCTACCCAGAGAGGGTGTCTATGCAAAATGGCAAGAGATTAAATTCCCAGAGCTGAGTGATAAGGACAGATGGTGAGTGGGGTGAGTGAAAGACTGGGGTTTTGGGGGGCAGACAGCCTGAAAGTTCTCCATCTGCTGTAGACTCTCACTTCTTGATGGTCAGTAGGGTGTCTTACTTCTCAATGTCCATCACTAGCCCTGAATAAGTATCATTTATGTTCTCAGAGTCCTCTAGGAATAGAGGCTCAGGTTTGGGCTTAGGGCATCCTTTATCAGGGCATGTCTAGCAGACTGAGCCCTGAGGCTATGGAGAATCTATGCAAGTAATCCTAGCACTGTTCAACCATCACTTGTTAGTCTATTTCTTCCATTTGTGTAGACAGTAATTTAGACATGCTGTGCCTTGACATAGTCTCTTTATTCTGCCTCATTGACCTTAAGAACCCAAAGGTTCAAGTGTGACTCCCAGATGAGGAAAGATGAAAAGAGAAAAAAAAAGGGGGGAGTGGGTGTTGAGGGTGGGAAGGACTGGAAACAGAAAATAAAAAAAAAACTCTCACTTGGGAATCTGGCTGGCAGTGGAAGACTTCAGCACAATTGATAAAAATCCAAACCTCCAGGGACAGGAGAGATGGGTTACTGGTTAAGAGCAGGCACTGTATTTGTAGAGGTCCTGAACTGAGTTCTTTGCACCCATGTTGGACTTCTTGTACCATCTGAAACTCCAGCTTCAGGGGATCAAACACTTTTGACCTCTATGGATTCAGGCACTCATGTGCACTACCCTTCACACACACTTAAAAGTAAAATGAATCTTAAGAAAAAAAGCATTACAACTGCCGACAACACAGTGCTTGTCTTTCCCAAAGTCATCTCAAACAACGATGTTTTAAATAATGGTCCTACGTACTAATAGAAAGTTAACTTTCTATTGCTGTGCAAAAACCACAACCAGAAGCAATGTCTGGAAGAAAGGGTTTATTTCAGCTTATGGTTGTACTACATCATGAAGGGAGGTCAGCGGCAGGAACTCAAGGCAGGAGCCTGGATCCAAGAACAGAAACAGAGGGCCATAGAGGAACATTGCTTAGTGGCTTGCTATCTATGGCTTATAGCATCCCAACCTACTTGCCCAAGAGTGGCACCACACACAGTAGGCTGTGCCCTTCCACAATCATTAGCCAAGAAGACACCTCCCTCCCCCACAAACTTGCCTACATGTCAGTCTTAGAGAAACATGTTCTCTAATAAAGTATCCTCTTCCCAGATGAGCCTGATTTGTGACAACAAATTGGGCTTACATAGGGCCACACAGTATGTGTGGTAGTTTTGAATGTGTTAACACTTCCTTTCAGCCCTACACCTAAACAGTACACCTTTTAAAATCATAAACTTTCATTTACAGAGGGAGATTGTTTAGGAGAAATAGATAAAGTAGCTTGTATATGTACTTCCTTGATTCTTACACTTAGTCTTTAAATCTTGCACTAAATGACACTCTTTGGGCAAAGTAACTTAGAAAGCTACAAAATCACATGTGTAGTGCACATACGTGTCCAGGCAGAGGACAGAAATCAATTTCAAGTGTCTTCTTTAATCTCTCCTCCTCTTTGTTTTTTGAGGCGGGGTCTCTCACTGAACCCAGAATTTATCAATATGTCTAAGTTGCCTAGCCAGTGAACTTCAGGTATCGACCCATCTTTGCCTTCCAGTGTTTTGGTTATGGAGCTGCATCACTATGCCTAGCTTTTGCGTTGGTAAAGGGGACCCAAACTCTGAATCTCATGCTTGCTTAGCAAGCCCTTTACCCACCGAGCCATCTCCCCAGCCCCTGTACATACCACTTAGTGACGTTAAAGTGTGGCTCTCCCTCCTGAGAGCTCTACACCCATGTTTTCAGTGTGTACTCTCCTATTCCTAATTGTCCCCATCTCTGAATTCCTTTGCTTCAGTCTAAAGTGTATATACTCCCTTCTATTAATAAACTCACTAGTTTCATGTCACTCTGACTCATTGTGCTGGCTAGTTTTAACTCTCTACCAGACACAAGTCTAAAATTGCCTGGAAAGAGAGTCTTAATGGGTACTTATCTAGATCAGGTTAACCTGTGGGCATGTCTGTGGGGATTTGCCCTGATTGTTAACTGATATAGGGAGACCTACCTTGAGTGTAGGCAATAGCACTTGATGGGCTGGGCCCTGAACTGTATGAGTCAGGAGATAGCTAAATATGAGCAACCTGACAAAAGTCCATTTACCTTTCTCTTTTCCACTAACTGTGGATGTGGTGGGACCAGATGTTTCAAGTTCTTGACACTGTGGCTTCTCTTCAGCGGTGGACCGTGTCTTGGAACATCACCCTTTCTTTCCTATGTCCCTTTCCTTCAGGGTATTTTATCACAACAAAATAAACAAAAGTAGAAATCTTACCCCGACATTCTTTTCTGAGATATAGTCGTGATTCTGGCCTTATCTGAATGGAGGTTCCTAAAGGAGAAGAAACTCCTCAGGCCACTCATAGACTGGGTTGTATCTCCCCACCACTCCTGGCACAACACTTTCCCTGTAGAGAGTGTCTCCATCCTAAGGAATTCTACAACATTTTTGAATTGTTCTATTTGCTATTCTTGCCAATGGACATCTGGTCAACCTCATTTTCTCCATCTAGAATATTAGATTTTGGAAGCCTGGAAGGGTTTATTCACTGAACATGTCTCCTAATGTTGTATCTGATATATAGTAAGTAAACAGCAGCTGTTTGTGGAATGAATATCTCTGTTAATCATCTCCAAATGTTCTCTCTTTTTTTCTTTTTTTGACCTTTCTTTGAGAAAGTAGAAACCCTTCCAAACTTTCTTCTTTTTTTAACATTTATTTTCTGAAACGTATGTGTATGTTTATGTGTATGTGTGCAGATATGTGTATGTGAATGAAGTGCCTGCAGAGGCCAGAAAAAAGGTGATGGATGTCCCCTGAGGTTACATGTCATTGTTAGCTACCTAACATGGGCAGTGAGACCCAAAGTTAGAATCTCTACAAGAACAGTACATATTCTTAATCAGTGAGCCATCTCTCCTGACCCACAAATCATCCCTGCCTTATTGTTTCCTCAGAATAACAACTTGTACATCTGTATCTTACATTTTCTGGGTCATAGTTATCTCATGTAGGAACTGGATCTAATTTTGTAATTTTTCAATGATTTGTATCCACAAAATATATTATTCCTATTCCTCATTTCACTCAGAGAAAACCTATATTCAGGATTGGGAACATGGCTGAGTTGATAAAGTGCTTGCCATACAGGCATGAGGACCAGAGTTCAGATCCCTGGTACCCACACAAAATTCTGGGCCGATGGCATCTGTATTCTCACCTATGGATGGGGACAGAGACAGGTGGATGCAGGCCAATCACTGTCAAGCCAGTCTAACCAAGTCACTGAGCCCCAGGTTCAGTGAGAGAACCTGTCTGAAAAAAAACAAAGTGGAATGCAACTGAAGAAGATACCTGACATTGACTTCTGGCATCCACACACATTCATATGTACACACACCACACGCATGCATACATATGAACACACATGAGCATATAAACAACCCCTTCAACAATACATATACACAAATAAAAACATACATTCTCCCTAAGGATTCAGAAAATGAGTACGTCCCGTGGGAACTGAGACAAGAAATTGGCTGTTCTTTACTACTAACTTGAAGTCACAAATTGGGGCTGTAAATGGCATCTGATTTCTTTAAACTCAGGGCCTTAGCAGTAACATTCTCATGACTGCTGTCTGGTCTTCCTCTGAGCCTGTTTTCCCTGTGATAGGTGGACCTTTGTCCTTGTTTCTGCCTCAGGTGGCTGTATCTTTACAAAGACCTCCTTGATTTGGGGCAGGATTTTTCCAGGACAATGAATCTAGATACAACAGTTCTCAGTGCTGGTTATGGGTCATTTTAAAATATTTTTGTTAGCATACATGAATTATACACACCAGTGGATTTCATTGAGACAGCTTCATACACGTGTCTAATGCATTTGGCCATGTTTGCTCCACATTGCCCTTTTCATTCCACTCTGACTGCTGCTTATCTCTTCCCTTCCTCTTCCCAACCACTCTTCCTAAGGCCTTCTTGTAATGTGTGATCCAATGAGTTTCATAAAAGTTGCTTTTCAGCTCATGAAGCAATGGTCGGGTGGGGCTGTTTACTAGATCACAGGCATCATAACTGGTTACACTCTCTCCCTCCTCCAGCATCTATATAACTATAAATCCATAAAAGAGCAGAATCTGATGATTGCTCTAGCTGCTGTAAGCTGTTTATAAATCTTCAGAGAAGGGTGGGGCCTTGTAAGCTCCTCCTTTAAGCCACCATTGATTCTCTATAAATCCCTGGGGAGGGGAGGAGCCTCATAAGCCCTTCCTGCTCCAAAACAGAATAAATTTAAGAAAAAAAAAGAATTATTGCAAAACAAGAAGTTGGTCTCATTGGCTGTATACCAAGATCCTTTTTATTTAAGGCCCTTTGGGCTCAAGACTATGAACATCACTCTAAGGAGGAGACGCCTAGCTAGATCCCCCTAGGAAGGCAGACTTGGCTTTGGGACAGTTTCAAAGACAGTGATTGTATTCATTCTCCCAGGAAATGCATCTTTCCATGGCTCCTTTCATATTCCATGGGCCAGGGAGACAGCATGATATTGAAGCTGGAATTGGGTGGGTGTTGCCTGACATTTTGAGAAACCAATGAGCAGAGATGAGAAGTGAAAACTCTAAAATGAACTTAATTCAGAGAGCTGGGAAGCTGAGAAGACAGAGGATTACCACCCTGAAAGACCTGTGATCCATCTCGTCACTAACAGTTTATGTAGGAAGTGGACTCAGAGATAGTTTTCCATTATCACGTCTGCTGATAACACTCTGGTAAAAGTGACTTATGGGGAAAGAGCTTTATTCTAACTCACAGTGCTAGGTTACAGTCCATCATTGTGGGGAAGTCAATGCAGGATCTTGAAACATCTTGTTATACTCACAATGACAAGCACAGAGAGATGAGTGTATGAATGCTTCCCACACAGCTGGCTTTCTCTACTCTTATAGAAAAACCAGGGGATGATGCTGCCCACTTTCAGGCTGGGTTTTCTCACATCAGTTAACAATCAGGAGAATCCTCTAATGACATGACTCTTGGCCAACTTGATCTAGACAATCCCATGCGAGAATCTCTTCCCAGAGGTGATTCTAGATTGCATCAAGTTAACAATTAACACCGACAATCTCGGCAAGTTGTTCCAAAGTTTAGTCTTTTGCCTATGGTCTTGTCTGATTATCTTGCTCTGGGATTCATGGTTTTTTTTTGGGGTGTGTGTGTGTGTGTGCTTTTTCCTTACCTCTGTGTTTCCCCCTCTCTGTGTTTAACAGGGACTTGACAAATACCAAGGCTACTGAGTCTTACATTTTCCTTGAAACTATATAGGGTATAAGTGACTAGGAGGCCCTGCATGTCACCTTGTCCAGGTGATGAGGATGGGGGTGAGGATAAACCTGGATCCCAAGAGCATGAGCACATGAAAGATGGCCCCAGGCCTTGCCTTCTGTGGCATTGAGTGAACTTGCTGGGGTAGTACTGGAGAACTGGCCCTGGTGGTATGGATGCAAGAGAGCTGGCAGGATGACCAACTCAGCTGCTACCCAGGTCCAGATCCAGGGCTTTGAGTTGGCCCGCTGCAACAACTACCCCATCTATGAACTTCTGGAGAACTTTAAGGGGGCAGATCATGTAGGATCTCTATGACACAGGGCAACAACAGGATAGCCCAGAGGAGTCCAGGTGAGTGAGGATTCAGTATTGATAGTGTAACAGAAGCCAGAGGCATCAAGCCACACCAACGACTCATTGCAGTGAACATTTGTAAGTAAAGCTTTACTAAGCTCTTTGGGTAAAAGGGTATACCATGACACACTGAAGCTTCTGTGGCAAGAATTTTTAAAAATTAATTCATTGTTTTATTTTTAATTTTCTTTTATGAGGGGGTTTCAAGGGTGGAGGGCAGATATAGAGGGACAAGGAAATGAGTGAGATTGGGGTGTATGATGTGAAATCCACAAAGAATCAATAGAAAGTTTTTTCAATGGTAAAATGGTTAGCAGTGTGTATGTGCTGGGCTCCTTACAGTGTCCACATGCAGATTTGTTTCTTCAACACAAAGCACAAATGTGCTCTTAGTGATGTAGTATACATATAAAGTGCCCCATCTTTCTCTGTGATGGTTACTTCTATCAACTTGATACAACCTAGAGTCATCTGGGCAATCTGACAAGAAAGTCTCATGAAAGATTACCTACATACGGTTGGACTGTGGGAGTAGGACTGTGGGGCATTTTCTTGGCAGTTAACTGATATGTGAAGAAGTGCCCACTGTGGGCAGTGTCATTCCCTAGGTTTGAGTCCTGAACTGTGTAAAGGTAGAGATGGGGTTAAGAATAAGTAAACATGTATGTGGTTATTGCTCTTTCTTCTTGACTATGGATGTGATGCTACTAGTGCTTCAAGCTCCTGCTGCAGTGACCTCCCTGTAGTCATGGGCTATTGCTCGGAATTGTGAACTAAAACAAACCTTTTCTCCTCTAAATTGCTTTGTAGAGGGTATTTTTTATCATGGCCACAGAACTGAAACAAGAACAGTCCCCTACTGCCATTACAGACATCACTTCTGCAGCTTATGAAGTTGTCTTAGAGCTGAATCATGCATACAAGACTAGAAGGGAAACTGAATCAAGCAAACAGGTACAAGCACAGCATGTTCACCTAACTCCGAGGCACAAGCAACCCCAACTCCTTACAATACATGCACATGTACACACATACATATACATACACACATACATACACATACATGTATGCATACATGCACACATGCACACACACACACACACACACACACACACACTCCCACCACCACCACTACCACCACCATGACTACCACCAAAGGAAAAAAAATACCAGTAAAGAGTACATGCTCATGGCTTATTCCCAAATGCTGGAGCTATGATCCCTACTTGGCATGGAAGGAAGAACAGAGGCAGAGTCCACTGGTGCTGTGAGCCAGACACAAAGCGGTACTGTCTGCTTTGGTGTCTCTGCTGGTTTTATGAGATCATTCCATACCGTGTTCTGCTAATAGGAATAAAAAGAGTCACACATTACCTGTCTCTTCCAGTCTGACTTGCTTTATCCTACAAAGATTGAATTTCCAGGAACTCTGAGATGAGGTCGTAGCTTTGTGTTCTATTTTCTCCCCCATTTCTCGGCTCCTTTGAAATAAAGTGAAGTTATTTGATGCTCCCATAGGTACATGTGTATAATACATACAACATATACAAGATATACAAACACAGAGACACAATGTACACACACCACACTTTTGTCAGTTAGGAGCCAAGACCAGCTCTTTTATGCAGTTGTTACCATAGATTGTCTGTGCCTGCATCCTGACAGTCTGCCTCACAAGCTAGGTCAGGCAACAGTCTCATTAAAGACACCATTAACAGTGACAAACAGAAAAGTGGGAGTTTTGAATAAAATGGCCTTACTGGGAAGAGATATAAAGAGGTCCAATGAGTCTACAAGTCCATCTTTAAAGTCGTGACATGAGGTTTAGATTTGAATAAAGGGCAGGACATATGAATATAACAAGGTAACATTTACGACATCACTGACCTCTCATTTTCCAGGTTTCAGTCTCTCCTGCAAGATGGTCTGATAGCTAGTCAGAAATGTCTGGCATCAGTGCCCCAGTCTTTTTTTCCCCAGTATGAGACTCTTGGAGAAAGTCCATTGTTCCAATAATCTGGTAGCCAAAAGGAGAGGTACAGTGTTTCTTTAGAATAGCTCCCCTCCTGCCAAGATGATTATAGTATCCAAGAAGGACAGTATTGACCTACTGACCTCTGGCCACAGAACCACTCCTCACTGGGATACTCTTGTCTGATCAGGGTAAGGATCCAGGCTGAAGTTCATAGTGATATCTGGGGCATGTAGAGAGTCTACAGGAGCACTGTGGGGCTCTGCAACAGACAGAATCATAAATATGAAATGTACCCCCAGATGGTGATGCTATTCGGGGATGTTCTGGAAACTTTCGGAAGTAAGACCTAGTTAGAAGATGTAGGTCACTGGGGGCAGGGAGTTGGGCCTGGGATCCTAGTGGGTATACTAGGGTATACTTTCTGCTTCTAGGTTAGCTGAGAAGTGAAGAGCTCTCCTCTGTCGCACACTCCTGCCACCATGACTTATTTTTTATTTAGTTTATTTATTTTCATTTTTACTTTTGCCCAAATGCATGGGTTCAAGTGACCATGGATTGAATCCAGTGAAATGCAGAGCTCTTTCTGTCTGTTGGTCATGGTGATGATAAAACTTACTAATAAGAAAGCCGTGCTAGGTCTTTTGTTACTGTTACTGACAAAATATTGGATAAAAGGCAACTTAAGGAAGGCAGGGTTTATTTTTGATCATATTTTGATGGTATAGTCTGTCATGGTGGGAAAGGCATGGTGGCAGGAGCATCAGGCAGCTGGTCACATGGCATCCACAGTCAGGAAGCAGAGAGAGATGGATGTTGGTGCTCAGCTCACTTTTTCCTTCTTATGTGGTCCAGGACTCCAGCCTATGGGATGGTGTCACCCACAGTGTACAGTTAGTTATTCCTTCAATTAAATTGATCTAAACACACTCTGAAGACAAGCCCAGGGATATATTTTCTAGGTGGTTTTAGATTAAGTTGACCATATTAACCACCACAGAAAGGAACTGCCCTGTTTGGTGCTATCAGAAGCCTCAAAGAGTTTTCATAATTGAGTGAGAGTGGTTTGATACATTGGGGAAAAGTCGTCCAGAGAAAGAGGTTCAATGGGCAATTGTCTACCCACAGTGCCAGCCATAAGCCTTGTCGTTATATCATATGTTCTTCTGTTCTATGGTCTATTCTGTCACCAAGTTACAAATGCCACTACCAAGGCTGGAAAGAGATTATGGGTATCCCACTGTCCTAGTTAGCTTTAACTATTGACTTGACACAGGTTAGAGTCATTTGGTTAAGATGTCTCAACAGAAGAATTGCCTAGTTCAGATTGGCCTCTAGTCACATGTGTGGGACACTGTCTTGATTGTTAATTAATGTAGGAGGGTTTGGCCCACTGTGGGTGGCACCATTCCCTAGGTGGTGGCCCTGGGCTGTGTATAAAAGAAAAAAAAACCTAGGTATGCCTAAGCATATCTAGTGAGCCAGCAAGCAACATTCATTCATGGCTTCTACTTCAAGTTCTTGTTTGAGTTCCTGCTCTGATTTCCCTCAGTGGTGGACTGTGACCTGCAAGTATAGACTAATTAACCCTTTCATCCCCTAAATACTTTTGATCTAAGTGTTATATCACAGTAACAAAGAAAACTAGAACACTTGCTTTTCAGATGGGGAGAGTGATACTGGGATCTGGACCAGGTGTCTTAAAAACGCTTTAGAACATCATGTCTGTACATCCTGCGACCTCCAGAGTCTGGAGTCAGGCTGGATGTGGCTCTGGCATTCTCCAGTGCTCTCTGCCATGACCAAGTATTTTCAGGATACCTGGGCTTGGATAGCAGAACTTGAGGAACTTGGGTGTATTGTGCTGATAGGAAAAGACTAAAAATGTAGACAAAGAGTTTGGGTTTGACTGAAACTTGTTTTTATTCTATCCATGGAAGAAGAGAAGAGAGGCTTGAGAGGGGGCAGATTAATAAGGTATGTAAGAGAACACAGGCTTCCTATTCTCTAAAAGTCTTTAATGATGTTCATGGATCCAAAGAAGGGAGGGCTGGTAGGAGCTGAGGGAGCCTCATAGGCAACCCAGCTCATTTTACACAGGAGCAAATTGAGACCTCTGGTTTTGGCTGCCGACATAATTAGCTACTAGGCCTGGCGAGGAGCCTGGAGTCCTTGCTCACAGGCTGGCTTTTCTCTTTTCTGGACCCATATGTGTTTGCAGAAAGAATTCCACATGATAAGCTAGTATTAATAACTGGTAAAAAAAATTACTGGTAATACATAATTCTTATTTTTTAAGGTTTATCTTTAATTAATGTATATGCCTGTGTGTTTATGAGTGAGTATGTGTACCTGAGCACAAGTGCTCTTGGAAGCCAGAGGAAGATGTTGGATGCCCTGGAGCTAGAATTATAGGTGCTGGAAGTTGGATGTGAATCCTCTGAAAGAGCAACAAGCAGTCTTTAACTGTAGAACCATCTTTTCAGCTCCATATTTTTTTTTATTTTTATTTAATCTTAATTAGTTTTTTTTAAAAAAAATGTGTATGGCTTTTTGCTTACATACATATCTGGGCATCCTTTTATACCTGGTGCCCATGGAGGCCAAAAGAAAGTATCAGATCTCTTGGAACCGGAATTACAAACAGTTGTGAGCTGCCATGTGGATACTGGGACATGAACCCAGGTCCTCTACAGGAACAGCCAGTGTTCTTAACCACTGAGCCATCTGTCCCAGCTTTTTTAGTCCTGTGGTTTTTAATGTATTGAGACTGATGCATTTGCAGTAATTAGTCTGCTAGCTCTCTGTCTAGTGCCCCCTACAGTATGAGTGAGGAACACATGGAGACTGTGTGTGTGTATGTGTATACCATGCATGCTGGTATGCATGCCTACACATAGAGGACAGAGAACTTTGATAGGTGTCCTGCTCTATCACTCTTACCTCATTCTCTTGAGACAGGATCTCTCCCTGAATTTGCAGCTAGACTGGTGGCCAGCAGGCCTCAGCCGTTCTCCCGGTTTTTGCCCCCACACAGTGCTGGGACATGGTGGATGTCATGTGAAAGGGGTGAATGGCTTACTGAAGAGTTAGCCAATTGAGAAACAGGCATCACTGTGGCCAGCAAAGACGTTGTTCTGGAATCTATGTATGCTGCCTAGCTTTAACCTAACCTTATATAACCTCTATACAACGGGATCATTTGGGCAGAGTCTCAGTGAGGAATTATCTCCATTAAGTTGGCTGGTGGGCATGTCTGTGGGGGATTGTCTTGATTGTTAATTGCTGTGGGAAGATACAGCCTGCTGTAGATGATACCAACTCATGGGCTGACCCTGAGCTATATAAGTCTGAGGAAAGCCATCTCTGCATAGCTAGTAGACAGGCAGCATTGGTGCATTTGTTTCTCTCTTCTCTTGACAGTGGATGACTTCCACTGCTGGACTGCAGTGTCGGACTTTGACCTGGAGCAATGACTCTGAACAAGCCCTTTCCTCCCTTATACTGTTTTCGGCCAGGGTGTTTTATGACACTTACAGAAATGAAATAAGATGGGGACTCAAAGGCTGGAGGTAACTTTAGCAAGGAAAGGAAGTTGTCTGAAGAGGAAGCTCAGGATGAAAGAGTACAGTCAACCAGAAAACAACCCTTAGGGATACTTAGTCTTAATCCCCTAGAATTCCAAATGCTTCCCTGGAAAGGATTCCTTGGTGTGGTTAAGGGTCTTGAAATAGAGATGATCTTGGATGGATGATCTGGGTGGTCCCTAAATCCAATACTTGCATTCATATGGGAGAAGGGTGGCTTTGTGGGAATGTAAACTGTGGCAGCCACCGCAGAAATCGATATGGAAGGTCCTCTGCAGATGAAAGACAATGGTTGGGGAGATGGCTTAGTGGTTAAGAACACATAATGTCCCTTCTGAGGACCTAACTTTGATCCCAAGTGCCCACCTTAGGCAACCCACAGCTGCCTGCAATTCCAGTTTCAAACAACCAGATGTCCCCTCTGGCCCCTACGGTACCTGCACTCACGTACATGTTTTCTTCGGCCCCACATATTCATAATTTACCTTTTGACATAGCAGTATTACTCCTGGGTATTTGCCCAAAGGAATACAAATCGAAGTCTGTATACCACAGAGAAACATAACACATCCATGCTTGTTGTTGTTCTAGTCACAAGAGCCTGAAACTGACCCAGTCTCTATGGGCTTCTACAAATGATAACGGAAGTGTAGGACATGTACATAATAGAGTATTATACTGCCTTGATGGAGAACTGAGTTATGTATTTGGAGGGAGCTGAAGGCCTTTGCATTAAGTGAAATAAGCCTGGCAGAGAAAGACAAACATCATGGACTTGAGTGCTCCTGCGAGGGCAGCCAGCACTCTTAGCGCCGAGCCCGTCTCTGCATCCTCCAACACTGGATTCACTGGAGCAGCTCCAAGCTGCTGCAGGTCCAGTCTCCATCTGATACACAGGATGCACCTCTTCTCTTTAAACTGTTATCTCAAATTCCTCATGCCTCACCAGGGTGACATGAGAAAAAAGGTTCACTCCAGCTAGGACTGATGGAATTGGAAGTTCTGTGAGGAAGGCTTTAGGTACAGCCCAGAGTTGTTTTTTTTTTTTTTTTTTTTTTTTAAAGGCGGGGAAGTGGGGAGACGTCTTGCCATGCAGAATGAGCCTTAGTGATAGGAGAATGGAGTTCTTTTCCAGCCCAGGGAGAAAGCGATTAAAGTTCTTTCAAACCTCTTTGACATTCCTGTTGAGCTGTGGCTGTTTATAGTCATAAAACAACTGCAGATCAGAGGGATGAAATAGAAACAGTGGGATACTCACCTCCTGCCCTCTGGGGTTATTAAACACTGCATGTCTCCAGCAACAGCAGGGGGACTCTCACACACTTTCCCCTGACCCCTTCCTTTCCTTTCTGCAAAGCTCACACAGTCTCCTCCATCGAAGTGGTTTTCTGCTGGGATCTCTGCCTGACTGTGCCTACTGCAGTGTGCACACACATGGAGGGACCTGCCTCCTGGTTTTCTTTTTTCTCTCCCATTCCTCTCTTCCTCCTTTCTTTTCCTGGCCATTTTTCTCTTCCCCTCTCTTTCTTTCTATGTTTCATTTCATAATTATTTGTGTGTGTATTCACGTGTCTGGCTTTCTTCCTCATTTCTCCATTTTATCTATTTGTCTATTTATTATTTGTCTATTATTTTGAGGCAGAGTTGAGTGTAGCTCTGGTCTCTACCTGGCTATGTACACTAGGATATCCTCCTGCCTCCACCTTCCTTCTGAGGGCTGGGATTATAACCCAGCATCTCCATGCCTGGTTTATGCAGTGTTGGGGATGGAATCCCATGGCTTCATGCATACTATGTCAGCACTCTACCAAATGATCCTCATAGCTACACTCTTTCTTTCTTAAATTGTTTCATAGTGTGTGTTTGGTCACAGCAACAAGAAAAGCAACGAGCCTCCTACTGGTACAGCAAGAAGCTACCTATCAGTCACCCATGGTTTGAATGCAAGGAAGCAGCCATGTGACCTGTGAACTCTCTGCTTTTTCCTTGCAGAAATCCGAGAAGCCTTTCGTGTTCTGGACAGAGATGGGAACGGCTTCATTTCCAAGCAGGAGCTGGGCATGGCCATGCGCTCCTTGGGGTACATGCCGAGCGAAGTGGAGCTGGCTATCATCATGCAACGTCTGGACATGGACGGTGAGACCTGCTTAGCACTGCCAGGCTGTGCCTCCCACCTCACTCACTGGGCCTGGGATTTATGCAAGTCTCACGCTCTGAGCCCTATCTCGGTTTACATGTTAGGAATAGAGACTTGAACTTGATCTGGGTTTGCTCAACAGGACTGTGTGAGCTCCAGAGGCCAGCAGGGATGGTTTTGGAACAGTTATGGGAATGGATGAAGCCAATTTGTTTGGTACAACAGCTAGACTCCTTTTCCTTTCCCTCCCATTTTATTTTATTTTATTTTATTTTATTTTATTTTATTTTATTTTATTTATTTTTACCATTTTCATGGTTGGAGAGCTCAGTGGTTAAGAACTCACACCTTTCTGCTCAGATTTGGCTTTGAGCACCCATTTTAGGTGGCTCACAACCATCTATAACTCCTGCTCCAGGGGGATCTGACATCTCCAACCTCTGTAGAAGCTAAACGGATGTGTACACATGTGCATGCATATGTACACACATACATAGAAATTTAAAAGTAATATAAATCTTCTCTTTAAATTTCGTGCATATGTGGTATGCATGTATGTATATGTTGGTTCTGTGTATGTGTTTACATGTGTGTGGCAGCTTCAGGTTGATGTTTAGACTCATCTTTAATGACTCTCCTATCTTGTTTACTGAGGCAGGGTCTCTGAATCAAAGCCTGAACTCCTAATATACTTACTCTAACTAGCCACTTGAAGTGGGAATCCCATCTGTACCTTCTGAGTCTAGGATTACAGGCCACAACACCCACACATATTTTATGTGGGTTCTGGGGATTCAAACCCTGGTCATCATGCTTGGGGTCAAGCACTTAATCACTGAGCCACCTCCCTGGCCCCTACCTCCCATTTTAAAAGCAGCTTGTGTGTGTTTGCATGCATGTATACGTGGGTTTACACATGTGGATATGTGAGGACATATGAGCATGTGAGTGTAGAGATCAGATGTCAGTCTTGGGTTTCCTTCTTTAGGCTCCACCCACCTTAACTCTTGAGAAAGGGTCTTTAATTAGGGACTCCGAATTCACCTACTGGTGACCATTCCCCATGGGATCCTCCTGTCTCCACCCCTTCAATTCCCATAGCTTTCATTGTGCTGATCTACATTCTGGTTCTCACTGTTGCAAGGCAAGTACTTTATTAACCAAGCTGTCCTCACAGTCACCAGAACACAGCTGTATCCCTGGAACTTAGTTCTTACCACAACTTTCAGGGAGCAAAGCTGGTAGGAGACTGTCCTTTCTCCAGCACGGGTTACTGCTTATGTAATATTGGGGAGGTGCCTTGTAAATCTTGTGAGTTTCAGGAACTTCCTGAGACTTGTATGTTTTCTTTACTTCCTGGGTCTTAAGAGCCTTCCTTCAGAATGGAGTATTTCAGTTAGGAGGAAATAGCTACAGTATAGTAAGCCAATAAGATAGCAACTATCACAGCTAGGCCTGTTGGCACAGGTCTGTCACCCCAGCTATTTGGAGATTAAAGAAAGATGACTGCAGAGTCACAGCCTGCTTTGTAGAATAGCAAGCTGTCCTACTGTGGTGCTTCAGATGAGAAGTGTTTCCCATAGGCTCATGTATTTAAACACTTGTATGCCAGTAGGTGGTGCTGTTTGAGAGAGGTTATGGAACCTTTAAGAGGTAGAACCTTGCTGGAAGAAGTACATCACTGGGGACCATTTGAAAGTTTATAGCCTTTGCCCCATTTCCAGGTCACTCTGCTTCATGTTTTTGCAGTTTAAGATGTAATCAGTCAGCTTCCTGCTCTCATACTATGCCTATCTGCTGTCATATTGTCCCACCATGGTGGGCTCTTATCCCTTTAAACCATAAACCAAACCAACATTTGTCATAGGTCACTTTTGTTCATAGTGTTTTACCACAGTAACGAATCCACCTGACTTCATATTCTTACTTTGGGGTCCTTCCTTGACTTTCTGCAATGATGGACTGTGACCTGGTACTGTAAGACGAAATCAACCTTTCCTCTCCTGAATTGCTTTTGGTCAGAGGGGTTTGGGTTTTTTTTTTTTTTAATCAAAGCAACATAAAGGAAACCAGATCAATCTGGTAGGGGACTACTTGTTTGGTCTATACGCCAGTTTTCAGTTTAGCTTTCTCCTGTGTCCCTGCAAGATGTGTTAGAGAGGACAGCGACAATGGAGACCATATGGTGAATGAAGTGCAGCTGTGGATGGTGATTTTTTTTTCACTTCAATGCAGAGCTGCTCTATGAGGGGCATGCATTGTCTGAGCAGCCTCTGATGGATGGTGACTCACTGAGCTGCTGCAGACAGGATGTGACTGCACTTTCTATTGTAGCGATAGTTCTGAAGTACCAACAGCAAAACTTCGCTTCCACTCTCTCCCATCTTCATTTCAGAGGGGCACTGAAGGACGGTTTCCTACTTAAACTTTTATTTAATTTATTTTTCTGGAGACAGGGTCTCACCTTGTATCCCTGGTGGGCTTCAAGCTCACGGTGAGCCTTATGCCTCAGCCTCCTGAGTCATGGGGACACAGATGACACAGTGACCAAGCTGCCTTAATAAAAATGCTTGAAAAATACCATTGTATATAGATCTAAGAAAGTGTTGTTGATTCTTAGTTTAAAATTTTCTCGAAACCAGAGAGATGGCTCAGCAGTTAAGAATGCTTGCTCCTCTTGCAGAGGACCTGAGCTTGGCTCCTAACACCCACGCTGGGCAGCTCTATAACTCATATGCTCATATCCACATATAAAAAGGGACATGAGGTGGCTGGTTATGTCATACCACAGGCAGGAAGCAGAGAGATGGATTCTGGGCCTCAGCTCACTGTCTCCTTTTTATTCAGTCCAGGACCCATCTATATTTAGGATATGTTTTTCTGCCTCAGTTAACCTAATCTATAAACTTCCTCTTAGACATACCCAGCAGTGTGTCTCCTAGATGATTCTAGATTAGCATTTTTTTTCAACTTGTGCATTGTGACCCCTTTGGGTCAATTTGTAACAGCAAAAATAATCCTGCATATCAGATATTTGCATTACAATTCATAGAAGTAGCAAAATTATTGGTAGGAAGTAGCAACAAAAATAATTTTATGGCTAGGGGTCACCACAACACGAGGAACTGTATTTAAGGGTCACAGCGGGAAGGTTGAGAATCACTGCTCTAGATTCTATAACGTTGATAACCAAGATTAACTGTCACACAAAAGGGGCTGGTACTGCGTTAAGTGCTAGACTCCAGCCCATGGGAGAGTTCTCATGATACTGAAGATCCCATCTGGTCCCATAAGGGTTGGTGCCCCATAGGACCTTATATGGGGACGTTCTTTAAGGAACTCAGGAAGCCAAGCTCAGACATTTGCTGTATCTGCTGTATGAGAGATTCTTGACTTCCACCAATTTGCTTGCAATTTATCTCAATCTTATAAATTCTGCTGGCAGAACACTGAAGCAAATATTTAGAGGGTTTCTATCAGTTTATTTAGCCAAAGACAATTCACCAGGTATTTTACAGAGACTCAGCAGGTAAAAATGCTTTTGATTTGATTTGATTTAATTTAACTCTGAGCTCTGGTACTTTTAGAGACAGAGAGTCTTGCTCTGAACATCAGGCTATCCTGGAACTGCCTCCATAGCCCAGGCTGTTCTAGAATTGGGAATCTTTGTATTAGTCTCTCAAATGTGGACCATCAGGCCCAGCCTGAATTGATTTACTTTTAAAAGTTGACTTCATTTTTATGTACCTGAATATGTGTGCCTGTGCACATGTGTGCTGATGCCCATAAAGGTCAGAAGAGAGTGCCCAGTCTACTGGAGCTGGAGTTTCAGTTGGCTGTAAACCACCATTTGGGTGCTGGAAACTGAACTCCAGGTCCTCTGCAGAAGCAACACATTCTCCTAACCACCAAGCCATCTTTCCAGTCCCTTCTTTTTAAATGAGTGTCTTATTTACTCTTTGACAATTTCATATATGCGAACAATACATCTTGATTATATACACCCCACCTCCTCCCTCTGATTCCTCCCAGGTGGCCCCAACAGTCACCCTCACCCCTCCTCTCTTTATCTCCCTTCATGATGTCTTCTTTTTCTTCTTCTCCTTCTCCTTCTCCTCCTCCTCCTCCTCCTCCTCCTCCTCCTCCTCCTCCTCCTCCTCCCTCTCCTCTTCTTTTTCCTCCTCATCTTCCTTCTTTTCTTCTTCACACTAAGTCCAGTCAGAGCTGCCTGTGAGATTGATGCCCATGTCATTGGCTTGATCTTGTACAGGTAACTACATCTTTTTTAGGGCATGGCTTCCTTAAAAATTAAGGTTTTTTTTTTTTGTCTAAACAAATGTACTATTAGCTTATGAAAATACTGAGTAAATGTGGAAAAAGTATAGGTTTTTTTTTTAATAGCCTGGTTGGAGAGGGAAGTGTGTGTCTGCAGGGATTTTATTACTAAGACTGTGGCAGGAAATTTCTGGGCTGCCAAGTTCTGGGACAGCTGGATTGACTGTTCTCTTGATGAAGTCCTTTGAGCTGATTGGTTTGTAAGAAATTAGAATGTAGTTATAGTCTCCTCTCCTCACGTCTGGACCTGGGTATCTGCCATAGCAATCTGATCCCATGTTGACTCTAATTAAGTAGCTCTTTGAGGTGGAGAATGTAGGATGGCAGACATTTTTTTCTGGGGGTGATGTATATACATGCACATACACATATAGATACACACACACACATATCCATATATATATATGACTGGGGGAGATAGTGATGTCATTAATGGGCATGCCTAAAGTATACTGACATTTGTGTTTGCAGGATAAACACGAATTGGTCCCGGTCTTAGTTAAAAATTGAACTTTTAAAGGGGGTGGGATGAGGAGGGATAAGTAAGAAAAACTAATTATCCTGCAAGCATGAGCACCTGAGTCCAGTCCCTAGAACCCATTAAACAAACAAACAAACAAGCATAGTGGTGCATGGTTGTAATCTCAGGGCTGGGGACACAGAGACAAGCAGATCCCTAGGGCTCACTGGCCAGTCAGTCTAACGTATGTGGACGAGTTCTAGTGAGAGATGCTCTTTTAAAAAATTAGATAGGATGGATGGCGTTTGAACAACAGCTGAGACTGTCCTCTGGCCACATGGGTGCACACACACACACACACACACACACTGTAAGATGGCCACATCTTTCTAGTTCTAGACCCTGGCATCTGAGGCAGCAGGAAATGTGGCCATGATTAGGTGCAAATCTGCACCCCACACTCACCATCTCTTTCTGGGGGCCTGCTGATTTGCCCGACAGTGAGGTCATGGCTTTAGTTCGAGGCCTCGCTGTAACTGACTAAGCTGGTCTGTGCATGCCAGATCCTCACATATGGTTTTCATCAGGGGCTCGAAAGCAGCAGGGTGCCTTGCTGGCTGCCTTCAAACAGTAGCCTCTTTGGATTGGGAAACATGTTGGATGTCTTCCACACAGGCTCAGCCAGACAGTCCCAGAGGGTGGAATGGAAGACCGACATGAAGGTCTGGAATTACTCTCCTGGTCTATAGCCAGGTGGCTGTCAATGCTGAGACTGACTTGTGTGTGTGAGTGAGTGTGTGTGTGTTTGTGTGTGTGTGCGTGCACACATGCACATGCACACTCTCTAATGTGGACACGTGTCTTCTATGTTCGAAACTATTATTCAGAGTTAAACAAAAACTCAAAGCTTCTGTTCATTGCCTAGGGCTTTCTTTGGCTTTTTACTGGAAAGGATCTTTCTTGGACCTTGGACTCAACTGCTCATTTTCACCTTGTGATGGATAGCTTTGATTGTCAACTTGACTGCATTAAAAAAAATGCCACGGGGTGCATCATGGGGGAAGTGGCTCAGTCAGTGAAGTGCTTGTTTTGCAATCATGAGGATATGGGTCTGACCGTCAGAAGCCACATTAAAAAGCCAGGCATGGTAGCATGTACTTGCAGTAGGAATACTGTGGAGGTGGAAACAGGTAGATTCCTAGGCTAACCAGCCTAGCCGGGTTGGCAAGTACCAGGTAAAAGGGAGAGACTCTATCTCAGAATAGAGAGACAGACAGACAGACACACACACACACACACACACACACACTCACATGCTTATCATCTCTCCACTCCCCTCGACACACACAACACAAAGCGTGCCAAAGTAGATGGCTTCTGATTGCCACCAAAAGCATACACATAAGTACCTGCACGTGCACACCTGTGTGTATCTTCACACACGTGTGCACACATATATGTATATACAAGGAAATGCCTAGGGCATTAATGAATCACGTGTCTGTTGCATCTACAGTGTTGTTTCCAGGGAGATATAGCTGATGGGTAAATGGCCTTCTTACCACCCCCACCCTGAATGCGGGTGTCACTCCTGGGCTGGAGTCCTGAACTGAATAAAAAGAGGCAAAAAGGATGAAGTCAACCGAGCACAAGCATTCTTCTCTCCCTGCTTTCTGATCCATCCAAATGTGAGCGAAGAGCCTCCACTCCTCCCGCCATGCCTTTCCCACCACGATGGACTGTCTGCCCTCAAACCGTGAGCTAAAATCTTTCCACATTGAATGAAGTTGGTGCCTGTCAGGTGTCTGGCTACAGCAATGTGGACAGGGTGGTAACATTTACGAACCATCATCCTTGAAGAATTGACAGGCAGCCATGCTGAGAACTACCTCAGCTTGCCATCCTAGGTACTCAGGGGCCCGAGGCAGGAGTACCACAAGTTAAAGATCAGCCTGAGGAACTTCAAGAAAATTCAAATGGGGGGATGAGGTTGTAGGTAATTGTTAGAGTGTTTGCTTAGTACATACATACATACATTCATACAGACACAGACACACACACACACACACACACACACAGGAAGAGGGGGGCTGAATCCTTTCGTACATATATGTGGAGAATGGGTGCTTTGGAGTCCCTGTGGGCTCTGGAGCATCTCCATTCACTTCCCTCAGATCCCGGGCTTTACAGTACCTGCTGTGGCTCCTGCAGGTTTCACTAAAGAATAAAGCCATGGTTTTTTCAAGACTTGAAGGACACTTTTGACTACTTTCTGCATTGCTAGTGATTTGAACAGGACAGGTTAGTCATCTGGAGTGAGCCAAACTAGCTTGGAGGGAAGTTTTCTCAAATAATAGAGCCAGCAGCCCATGGCCCTTGTACCCACTCACTCACATTTTATAATGTAACCCTTTCTTCCAAATGGCCCCTTGTTGTCCTGTGGCTAGAGAACAGAAATTCATCCTTAAAAAGAGAATTTGGGGTGTGGGCTCTGTGTTTGTGTGTGTGTGTGTGTGTGTTGTGCATGTGTGTGCATACATGAGTGGCTGTGTTGATGTGCATACATGTGTGTATGTGAGTGTTTGTGCTCATGTCAGTGAATGTGCGTAGAGGCCAGTGCAGATGCCAGGTGTCTTGCTATGTTGCCCTCCAACTCACTGTCTCAATAAAGAGTCTGTCACCAAACTGAAAACTCACGGTTTGAGCTAGGCTGGCTGACCAGTGAGCTCTTGGGATCCATCTGTCTCCACCTCCCAGTGCTGGAGTTAAAGTCACATACAGCTATGCCTTACTTTTGATGTGGGCTCAGGGGATTCGAACTCAGATCCTCATGCTTGCACACCAAGCACACTTTCTTACTCACTTAGTGATCTCCCCAGCTCTAAATTTTCTCTTTGAGCCAAGCACACAGCCTTTGTCTTCCTCCTTCCTGATTTATATGTGGTCCCTTTAAATTCTAAGGCATTCTCATGCTAGGAGTCTGAGAATTTGTTTTGTCTCTTATATGCTTGTAGGTTTTGTTTATTTATGTTTGTTTTGTTTTAGGTTCACCACTGCCTGAGGGGTGACACTTCATTCAGTTCTGTCCAATTTAAAACAATTTATCTTGTGTCCATTAAGTGTGAACTTGCTTGTTTTATGGTGGGTAAATTCACTTTGGGGTCAATTTTGAGGCAAACCACTGAGATCAAGAGGAAGAGAATGATGGCTGGGTCACAGGAACAGGTAGCTTTGAGTTGACAGAATCCCTCTGTGAGTTACTGGTGTTCCAGTTAGTCTCAGGTGTCAGGTCCCACTGTGCTCCAATCCGTACCTTGAGTTTTACATGAACGAGTTGGTGAATCTTTGGTTTCAGTGTTGTACTTCTACAGACTATTAAATCTGGAATATGTGCTTGTTACTCATCTTGTTGCTCTGACAAAATCCCTAAGAGAAGCAACTTAAGAGAGAAAGGATTTGTTTTGACTCACGGTTTTAGAGGGTTCTATCCACCATGGTAGTGAAGGCTGGTGGAATTCCTTAATGAGAACATGAGGTGAGTATCCTTCACATGATGCCAGACCAAGAAGCAGAGAAAACAGGCCTGGGATGGGTACAGCATTCTAAGTACAGCCCTAGGCTGCTGCCGCTATTGAATTACAAAGATATCTTCCTTTGCAGTTTCCTTCCTTTCTTCCTTCCTTCCTTCCTTCCTTCCTTCCTTCCTTCCTTCCTTCTTCCTTTCTCCTTCCTTGTTTGCTACTTCCTTCCTTCTTTCCCCCTTATTTTATATTTCTTCTCTCTCTCTAACTCTCTCTGCCCCAGTCTCTGTTACTTATTCCCTTCCTCCTTTGTCCCTCTACTTCCTTCTTTCCTTCCTTTCTGCCTTCCTCCTTCCTTGATTCCTTTTCTCCTTTATCATTCTCTTCTTTCTTCCATTATCCTCTTCTCTCCATCCTTCCATGCTTGTTTTTATTTTCCTCCTTCCCTCCCTCCCTCCCTCCCTCCCTCCCTCCCTCCCTCCTTCCTTGCTTCCTTCCCTCCTTCTTTCTTCTTTCAGCACTGAGGGTTGCATCCAGGATCTTGCCTCTTCTCATGATAGGTGAGTCCTATTCAACTGAGCTGCTCTCTCAGCTTCCTTTTCAGTATCCTGACTCAGAGGGCTAGAGCATCCTTCTAGGGGCCTGACATTTTAGGCTATTTTTTTCTTTCTTTTCAGCTTCTGTCTGGCTATGAATGTCCTTGGTCACTTAATGAGGAATCAAGGGAGGAGGAATAAGAAACTGTTACTCTTTGCAAGGACAGCTCAGGAGTCTCTCAGGTCTTGCTTAAGACCTAAACTATGAGTGGAGCGAAATTTGTGCTTATTGCTTGTCATCCACACACTGCATTTTCCCACCCTAAGGAATCTAGAGCACATGTGTCCCATTACTTTTGGTTTTATTTGTTCTTAGAACAGATGCAGAGAACTACATACATACATATATATATATATATATATATATATATATATATATATATCACAAAAAAGAAAAAATGACAGCCCCCTCCCCATGAGCTCTGAAAACAAACGCTTAACCAATGTTTTACCAAACACATACTTTTTTAATATCCTGCTCTTCAGCCTTCCAAGTCTCAGGAAGGGCAATGCAGCTAGAACAACTGTCAAATGATGAATAAATTCTTTGCTCATTTGCATACATATTCATTAGCTGAAGTTGCCATGGCAACTGTACCTTGCAGAGACAGAGACTTGGGGTTCAGCACAACATCATTTTGGAAAGTGTCTAAAAGCTTTGCACTCCTCCACCAGAGCTTGACAAGTAAAAGATATTTTAGGGGGCGGGTGCCTTGAGTTCCTAATAGTCTGTGACAATCACTAGGTACTGATGGTTTAAGGGAAGAACTTTTGCTGGATAAAAGTTCACAAAGCAGTGGTGGCTCTGTTTCCCTGCCCACCTGTCCCTGCAGCAAGATGGCCAGATGCAAACACAGGTGGTGCAGGTACTGCCTCTGATTTGGAACATTCCCTCCAGGACATGGGAAGAGACAGCCATAGAACTCAAGAAGCTCAGGAAACCGGCAAGGCTCAGGAAGTTAATGAAACAGTCTAAGTGCAGAAAGTTACAAGATTGACCTCCCACAGCTAAGACCATTGCCGAGAAGGGGGTTTCCATTAGAGCTGCCTGCAGATTGTGCAGGGACCTCCAGGAATGCTAGTTTCCCCATCAACTCACATAGCAAGGCTTGGTTGGACTTGCTTCTTTAGCATTGGTACCTTATTTTGGGAAAAACCAGATGCTTCTTTGTGGAACCTCATGAAAACTTACACAACAGCAGGTGTGCAGTTCCTCAGTCATTTATCTCCTTAGACACAGTTCTTTCTGTGTAATATACATAAAGAATGAATGCACACCCGTTTCTAAAGACTTCATCCAGATGGTGTTGGGAGGCATAGCTTTTTTAAAAGAAGAAAGGGACAGGAGAAAGCAGAGTTATATTCTTAACTGGAGCCATCTACCTTTGATTCTCCTTTTGTTGCTGTGATAAAATACCCCCCAAAAAGCAACTTAAGGGAGAAAGGGCATATTTTGGTTCACAGTCCCAAGTTACAGTCCATCAGTACAGAGAAATAACATCAGGAGCTCAAGGGAGATGTTCACATTGTGTTCACAGTAGGAAGCATTCTCATGTGCGCACACACGAGTGCGCGCACACACGCACGTACATGCATGCACACACATGCATGCATGTTCAGACACAGGCTTGTACACACACTCACACTCACACACACCCACAGGCATGCACGTACACATGCCTTACCTCCCCCCACACACATCTACTAGTGCAAATAGAGCAAGGAGTGGGAAATATTTTACATGATGACTGCAGAACTCTAATTTGGGATTATAGAGCAAGTTTGGAAGTTGATGCCTTGTGGACCTTTTGACCTTAAATCAGAAGTTTTGGGGAAACAAAACCCCTATAAGTTCTACGTCTAGCATAAGATGCCAAAGGAACTCTTTTTCCATGAATTAACTATTTTTCCAGGGACTGTGACAAAATACCCGGCAGAAACACCATTAAGAAGGTGGATTTGTTTTAATCTCTGTTTCAGAATGAGCCATGGTTACTTGGTCCATGGTTACTTGGCTCCTTATTTCTAGGTCTGTTGTGAGGACAGAGCATCATGGGAGAATACAGCAGAAGCTGTTTCCATTGTAGCAGACAGGAAGCAAAGGAAGTAACTGGAAGATGACCTGCTTAATGCTCTCCCAAGGACCTATGCCTAATGACTTAAGTCTTCTATCAAGTTTCCACCTCCCAAAGAACTTCACTGTCTTGGTTTCTCTTTTGTTGTTGTAGTAAAGTACCCCGAGATAAAGGACTTTATTTCATCTTACAGCTCCAGGTTATAAGTCCATCACTGTGAGGAAGTTAAGACAGCCAATCATGTCACATCCCCAGTGAAGAGCAGAGAAGGACAGATGAGTTCATGCTCACTTGTCTGCGTGTGCTCAGCTTGAGTTCTCTGTTCAGACATTTTGGGACCCCATGCCTAGGAGATGGAGTTGCTCATAGTTGGATCATCCCACCGATTAATTTAAGACAGTCTTCCATTGTCCATCTTATCAAGACAACTCCTCATGGAGAGTCTCTTTCCAGGTGATTCTAAGCCTAGAATTGCCAAGGTGACAATTATAGCTAACCATGACACTTCCTAATAGCACCACCTGCTAGGGACCAAGCATTCAACATATGAGTCAACCCATAACATCCCTTGGAAAGGAACAAAAGAAAAAACAGAGGAAAGAATCATTCTAACCAATTCTGTGGAGATCTGTGAGTCTCAAATAACTGTGGAGAGTAGAGATAATATATTTACTGTGAAGGACGCCAGTGTGATTGTGTCTCTGGAGCCTATGCATGAACAACTCAACAAGGTACCATACAGAGCCTCATGGGCATGAGGTAATTGGACACATTTTATGGCTCAGAACATAGTTTATGTTTTCTGCTCTGAACTTCAGAGGCAGCAACATAAAAATGGACTGTTATGTGAGACTTTGCCGGGGGAAATGGCAACCCACCTCCTCATCCCAGACAGGGAACCCATGACATACTAGGGTTTGTACCAACATCCAACGTGGTGAACCAATACGTTTTTCTTGGCTCTACTAACAAGAGTGTGGGTGAAGGGATACAGGAGAACAATAATTCAAAGACAGCCATGTCTCTGAAAAGTCTACCCTAACACAGATGACAGCTTTAAAAAGCTCCATCTCCAAAAAGCAGTCAGCTGGACAGATCTGGAATTAACCCTTTCCTCCTCGAATTGCTTTTGGTCCTGATGTTTTAGCAGTATTAGAAAGCAAACTTGGACCCTGCTTCTATACAGTTGGAAGGAGCCTTAGAGAATCTTGCACGTTTCAGCTTTCCCAGACATGTGAAGTTTGTTTGATCTCCTGAGTCTCATGAGCACCCTGCCCCACTCCTGCAGGAAATGCAGAGGAAAATGCTATACAGCAATGCTCTAGCAGGGTGGTTCTCAACCCTTTGGGGGAGTAACTTGACTCTTTCTCAGGGGTCACCAGAGACCATTGGAAAATACAGTTGGTGAATCCTGAGTCCCTAATGAAAGACTCTTTTTCAAGAATTAAGGTGGGTGTCACCTAAAGAATAAGACCCAGTATTGACCTCTGACCTCTACACTCAAATATGCTTATATACCCACATGTGCAAACCCCACATATACATGCCTGCAAACACATACAAGCTGTTTTTAAAATGGGAGGTAGAGGCCAGAGAGGTGGCTCAGTGGTTAAGTGCTTGTCTCCCAGTGTCAGTCATGATATTAAAGGGTTGCAGCATTCGGAAAGTTGAGAGCCACCACCCTACTGAAGGTGTTCTTCCCAGTAATGGGAAGGAAAGAGACGAGAATGTGAGGACTGCCTTGAATTCTTCCTGCTGCTTCACTGTGGTCTGCCCATAGCTTTTGTAAGTGTTGCGATAGCTGTCTGAGAAAAATGGTCCTAATAGAGAGGCCATCTTCCTCAGAGTGACATTTTTCCCTCTAAAACATGGAGAAGGCAGGTGCAAAGAGTAGGGTGGGCCGGGTCCAGGTGGCGATGCCTGAAGTACTAGTGTTCTTTCATAGGTTTGTAGGTAGATGCTGTGTTGATGGGAGAGGATGTTTCCAACAGTTGCCTCTGTACATCCTTAAGGCCAGAGTTGGGTTCTCCCTCCTGTCGTTGACTGATTTTACATATAGTACATCACTTACAGAATAGCTTGTATTGTGATTTGAATGTGGAATGTCCCATGGTGGTTTGAATGAGACTAGCCCCCCATAGGCTCAGATGTTTGAATAGTGGAACTGTTTGGTCAGAATTAAGGGGTGTGACTTTGCTGGAACAGATGTGCCCTTGCTGGAGGAGGCATGTCACTGGGGGTGGGGGTGGGGGTGGGCTTTAAGCTTCCAAAAGCCAATGCTAGGTCCAGTCTTGCTTTCTCTCTCTGCCTATAACTTGTGGATCAGATGTGAGCTCTCAGCTGTTTCTCCAGCACCATGCCTGCCACCAGGTTTCCCATCATGATGATCATAGGCTAACCCTCTGAAACTGTAAGCAAGCCCTTAATTAAATGCTTTTTTCCTCTAAGTTCTCTTACTCATGGTATGTCACAGCAGTAGAGCAGTACCTAGGATCGGTCTCCGTAGGTTCATGGGTTTGAACATTTGTTTCCATCAAGTGCTGTTTGGGAGGCTGTGAAATCTTTAAAAGGTAGTGTCTCAGGAGAAGAAGAAGGTCACAGGGGGAAAACAAAGTTTTATTGGCCGGTGATACTTTCTGCCCTGTCTGTATATCCTGCCATAGAATGCAATGTGGCTAACCACCTCGTATTTCCTCTACCTCATGCCTTCTCTACCATGATCAACATTGTCCTTTGATCCATAAGCCAAAACAAACCTCCCCACTCTTAAGTTGCCTATTTGACCACAGTTATAAGAAGAGGGAGTAACACAGCTTGTTTTACTTGAACCGAATGCTGTTGATGTTCCTGTACGTACCATGGAATCTCAGCATCTCAGGGTACAGGGAACTGTAGGACTGTTATGGAGGGCTGGCAATAGCATCCCAAGAGTATCAGGATTCAATCTTTGTGACCTGTAAATGTTACCTAATTTGGAAAAAGTCTTCGCAGATGTAGTTAAGTTAAACAATGTTAGGTTGAGCAGCTCCTTGGTGCCCTTTAAGTGTGATTGCACCATCCCGTGTCACTCAGCTTTCCATTGCAGCAACTAAAATCTCTCAAAGAATAGTGGAAAGGAGAAAGAATTCAGGATCTGAGTACTCAGGCCATTATAGAAAGAGTGTGGTTGAGAAGAAGAGCTGACATCATAGTGTCCAAGCATCTGAGGAAGCTCACTGGCTTCCTCCTCTTCATTTTATCCCACCCAGTCCTGTAGCCTAGGGGATGGTGCCACCCAGGTTCAAGATGTGTCTTTCCCTCTCTAATTGTCTTTTAAAAAATCCTCCTCTATACTCACAGGAGTCTGCTTTACTAGGCTCTTAGGCACTTTTTAATCAAGTAAGTTTCAAAATTAACCATCATACCTTTTCATGAGATTTGAATCACTCAGAGGGGCAGATCCTGTGAGTACTGAGACAAGGCCAGGGTGATATGGCCGTAAATCAGGTACACAGATAGACCCAGACAGAAAGAACGAGAAATAAAATGATACAGGCTAGGATTGGGGTGGTATGGCCGTAAACCAGGCAACACAGATAGACACAGACAGAAGGAACAAGAAATAAATTAATAGAACCTGGAGAGAAAATGCTCTTTAATTATACCCATAGATACTAATTTTAGATTTCCACCTTCCAGTGCTTTGAAAGAGTCCAAATTGCACTCACTCTTCCTGTCTCTGTCTCTCTCTGTCTCTCTCTGTCTCTCTCTCTGTTCAAGTGTATATGTGTGATGTACCTGTGTGTGGTGTATGTACTTATTAGTATTGGTTATGAGTGTGTATGCACATGCATATGGAGGCTTGGGGTCACCATTAGTGTTATTATTTCTCCGTGATCACTCTGTACCTCTCTAATTAAATGATTAATTAATAAACCAATCAATTGATAATTAAAATTGAAGACATACTTGTACATGACAACTGTGTTCAGTGGCTATTCATGACCAGTTACTGGTGCACTGACAGTCAGCCATAAGTCCAGCTTTCACAATCTCCACACAAAGGAATGACGTATATTAGCTTGGGGGTGTTCGTCCAAAACTGGTTCTTTGTATTTCAAAGTTCAGAATGTTGAATTTGCATGTCTACCATGGCAGGAGTGGACCACGATAGACCGGAGGCTAGAGAACTAATAGCTTAGTGTCCTCTTTCATGACTGTGTCTTTGTTTATACACTCTGTCTTCTTCACCCTCTATCACCCCCTTTCTTGGTCTTTTCCATCTTAAAAAAATGTTTTCTGAGGCAAAGTCTTTCACTGAACCTGGTGTTCCTTCATTTGGTTAGGCTGGATCTAATCAGCTTTTATCCTGTCTGTACTTCCCAGTGCTAGGGTGCTCCCAGAGCACCACCACGCTCAGCTTTGTGAGTCTTGAGGATTCTAGCTTAGCTCCTCATGCTATGCAACAGCATCCTTACATACTTACCAGCCATAATGCTACTCTTCACTACACAAAGTATCTAGCTCATTACCCATCTCATAAATGGATGAATCCAGTGTCCTATGACGCTACCCACCACTGACCTGAGCATATGTCCCACTTAGCAAGGAACGTGCCTGTATCTCCCTGAGGAGGCTCTGCTTGACCTATTTTTTTTTTCCTGTGACATTGAGTTCTGACAACTGGGTATTTGTCATGAAGTCTATTTTTCATCCTAGGGGGCTCCTGCCTCTCTACCTTGCTTGCCCTTTCTAAGCACGTTGGTGTCTGGATGAACAGTCACTCCGTCCTTGATCGACAAGACAAGTGATTTTGATTATACTCAAAAATGACTCTAGCTGCTATTGCTGTGTAGAGTCCGTCCACTGCTGAGAATTTTTTTCTGTCAATTCAAGTACTTTATATATTTTTTTGAGGATGACATACATGAATACTGTGTTTATATCATTTCTCTTCCTTTATCTCCTAACCCACTAGGTCCATTTAGTGTTATTTAAATATCCATGTGCTTAGAACTGACCACTGGAGATTAAATAACCTTTCAGGATGCTCGTCCCTGGAAAATCCTAATTCCCTCCTCTTAGCACCCATTGATTGCCTGTAGCTCTTCATCTAGGTAGGGGTGGAGCTTTGCTAGTTTTCCCCCAACTATGTTGCCACGTTGATCAGTGTTATCATTATGCAGATTTTATTGAGATAGTCATATTGTTCAGATTTTACAGACATAGCCTGAAGACACACTTTCAAAGTAGGCATCCTGCTCCTCTGGTTCTCAAAGGCTTTCACCTCCTTGCCTGTGATATTGACTGAGCCTTACACATAGGGGTTGCATTATAGAGGCAGCAATCAGGGATGAGAACACCATTGTAACTTATTCTGTGCATTGTGATGGTTGGTGTCTGTGACAGCCTCCATCTTCTGCCAAAAGAAAGCTCTTTGATGAGGGGCTAATAGCCACACTTACTTATGGCTATGTGGCTAATTATTTGGAATGCAATTAGAAATTATAGTGGTTTAAGAAAATGGCAGTAGTAGGTTCTCCTCTAGGGTCTGTGACGTCTTCAGCCACATGGAGTTGGCTAGGTTTACAGTGCTAGGCATGAGTTCCCTCCTACGGTGTGGGCCACAGATTCAATTAGGGTTAATGATGCCCTAATGCATCACTGGGGATATCTTGCTGGGCTGGTCATTGTTGTGGTTCCTAGGCTTTACAGCTGGGTAGGAATATTGGATGCTTTTCTCCTTTGACAGCTTGTACAGAGCCTTCCAGTATTATGAAAGCTAATCCTTATGGAGGAGACATCCAGGCTAGTTCTAGCTCATTTTCTCCTGTATCTGAAATGTGTGCTGTCTCGGCAATAGGTTCTTCCCTTCAACTTCTGGGAGACAAGCAAGGGCAATGATAATCACTTATATTGTTTGGAGAGTCTCTTGGACACCCCATTCCAACCAACAACTCAAAGCGAGATTTTCCTTACCTGACATTGGGAGTTGACAGTCTATGGCTCTTGGAGGAACATGATCATCCCATGTGGCATAGCTTCTTTAAAATACACACACACACACACACACACACACACACACACACACACTATGCCTATAAATTTGCTCATCTATGGTATGTTCTAACACACTCAGTGTTATTCTGTGCTTTCTTGTCCTTCTGTATTGCCTTCTTTCCTACATTTTCCAGTTAAAGCCCCCTTCCTGCTTCCTCCTTCATACCACTCATGGCATATCCTTCTCTCTAATGCTCCCTTCATCCTAATGGTTTCTCAACTATGTTTAGTTCTTCCTTTGAGAACTCTTGATTCAGATTCATAAGCTGTTCTTTAATTACATCATTGGATTTCTTGAGTCTTTGTTTATTTCGGCCTTTGCCAGTTCTGGATATTAAGTCCCCATCAGCTGCACATGCAGCAAAGCCTGTCTCTCACTCTGCAGGCTTCCTCCTCACTCAGCATGTTGTCTCCTTTGCTGTACAGAAGGTTTTGACTTTTATGAGGTCCCGTTTGTAAGGTGTTGGTCTTAAATCCTGGGCAAATGGAACCCCATTCATAAAGTCCTTTTCTGCTCTTACATCTTGTGGGGCTCTGCTTATGTTATCTTCTAAGAGTTTCAACGTTACAAGTTTCACATCCATGTCTTTGACCCATTTGGAGTTGGTTTCTATGCAAGAGCATATACGCAGGTTAGGTTTTATTCTTCTATATGTGAACATCCAGTTTCCATAGCACCATTTGTACAAGATGCTGTCTTTCCTCCCGTGAGTATTTTTGGTGTCTTTGTCAGATATCAGATGGCTGTGATTATGTGTACTCACGTTTGGGTCTTCTATTTTGTTCCACCGATCTGCATATCTGTTTCGGTGCCAGCACAGTGCTGGTTTTTTTGTTGTTATACTATAGCTCTGTGACGTAGCTTGAGATCTGGTACGGTAGTCCCTCTATGATGGTTATTTTTGCTCAGCATAACTTTGGTTATCTTGGGGTTTTTGTGCTGCCATGTGAATTTTTATCTTTTTTTTTTAACTTCTGTGAAGACTGTTGTAGGAGTTTTGGTAGGATGGTCATTCTCACAGTATTAATTCTTCCAATGCAAGAGCATGAGAGGTCTCTTCATCTCCTAGGGTGTCCTCAATTTCTTTCTTCGGAGATTTTATTTGTGTGTGTGTGTGTGTACTCATGTGCATGAGTACAACATACGTGTTCATTAAAGAAGGGGTAGGATCATCAGCCCTTGGTAGCAGCCTTCCTCATGACTGACAGTGCATAGCTCAGTTCTTCTGCTCTGTATCCCTGCCCTCTTCACAATGAACTTGAACTGTGGTTTGTCTTTGGATGCCTTGAGCAGTAGTTCCATGGGAGGCTCCTGCACTCCTCTTGGATCACATCCGCATGAATTTGCTGTGTTTGGTGAGGCCCCAGCAAAGCCACTGTGCTTGGGCTCACTGACATTCTGTTACCTCATGGCCTTTGTTGAGTTGAGGCCATGGGGTAGCATACAGCAATGGCTGCTGCTCTTTGAGGGTGGCTGTGACAGAAATACTTTAGAGGGAAATAGAAGGAAAAGTTTTCATTGTAGAAATCTTTCACCTCCTTGGTTAATTTACTCTCTCTCTCTCTCTCTCT
>NW_021604614.1:6228703-6266049 GCF_004785775.1 Grammomys surdaster | reverse complement strand
TCCCTCTCCCTCTCCCTCCCTCTGTGTGTGTGTGTGTGTTAAAGGAGAGTCTTTCTGGGAACTCTTTGTCAACATGTTTGTTATTGGTATTTAGAAAGGCTACTGATTTTTGTAAGTTGATATTGTTGGTTGCCATTTTATTGAAAGTACTATTTTTAGAAAATTTGTGGTGGAATCTTTGGGATACCTATTAAGTACAAATATGGATCACTTGACTTCTTGTCCCTCTCCCACTTGTATCCTTTTAATTTCTTTCTACTGTCTTATTGCTCTAACTGGTCCTTCAAGCGCTGTATTGAGAAGGAGCTATGATAAAGGACAGCCCTGTTTTCTTCCCGATGTTAATGTGATTGCTTCAAGTTTTTCTCCATTTAGGATAATATTGTCTCTGAGTTTGCCATACATAGCTTTAATCATGTTAATGTACATTCCTTTCAGGCCTATTCTGTCTAGGACTTTTATCAGGAAGGCATGTTGGATTTTGTCAAAGACCATTTCTGTATCTATTGAGATGATCATGTAATTTTAACCTTTTTAAATCTATTTATATGATTTATTACACTTATCTGCTTTTATATATGAAACAATTCTTTATCTTTCAATCAACGGGATAAAGTCAATTTGATCCTGGTGGATGATAATGCTGATCTCGACCTATGCTCAGTTTGCAAGTATTTTGTTTGAGAATTTTTGCATCAACATTCAAGAGGGATGTTGGCCTACTCTGTCTTTTTATATTTCCCCTTTGCTTGGCTTTGGTATTAGAGTAAAACTGGATTCATAGAAGGAGTTTAGAAGTGCTGCATCTGTTTCTATGTTTTTAAAATAGTTTAATATGTATTGGTTGTAGTTCTTTGAAAGCTGGTAGAATTCTGTTGTGAAGCCATCTGGGCCCATGCTGTTTTTAGTTTGAAACTCTTTTTTTTTTTAAATTATTATCATTTCAATCACTTTATTTTTTATGGGTCTGTTTAAATTGTTGATTTCTTTTTGTTTTAACTTTGGTGATTTGGATGAACCTAGAAATTCATACATTTTTTTGTAGGCTTTCTGACCTAATGAGTATAAGTATTTAAAGTATTCTTTTAAATTATTCTGAATTTCTTTGGTGTTTGTGTCATGTTTCCCAGTGGATATCTGATTTTTGTTGATTTGGGTCTTCTTTCTTTGTGTTAAAGGTCTGTCAATTTTGTCTTTGCAAAGAACCAGCTGTTAGATTTATTGATTCTTTGTATTTGTTGTTAATGATGTTTGCTTGTTTCTATTTCATTAATTTCTGCTAGTTTTTTATTATATCTTCTCTACTTAAATT
The DNA here is from genome assembly GCF_004785775.1 of Grammomys surdaster. Lineage (NCBI taxonomy): Eukaryota > Metazoa > Chordata > Mammalia > Rodentia > Muridae > Grammomys > Grammomys surdaster. The sequence continues at coordinate 6,264,737 of NW_021604614.1, read as the reverse complement.
TGGATTTGGTCATTTCCCTCCTCAATTCCGTCTCCCATAGCTCCTCATCCCATTCCTCCTCCCCCTTGCGTCTGAGAGGGTGCTCCCCCCAGACCTCCTTTTCCCTGGGGCCTCAGATCTCCGGAGGATTAAATGCATTTCTCCCACTAAGGCCCAACTAGGCAGACCTCTGCTGTATTTGTGCCAGAAGCCTCAGACCAGCTCCTGTATGCTTCTGGTTGGTGGCTCAGTCTCTGGGAACTCCCTGGAGTTTGGGTAACTTGAGGCTGCTTTTCCTTCCCTTCTTCCCTCTTCTACCCAGGGCCCTTCCTCTTTTGCCTCCCATGATTATTTCTTTCCTCCTTCTAAGTGGAATTGAAACATCCTCACTTGGCTTGTTATACTTCTTAGGGTCTATGGGTTGTACCCTAGGTATTCTGTACTTTTTGGGTAATATCCCCTAATCAGTGAGTACATACCATGTATATCCTTTCAGGTCTGTGTTACCTCACTCAGGATGCACATTGCATTTATTTGCCTGCAAAATTCATGATCTTCTCATTTTTAATAGCTGAATAGTATTCCATTGTGTAAATGAACCACATTTTCTGTATCCACTCTTTGGTTGAGGGACAACTGGGTTGTTTCCAGCTTCTGGCTATTACAAATAAGGCTGCTATGAACATGGTGGAGCACGTGTCCTTGTGGTATAGTGGGGGCATCTTTTAGGTATATTCCCAAGGGTGGCATAACTGGGTATTCAAGTATAACTATTTCCAATTTTCTGAGGAAACACCAGATTGATTTCCAAAGTGGTTGTACCAGTTTGCAGTCCTACCAGCAATGGAGAAGTGTTCCTCTTTCTCTACATTCTCACCATCATGTGCTGTCTTAGTCATTCTGATTGGTGTGAGGTGGAATCTTAGGGTTTTGATTTGCATTTCTTTGATGACTGATGACTTTGAACATTTCTTTAAATACTTCTCGGCCATTTGAGATTTTTCTATTGTGAATTCTCTGTGTAGCTGTGTACCCCATTTTTAAATTGGGTTATTTGGTTTTTTGGAGGTTAACTTCTTGAGTTCTTTATATATTTTGGATACTAGCCCTCTGTTGGATGTAGAGTTAGTGAAGAATTTTTCCCAATCTGTGGGCTGCCAATTTGTCCTATTGATGGTATCTTTGCCTTACAGAAGCTTTTCAGTTTCATGAGGTCCCATTTATCAATTGTTGATCTTAGAACCTGAGCCATTGGTATTGTTTAGGAAATTTCCCCCTGTGCCAATGAGTTCAAGGCTCTTTCCCACTTTTGTTTTCTTTTAGATTTGGTGTATTTGCTTTTATATTGAGGTCCTTGATCCACTTGGACTTGAGCTTTGTTCATGGTGGTAAATTAGGGAAACAATACCCTTCACAATAGCCACAATTAATATAAAAGATTATGGTGTAACTCTTACCAAGCAAGATAAAGATCTGTGTGACAAGAACTTCAAATCCCTGAAAAAGGAAATCAAAGAGGACCTCAGAAGATGGATAGATCTCTCATGCTCACAGATCGGTAGAATTAACGTAGTGGAAATGGCTGTCTTACTAAAAGCAATCTGCAGATTTAGTGCAATCTCCATCAAAATTCAAACACAATTCTTTACAGACATGGAAAGAGCAATTCTCAACTTCATATTGAAAACCAAAAACCAGGATAGCCAAAACAAATACTCAAGGGAGCAAATATGGAGACAAAGTGAGGGACAGAAACTGAAGGAGGGGCCGTCTCAAGACCACTCCACCTGAGTATCTATCCCATGTGCAATCACCAAAGGTAGATGCTGATGTGGAAGACAGGAAGTGCATGCTGATAAGAGCCTGATATGGATATCTCCTCAGAGGCCTTCAAGAGTCAGACATATTCAGAGGCAGATGCTCACAACTAGCCATTGAACTGATCATGGGGTTCTCAATAGAGGAGTTAGAGTGAAGACTGAAGGAGCTGAAAGGGTTTGTGGCACCATGAGGAGAGCAACAATACCAACCAACCACAGCTCCCAGGGTCTAAACCACCAGCCTGGGAGCACTTAGGGGGGGATCCAGGGCTTCAGCTGAATATGTAAAAGTGGAGGGCCCTGCTGGGCATAGGTGGAAGAAGAGAACCTTGACCTCATGAAGGCTGGATGCCCCAGGGGGTGGGAATTTTGAGGGTGGGGAGGTGGGAGTGGGAGGGGTAGATAGAGGTTACATCCACAGAGAAGAAGGAGGAGGGGCGAGGGGATTGGGGGTTCCGAGGGGGTGGTGGGGGATGGGGTAAGGGGACAACATAGGAAATGTAAATAAATCATCCAATTAAAAAAAAAAAAAGAACTTCCAGGTGAATCACCATCCCTGACCTTTATAGCTATACTATAAAGCAATGGTGATACAAAAACAAAAACAAAAAACCCACATGGTATTAGTACAGAAACAGGCAGGTTGATCAGTGGAATAGACTTGAAGACCCAGAAGTTAACTCACACACCTATGGACACTTAATCTTTGACAAAGAATCCAAAAGCATACAGCATCTTAAATAAATCATGCTGGTCTAACTGGTGGTCTGTATGTAGGAGATTGAAAATAGATCCATATTTATCACTCTGTACAAAGCTCTTTTGGGTGTCTTAATGTAGGCATTTAGAGCTCCCAGTTTGCCTCTTTAGTCGCTTTTAATGTCTCCTCGACATTTTGATGTGCTGTGTTTTTTTCCTTGTTATTTCCAATAATTTTTCATTTCCTTTTTGATCTCTTCTTTGACCCATTTACCACTCAGTAGTCATTTAATATTCACAAGTGTCTCTAATTTCTAGAGATTCTTTTGTTATTGATTCAACCTTTATTTTACTATGGACAGGATACATGGAAGTACTTATGTTTTTCTGTATTTGTTAAGATTTGTTTTCTGTCCCAGTATGTCATCTATTTTAGAGAAACTGTTGATGGCTGCTGAGTAGAATATCTATTCCTTGGTGTTTGGGTGAAATATTCTGTAGATATTTGTAGGTCCAGTTTTTGTATAATGTCATTTAAATAAGCTGTTTCTCTGTTTATGTCTTGTCCAGGTGACCTGTCTATTGGGGAAGGTGAATATTGAAGTCACTTATTACTAGATTGGGGGGGGTCAATCTGTGTCTTGAAGTGAAGAAATTGAAATTGGGTGTGCCAGAATTTGGTGCCAACTTGTTAAGAATTGTAGCATCTTCTTGGTTAATTGTTCCCTTGATCAAAAAGAAATAACCTTTATAAAAACCTCTTCTGAATAATTTTGGTTTGATGTCTATTCTGTCAGATACAGACACCCGCTTGTGTCCTGGTCCTATTTGCTTGGAATAACTCCTTCCATTCCCTCACTAAAAGGTCTATGTCTTTTGATTAGAGAGTTGAAGCTATTAATATTTATAGTTATTATTGAAAGGAATGTATTGATTGCTGTCAATGTATTAGTTTTGTTATTTTTTTTATTTTGAGTCCTGTTTTGTGTTTCAGTAACTACAAATCATCTGTTTTCTTTCTGTAGTCTCTTGGATGTGCTTATTCCTCTCTAAAGACCTAAGATTTTTTTCCACAATTATTTGTAGGAATGGTTTGGTAGACACAAATTCTTATAGTTTGTTCAGGTCATAGAGTGTTTCTCTTTTTCCTTCAACAGTGATAGATAGTTTTGCTGGGTAAAATAGTCTGGATTGGTGTCTTTGGTCTTTTAGAACTTGAAGTACATTGCTTCAGGCTACTCTTGCTTCTAAAGTTTCCATAAAGAAGTCAGATGTTTTTCTAATGAATCTTTTTTTTTTTCAAGGCTACTCTTGCTTCTAAAGTTTCCACAAAGAAGTCAGATGCTTTTCTGATGAACCTTTTTTTTTTCTCCCAAGGCTACTCTTGCTTCTAAAGTTTCTGTAAAGAAGTCAGATGATTTTCGGATGGATTTTTTTTTTCAAATATGTGACCTATGTCCCCCCTCCCCAAAGCTTCCAATACCCTCTCTTTGTACCAGTTTGTTTTAACACTTGTATTGTTTTGCTCTTCGCACTGTAGTGTTTTAACTATAGTATGTTATGGAGAGTTTCTTCTGTTGTCCTATTGTCCTATCTTTTGGTGTTCTGTGTGTGCTTCCTGTATCTGTATGGATTTGTTTTTCCTTAACTTAGAGAGGTTTTCTTCCATGATCTTGTTGAAGATCTGGTCTATGCCACTAGCCTTGTATTCTTCTCTTTCTTCTATGCCTATAATTCATAGGTTTGGGTTTTTTTCATGGACTCTCAAACTTCCTGCATTTTCATGTTTTTTTTTTAAAAAATTTTTATTATATTATTTGATTGAATGGTCTAATACTTCTACTTTATCTCCAGGACCTGCTTTTTTTCTGCAATTTGTTTTAAATTTATTTATGTTATTTTTATATGTATTAATGTCTTACCCACACACATGTCCATGTACCATATATGTGCCTGGTGTCATCTATGGTCAGAAGAGGGCATGAGATCCCCAAGAACTGGAGTTACAGATGTAAGCCACCGTGTCTGTGCCCTCTGCAAAAGCAGCAAGTACTCTTACTGGCTGAGGCATCTCTCCAACACCACAGACATGATACTCTATTTCTAGTTGGTCCATTCCACTGGTAAGCCTTGCTTCTGAGCTTTCTAATTGCGTTACTGAATCATTTGGTTTCATCCTTAATTCAGCTTGAGTTTTCTTCAATTTCTGTAATTTGCTTTTCAAATCCCCAATTGTCTCTATCTTTCTATTCTGCCATATAAAACATGTCTTTATGGACTTCACTCATGACTTCATTCTCATTTTCTTTATTTTCATGTAGGTATTCGTTCATGCCTTCTTTAAACTCCTTGAAATCTTTGATCATGTTTATGATTGTTCTTTAAAATTCTGTGTCCTGGGGATCATCTAGATAATATAGGAGAATATTTCAATAGGCCTAGTGATTTTTATCATCTTGGCTTTTCATAGTATTTTGTTTTAACAAAGCAATCTGAGCATGTAGAATTTTTTGTAGGTCATGTATCTGATGAGACTTTAGCCTTTTCTCCATTCAGTGGAAGTTTAGCTTTGTTTTTGTAGTTGCCTGAGCTTGGTTGATTTTAGATCAAGTGTAAAGATTTGGTAGGTCATTCCTTCAGATAGTTGGTGTTTTTTGATTGTTGGGAGGAGAGTAGTTTCAATTAAATGGTGACTGAAATAGCATGCAAATGCAAATTCTGGCTGAGTCTGGCTGGGCATCACCAACTGAGTTAGGCTTGGGTGTTGAGGATGGTGTGGGTGGGGGATCTGGTACACTCACCTGACTGCACTGGTGAACTGCACAGCATGAACTAGGCTGAGAGTGTACACACAGCACAGGTAGGTGAGGGTCTAGGACACTTACCTGGGTGGATAGGCTAAGTAACACAGTCTAAGCCTTCTTGGAATGTGGGGAGAGTATTGGTAGATGAGAATACTGTTAAGACTGAGAAGACTGTACATTTTGCCTGTTTTCTCTGTTTTTTCTACCATTATCAGTCAGTACATTCACTCTGATGAGAATTGTCTTTTTACTTTGTATGTGTCATGGTGTGAAGGGGCTTTCTTTTCCTAATCATCTTGTGTTTGGTGGCTAAATGAATATCTTTGTTCATGTTATTCTCCCTCTGAAGTACTAACAATGAAGCCCAAGGCCTTACACATGCTAAGTAAATACTTTACCACTGAGCCACACTTCCAGCTCCTGACTGGGAGATTCTAGGCAGAAGCTTTAGTGCTGAGCCTTGCCCACAGCTCTGTGAAGTGTTACTAGTCCAGCATTGAGATATGGGAAAACAAGACTAAAGAAAAAAAATGACTTACCTCAGTCCATTTAGCCATGATTATACCCCTCCAACATTATCATGTTCTATACCACCAGGGTCCCAAGTGGTGAGCATGAGAGGAAGTTGACTGGGGTACACGTAGAAAACACTAGAATTTTCCCCTTAAGTATTTTATGTATTTTCCACTTAAAATTAATTTAAAAATCAGTTTTGTTGATGTTTGACAAGTAAATTATATATATGTGTAGCGAGAATAAGTGAATGTCATGTATATTTTTAGTCTTTCTATTGGCAGAGACTTACGGATGTATGTCTTTGAACATACAGGAAAATGATGGTTCTTCCCCACCATTGTCCTTTCCTGTGGAGGATGGTGATTGAGGTTTAACTTGTGATGCCATTTATGCATGAGCATGGGGGCAGAAATTGGTTGGCAATCATGAGATTACAGAGTTAATCTTGTTAAACTCATTGTCTAGTGGGGGAGCCAGACATGTAGACAATGGCTAATTCTCAATGCTCATAGAAGCAGAGACAAATGGAAAAGTTGGTTTTGAAAACTGAATATAGTCCATAAAGTTTGTAAGATGGGACTTCTCCTGACCTTCACTTCTAGTGTAGGCGTGCTACTTTATGCAGATGAGGGAGGCAGGGGATGGTGAGCCGAGAGGCTACATAAATAGTCTCCATAGGCACATGGCAGAGACATAACACACAGCATAGCAGCAACTAGGCAGGCTGTGTAGACCTATGGTTCCAGCACTTGGAGGAAGGAAGAAGGAGTTATCAGAAGTTCAAGGTCATCCTCAGATACATAGGGAGTTCAAGGCTGGCCTGAACTGTCTCAAATAAAGAAAAATCATAACACACAGCATCATGGACTCATTCAGTATAATCTTTTCTAGTTCTAATCATCTACCTGTAAATTTAAGCTTGATTTTCAGTTGAATATTATTCTGTTGTATATGTACTTGGACATCATTATCCATTCACCGATTGAAGGCCATTGATTATATCTTTATTTTTAGATTTTGTGAATAAAGCGGCAATGACTATTGCTGAGCAAGTATCTATGTAGTAGGGTGTTGAATTCTTTGGGCATATGCCAAGGAGTGGTATACTGGGGTTATGTAGTAGATTTATCTTCTAATTTGCATCTCCACCAACAATGAATGAGGGTTCCCTTTCTCTACAACCTTGCCAGCATTTGTTGTCAATTGCTTCTTGATCCACGACATCCTGACAGGGACAAGATGAAATCTCAACGTTGTTTTAATTGGCTATTCCATTATTGTTAAGGATGATGAACACACTTTGAGGTATTTCTTTAGTGTTTAGGGTTTCAAATTGAAACCTTTGATCTGCTTGGGTCTAATTTTTGTACAGGTTAATAGATAAAGGTCGAATTTAATTCTTATGCATGTGGACATCTAAAAATGCCTTCTTTTATAAATTGTCTTAGTTGTGGTGTTTTATCTCAGCAATACAAAAGTAGCGGATACATAGATAGATGGTAGATAGATAGATACATAGATAGACATACAGACAGACAGAATACACACACACACACACACACACACACACACACACACACACACACACACCGGGGGTGGTAGGTGATAGAGATAATACTGGACCATCCTGAGCATCTCTGGTCCTGAGAACCTCCCATTCCTGTCTCACACTAGTGTGCATGTCTGCCATCACCTCAGGATTCATCATGGGTCATCAGGCTCGCAGAAAATCAAAACCAAGTGCCTCAGAGCCAAGCTCACCTTCTGACTCCCTTATTGAACCTAAGGGTCCTATCATCTCAGAACTGTTGTCATCAGAGATCTGAGTCCTTGTTAAAAATCAGACATAGTTTGTCTGTCTACAAAGGCAGATCCAGTCATGCATGGCTATAATTGGTTGTGCCCTAGGGAATCCTACTTGTAACATCCCTGGGGCTTGGTTGCTAGTTTTATTTTGTTCAGAAATATGAGCAGTGATTTGTTGAAGTTATTGCACAATTCAACAAGGATCTGAAAAAAAAAGTCCCAATGGGTTTGGATGATAAAGCTTATTCTAAGAGGTGAGAGGAACAGGCACAGTGGTAATGTCATGTGCTTGTGTGCAGCCCCCAACTTTACATTAGTAAGAGCAAAGCATGATGGGAAAAGGTTTATTTTTCAGTGTGTGTAAATGTCTACCAGTTTGATGTGGATTTACAGTTATGAGGGTACTGTAACCAGAGTGACTATATCATAGACTGTAGTGTTAGAGGTAGTCTGTCTAAATGAAAGAATTTTCTTCATCATTTCTGTTTAGACCTCTGTCAAGGGTGGGTCCTATTTTGTTTTCTTGATCATGAGAGGTTTTCTAGAGAGGTGCTTCTCAACTTCCCTAATGATGCAACCTCTTTAATACAGTTCCTTATATTGTGGTGATACCCCCCCAACCATAAAATTATTTTTTTGTTACATCATAACTTTAACTTTGCTATTGTTTTAAATCATAATGTAAATATATAATATGTGGAATATCTGATATGTGACCCTTATGGAAAAGAGGGCTCAACCCCCAAAGTAGTCTTGTCCCACAGGTTGGGTACCACGGTTCTAGAGGCCCAGAACCTGGAGTAATAGAACTAAGAGAATGGTCTGTTGATATGCAAATTTGCACCACTAGCTTTCAAGGTCAAGAAAATGAATATATATTATAAAAGGTAATTTGTCAGACTTGTTAATACAATACAGATTGAGCTGTCAGAGAGTGGTTGCCTACATGTTAGTGGCACAGAGAAACCAGTAGCTGCTCAGTCCATGAAGTTGGAGGCCTCAGAAGTCCCATTCTGATGCTGAATGCCTGGAGGAGTCCTGGAGAGCTGCTGGTATCCAGCCAATGCATGAAGGCTGAATACTTGGGGTTCTGACATCATTGCAGTAGTAGCAGTAAAAACAACAGTTGGGTAGATGCACTTACCAGCATAATAAAGGCAGGTAAAGTAGTACTGATTTTCTCTGCTGGAAAATGCTGCTAACTCTGAGGAGTGTCTTCCCTCTAGTTAATGCTTCCTGGGAATGTCCTCAGAGAGCCACTGGAAGCTCTTAGTTGGTTCCAACTTCAATTAAGTTGACAATCAAGATGGGATTGAGGATGCTAGCTTTATAAAAGTTATATGGCAGTATGCTTTCTTCAGATATGCTCTGTCACCATTTCCTATGTAAAGGTTTTCACTATATGGAAGAGTTATTTACTTCCAGGGTTATACCAGTTTCAGATTCTATCATTGGTCAATGAATGGAAGTCTCTGTCATGAAGGCGATGTTTTCTGAATGGTAAGCCCTTCTCCACTAACACTTCGAGAAGGGAACAGACTACACTACAGTAGTAAGGCGCAGCAATATGGATAGCTGACCAAGATTTACAGAACTGTTGGACTGTTGATTAGAAGGTGATCTCTGTTCTCTTTAGATTCCAAATGTACAAATAATAAAGTCAGTCTGAGAACAAACAGGAACCAGATACATTTTTACTCAACATTATTGCAAACATCACATAGAAACAGGACAAAGAAGACTGGAGGGGGGTGTCTTAGTCACTGTTCTACTGCTGGAAAGAGACACCATGACCAAAGAAACTGTTAAAGAAAGCATTTATATGGGGGCTTGCTTACAGTTTCAGACGTTTAGTTCATTAACATCCTGGTTATGGGCGTACACATGATGCTAGAGAAGTAATGGAGAATGACATCCTGATCTGCAGGCCTGTGGGCAGAAGAGAGAGAAAGAGAGAGAGAGAGAGAGAGAGAGAGAGAGAGAGAGAGAGAGAGAGCTAGAAAACTGGCCCTGGTATGGGCTTTTGAAGCTTAAAACCCCATCTCTAGTGGGACCCTTCCTCCAACAAGGCCATACTTCCTAATCCTTCTAATCTTTTCAAATAGTGCCACTCAAATATATGAACTTATGGGAACTGTTCTTATTCAAACTCCCACAGTGGGCATGGATCAGCAGTAGAGCTCTTGCCTAGAATCCCCCAGTAAGGGTCTAAGGGCATAACTCAGTGCTAGATCACTGAGTTATGAATCCCCACAGTAAGAAGCTGGGAGCATGGCTTAGAGATAAAACATATGCCTAGAATCCCCCACTGAGGGGCTAGGCATGTGGTTCATCACTAGAGTACTTGCCTAGCATAAACATAGCCCCAGTTCAATCCCTAGGACTGAAAAAATATAGGACTCATATTTTGTCATTTTTCTTTCCAAAGATGAATAGATTAATTTAAGGACTAAGTAATTTCATGTGAGAAAGATGAGGATCCTGAATCATGGGACATGAAAGAGATGACTTTGACTTAAAAGATTGGATTTCAACATTTAATGAATACCAATGTTGTGTTAAATAGTATTTGTTGCAAAATGTGCAGTTTTCAGTAGTATTATGTCATCAAAGCATGTCAAAAGAAACAGGCTCTGAACTCTTACCAGGTAACTGGGTGACTTACACTATAGTAGAGTTAGTTACAACTTTCCATTCAGCCATGAAGCATCTGTCAAAAGCAATCAGCTTTGTGTTGCTTTAGTATATTGAGTGTATTTCTTCTGTTCCAGAGGTTCAATCGCACCTTGAAGGATCACAGATTCTCCACAGAGAAATAATTCTTTTTCTTATTTTCCGGTACAAGAAGGCATGTGTTCACTTCATCCATAGAAACTCTATGGAGTGTTACAATATGAATTCAATTCTACAATCCAAGTTAGGTTTTTTTTACGCTTTGCAGCCAACAATGCAAGAATGAGATGACACTGTGAACACTCATGATGAGTCTAGAAGTGGTACAAGGTCTTGGCTGGTTCATTTGGTGAAATGAGGAGCCAGTAAGATGTCTCAGTGGGTAAAAGTATTGGGGCTAAGCTGAATGACTTGATTTAGATCCCAAGGATCCACATGGTGGAAGGAGAGAACTGATTTTTACAGTTTGTTCTTTCATCTCCACACATTCACTGTGATACATTTATGCATGGGTGCAAGATGATGGATAGATAGATAGATAGATAGTAGAGTAAATGAGCAAATAAAAGTAAATTGAAATATAAGTAAAGAATTCTGAAATTCTCTTGGTATTCCCTTCTAATGCAAGATGGCTGCCGCCTCATATATCTTCATGGAACGATATCTAATACTATATTGTGCCCCTTTAAAGGAGTGAAAAAGTTTCTCAGTCATCACTGATTCCTTTCCCTTATATTACAATCGCACTCTACACAATTAGAAAAGGCTGTCACATTGTTCTTGCAACTATTTAAGCTGGTCCCTTCATGCCGCAGGCAATAGAAAATGGCATATTTTTTAATTTAAAAATGTTTTTACTTATTCTTTGACAATTCCTTACATGTATAAAATTTGTTGTGATACTGTCAACTTCCTCTTCCCTCTCCCCACTGAATATCCCCTAGTTCATTTCCAACTTCTCTTTATGTCCTCTTGGGGTTAGTTGGTTTGTTTGTGTCTTATAAGCTGCTGTTTAGTTACTACTATCCGCTAGAATGTTGGCTTATCTTGTTTGTTTGCTCTTGTGCAGATAACCATAGCTTCTGTGGGTTTATGAGTGAAATGGCTGCACCATGTCTAGAAGATGTCATGTCACAGCACTCCTTCCGTCTCCAGCTCTTACATTGTTCCCACTACCTCTTCTAGTAATTATAATTGTAGTGAGAGTTTTGGTTTCTTTAAAAGCCCAGTTATGTTATACAAATATATTTTTTTGTTTTAATCCCAGGTGTGAGGCAAGCAGCTGCTTCACAGCAGGTGATTATGATTTGCCCTGTGCATTAGTAGGGGAGTGATTTTTGCCAGCTGCAGATAGTTTAATTCTAGGGACTTTTGGAGAGGATATAAATGAGAGAGCCTTGAGAGGGCTTGTGGCAGCTGCTGCTCTTGGTTGCTGTTGTTTTGTTTGTCAAGTGGCCAAGGGCAAAGAGATGAGAAGAAGAAGTTGGAGATATCTGATGAAGATTGGACTTACCTCCAAGGAACCTGATACGCTAGTCAGCAGGAAGTAGTCTATTTTAATGGCTGAACAAGATCTATGCCCCCTTTCCCCTCTAACTTTTCTCTCCTACTTAGTGTTGGAGGGTCAGAAGGCAATAAGGGTTAGAAGGATGGTAGATATAAGAACCCAATAAAATAGCCCAAAAAAGCACACCAATATATAATAAATAAATAAAAATAACATGTGGGCCAGCTATGGTAGTGCACACCTGTAATCTAAGCACTCAGGAGACTAGAGGGTCAACACAAGTCTGAGATCACCCTGGGAAATATAATGACTTCAAAATCAGCCATGGCAAGATCTTGTAGCAACCAACAACCAACCAACCAAATAATCAAAAAAATGTAAAATGAAAAAATATAACATAGTTAATGGACTGTATAACACTATTTCACCAGATAGGGAACCATCAACAGACCAGAGTAATGACATCACTAATGTCCAACCTGGTGAAGCAGAGTTACTTGGATGAGCATGGGTGAGGGAGTGACTTACAGGAACACAATAACTTAGAAACAGCTACATCACTGAAAACTCATTTTAATATGTGTTATGACTCACAAAAGCTGCAACCATTGAGTTGTTTTCATGACTTGCAGGCAGCATGGCAAGTTGGGAATCCCCTCTCTTTAACAGCCCTTATTATTCATAGAGCCTTGAGGAGGGAGGGTCTTGGAAATATGGTAACTTTCTGGGTTTTCCTGAGACTTTTGAGTTGTGTACTGACTGAGTCCTTAGAAGGCACCTAGAACTTCCTGAATATTAAAGAGCTTCCATTTAGGAAGTTCATAAAGAATGTTGGAGTCTACTTTTCTTCTTTTGGTTTTTGTTATTGGTTATCTTTTTTTTTTTTTGTAATGGAGTTGTTACTATGGTAATGTAAGTTTCATCAAATAAGCCAGGAGTATTTTTTCCTTTTTTAAAACATTTATTAGAAGAGATTGTATAGAATTGACATTGCATAAAAGAAAAAAGAAAAAAAAGCATGAATTTGGCAAAATTTGCCAATGAAGCAAATCATTTAGGTCCCAGGATTTATTCATTTATTCATTTATTTTTCTTTTCAACTCTATTTATCTGTCTATCTATCTATCTATCTATCTATCTATCTATCTATCTATCTATCTACCTACCTACCTGTATGTATGCTTGTGTGTGGTGTGCATTTATGTGTGTATACATAGATTGTAGGGGGGCACATGTGGAGGTCAGAGGACAACTTTCTGGAGTCAGTTCTCTTCTTCCACCATGTGGGGCCCAGTCCATCACACTTGGCAAGCATCTTTACCCACTGACTCATCTTGTTATTTTTTCAATTATAATGGCATTTTTGGTTTGCTTTTGTTTTTTAAGACAGGATCTCACTATGTAGCCCTGGGTGTCCTGGAACTCACTATGTAGATTATGAACTGGCAGAGATCTGTCTTTTTCTGGCTTTAGTTTTTAAAATAGGACTATTGAGAGTCTTTCCTCTTTGGGAGGTTTTATGTTGGGTTAGCAGTGAGTTTGTTGTCTTTGTTTTTCTTGTCTGATGTGTATGTTTTATCATACTGTATCTATATAAAAACTTATCAGACAATGTTACAGTTTTTGTTTTGTGTTTCAATCATGGAATAATCTCTCTCTCCCCCCCTGTCTCTCTCTCTGTCTCTCTCTCTCTCTGTGTCTCTCTCTGTGTCTCTCTCTGTCTCTCTCTGTCTCTGTCTCTGTCTCTCTCTCTCTGTGTTGTATCTGCACATGTGTTTTCCTGTGCATGTGGAGGTCAGAGAACAGCCTCAGCTTTAATTCCTCCTCAGACGCTGTCTCCCTTGTCTTTAGAGACAGGGTCTCTCATTGATATTCTCTAGGCTGGCTGCCTATTTCTGTTTCCTTGCTGCTAGGGTCACAGTATGTGCCACTGTGGTTTAATTATTGTCCTATATATCCTTTGCTGATCTGGAATTTGCTATGTAGACCAGGCTGACCTTCAATTCCGAATTGTCTGCTCTGCCCCTCAAGTGCTAGGATTAAAAGAATATATCAGGAGACCTAAATAACACAAATAATTTACCATATATCTGGGTTCTACATATCATGAACCCGGTTCCTGATGCCTATCTGGTAAGCAGTTTGCTAAATTCTGAGTCATTTCAGTGCTCAATTGAGTGTGTTTTTAGTGAGATAATAGCACTGACCATTTCCAAGGTTATAAGTTCCCTTTACATATAATTTTCTCTTTCTGAAGGATATTCCTTAAAAATATTCTCTAAAAGCAGCCCTGTTGGCAATGATTCTTGTGTTTTTTTTTTTCACTTGAAAATATCTTTATTTCACCTTTGTTTTAGAAGGGTGGTTTCACTGAAGAGTTCTGAGTTGAGAGCTTTCTGTTGGCATTTTAAAAAATGCTTTTCCAAAGCTTGAACTTGCTGGAAGAAGTAAGTTAGGCCTTAAGTAGAAGTAAGAGGGTAGGAGGCTTGATTATTGCTGGTATAACAGCTTTAATTTCATTAATTGCTATCACCACTGCTTCTGTAATAGCATTGACACAAGGAGTTAAGACAATTATTTTTGTTAACCATCTAGCAAAAAAAATGTTACTAATGTATTGAGTATACAAAAAGATTTATATAGGTATCTGGAACAACAGATGATGCTCTATAACCCATTCAAATTATCTGAAGGAGGTTCAGGGTTCAAGAGTGAGGAGCCATTCCAAGTGCCATGACAAATATCATTGGAATAGTGTTACGTTTGAAATTCACAATGATTGCCATTATAGTTAGAAAAAGTTTTAAAGACACCTGTAGGATATTTGGCATAATCCGAACACATCTCTCTGCATAGTGAGATTATGAATTTAAAGAATGCTGCTCTGTTGAGCTTTGATGCTGCAGATAATGCCGATAAAATTATCCATGGCCTGAGGGCAGTATTTCCATTTTGATCAAACCTCAGGAATGACATATATAGCTTGATCAGGCTAGCCCTTTTTGTCCTGGGAATACTTTTATTCCTGCCCATCGTGTTAAAGCTTGTCTCTAACTACATCAACAGGCTGGCAGCCAAAGTACATGACTTGAAACTGATAATGGACCCCCAGACAGAGTTATTAATTTAACAGGATGGCAAGCCAAGGACAGGTAAGATTCTGCACAGAGTCTTACTAGCCTAAGACATAAGTGCATTGCTTTTGATAATGCATTTTCCATGAAGTGTAAGGAAGGCATTCTTGTCAGAATGACCTAAGACAGGCTCAGTCTTGTTAATGAAATTAAAAAGGGGGAGAGATGGAGAGTCTTTGGGGCTGCTTGGCAAGAAGCTGACATGGGACCAGGACAAGGAAATGGGCTGCTTGGCAGGAATATGACATTGGCCAAGGACAAGGAAGTAGGCTTCAGGCAGGAATCTGACATTAGGCTACAACAAAGAAGTAACTTCAGGTAGGAATCCAAATCTTAGGCTACAACAAAGAAGTAATCTCAGGCAGGAATCTAAATTTTAGGCTAGAATAAAGAAGTAATTTCAGACAGGAATCTAAATTTTAGGCTAAAACAAGGAAGTAGATCATCCTGATAAGCCTTTAAAAACAGTGATCATGAGAGTGTTCATGTAATTGGATTTAATGCCTTGCTTTTTCTTTGACTATTTGTGTTTATTGTATTGCTTGTTCCTTGACTATTTTCATCTATTATATTGCTAGATCCTCAACCTAGAACTGACCTTAATACATTCATGTAATCAAATTATATAAAAGCATAAAGGAAGAGGGGGTATAGGATAGGGCCTTCTAGGGAGGGGGAATGGGGAAAGAGGATGACATCTGTATTGTAAAGAAAGAAAATATCCAGTTAGAAGGTGTGACCTTGTTGGAGGGAATGTGTCACTGTTGGGATAGGCTTTGAGATCCTCCTCCTGGCTGCCTGGAGACAGTCCTCCCCTGGCAGCCTTCAGATCAAGATGTATAACTGTTAGCCTCTTCTCTAGCACTATGTCTGCCTGGACTCTGCCATGCTTCCTGCCATGATGGTAATCTGAACCAATAAAATGGTGTCTCTTATAAGAATTTCCTTGGTCATGGTGTCTCTTCTCAGTAATGGAAACCCTAACTAAGATACTTATACACATTAAAAACATATCTTAAGAATGGAGAGATAGTTCAGTTTTTAAGAGGACTTGACACTCTTGCAGAAGATCTAGGTTGGGTTCCCAGCACCCACACTGTGACTTGCAACCATCTGTACCTGCATTTCCAGGGAATCCAGTGCCCTCTTCTGATTTCCACGGACACAAGGCACACACACACACGCGTGTGCGCACGCACGCGCACACACACACACACACACATTGAAAACATACAAATAAGATAAATAATAAATCTAAAAAAAATGCTTTTCCATTTCCTTCTGTTTTCTAGGCTTTATGTGGAGAAACCTAGAGTATTTTAAATTGTTCCTTCAGAAATACAGCCTTTCTCCCCATCAGCTATCTGGATTTTTCTCATCTATGTTGTTTTTCAACAATTTAATGATGGTGTGACTGAAAAATTCCTGTCTGTCTTCCCTCCCTCCTTCTCCTTCCTTTCTTCCTTCTTCTTTCTCTCTCATTGTCATCATAATCATCATGATCACGATCATCATCATCATTGCACTTATAGGTGCACATATAAGGAACTCGGAGCATAACTTAGGAGTCGGTTCTCTCCTTCCACCATGTCAAGCCGAGGTTGACTCTTTTTGCTGAAGCCACTCTGAGGACTTTGGAGCAACTGGCCTGTGATTTTCTGAGTGATTCTCCCGTCCAATGCTCCACTCTCACTGTAGGAGTGATGAGGTTATAGAGACATGTGCCATTACATGTAGCTGTCGCAGGGACTCTGTAGACAAGACCCAGTGACAGATTTACACAAGTGTTTTTACCTGCTGAACCGTCTCCCCATCTCCCTGCCTCCTTGCCTCCCCTCCTTCTCTCCTTCCCTTCTTCCCTCCCTCCCGCTTTGTCTTCTCCATCCTTCTTCTTTCTCTTTACTCTCCCCACCTCTCTTCCTTTCCCTTCCCTAGGCAAGGTCTATGTAGCCCAGGTCTCTATAGAAGCTTGGCTTCCAGAGCAGCAATACTGAAAAAATGTAAGCAGTGGGGTTAATCTTTTTAGTGAGACCTTGTATGAAGCAGAAGGAAGGAGAGTGAGAGGAAGTGATGGGAGCAGAAGGGAAGGGAGGGGAGAAAGATGGGAAGGAAGAGGGAGAGAGGGAAGAGTTTATGAAAGGAGGAAGGAAAAGGTATGATTAAGACTAATGAGGGCATTAGTACAGCACACCTTTGGGGGTGTTCTGTTTGTTAACTTGACACAGCTAGAGTCGTCAGGGAGGAAGGAGCCTGAAGTGAGAAAAATGCCTCCATGAGATCCAGCTGTAAGGCATTTTCTTACTTAGTGATTGATGGGAGAGGGCCCAGCCCCTCGTGGGTGGGGCTGGTAGCTCTGGGTTCTAAGAAGGCAGGTTGAGCAAGCCATGAGAAGCAAGCCAACAAGCAGCGCTCCTCCATGGCCTCTGCATCAGCTCCTGCCTCCAGGATCCAGCCCTGCTTGAGTTCTTATCCTGACTTCCTCCAATGATGAACTACAGTGTGGAAGTGTAAGCAGAATGAACCCTTTTCTCCACAACTTGCTTTTTGGTCATGGCTTTTTGCTGAAACAATAGAAACCCTAACTAAGACAAGGGGAGTATTCATTAAGTTCACAATGAAGACTAAAATATACCACAAAGGTTGTAAACCTTTAAAAATGAGTGGGGGGAGGATATGAAGTCATTTAAATTTCCTCACACTCCAAAGGTGCTTTATTTCCTAGGTAAGACTATTTTTTTTATAAAGTATGTATTTTATGTTTGATCTGCCCCACCTCATGGTGTGTGTGTGTGTGTGTGTGTGTGTGTGTGTCTGTGTGTCTGTGTGTCTGTGTGTGTGTAAGGGTTTGGGACAAGGTTCTCAATATGTGGTTCAGGATATTCTCTAACTCAATTCTGTGCCTCAGCTTCCTGAGGATTGGGATTACAGAAATATAGACCGTGTCCCCACCAGTATTCGCTCACTGATTACTTAACTGCTGCCCACAAACAACTGCACACTACAATTCAACACTGGAAAATTCCTAAAACCAAAATGAGAAGAAAAGCTAGTCCATGATAAATGCACTTACCAATTTCTAGGTTGACCTATGATAAGTCTCGGCTCCATGTTAACAGTTGAAAACAGAAATAACACAGAGTACAGTGCAAAATAGAGAAGAGACACATTGAGCACCCAAATAAAATACGAATTAACACCCCCTCCCAATTACTCACTGTCAGAGAAGGCTTAAGGAACACCTGTTTGGATGCTGGGGGTGTAGCTTGGTTGGTAGAGCGCTTGCCTAATATGTACACAGTCTTTGATTTCATTCCCCCAATTATGGAAAGTGAGTATAGTGGTGAAGACTGCCAAGCACTCTATGTAAGAATGTTACATTAGTCATCATCGTCAGAGACCAGAGAGAGAAAGACCTCATCCAGCCACTGATGGGGGCAGATGCAGAGCCCCACAGCCAAAGCTATTAGGCGGAGCACAGGGAGCACTGTGGAGGAAGAGGTGGAAAGGATTGGAGGAGCCAGACAGGTCCAGGACATCACAAGAACTCGGCCCACGGAATCAACTGACCAGAACTCAAGTGGGCTCACAGAGATCAGGGAGCCTGTATGGATCTGACCTAGGTCCTCTGCCTATATGTTACAGTTGTAGAGCTCGGTGTTTTTGTGATACTCCTAACAGTGGGAGCAAGGGCGTCTCTGACTCCTCGCCTGCTTTTGGGACTTTTTGTCCTCCTTCTGGGTTGCCTCATCCAGCTCTGGTGTTAAGAATATGTGTGCCTGGTCTTGTTATGCTCTATTGGGTTGATGTCCCTGGGAGGCCTGCTCTTTTCTAGGGGGTGGGGATGGGGAAGATCTGGGGGCAGGGGGTGGGGGTGGGGGGGGGGGAGACTGGGAGAAAGACAGGGATGGGAAAAAACAGTTGAGATGATATATATATATATATATATATATATATATATATATGAAGAATAAATAAGAAAATTACACACACACACACACACACACACACACACACACACACAAGACTATCATGTTAGAATGCAACCTCTGCTCAGGTTACAATACCTGCAGCATCCCTCCCTCCTTTCATGATCAACACACACCCTACTGAGACACTGTCTGTAAATTTCTAGCTCAGAGACTTCCTGGGAAGTGAGTTTACATCAAAGTTGCTACTGGTGACCATACATCCTACTCTCAAAATCCTTCCCTTCCTCTTGCCTGGAATTGAAAGTGCCTGGCTGTGGGCTTTTGCTTTGAAATCTCCCCATCCTCGGATGAGAGTGTAAGGGCTCATCTGCTTTACAGGTGATGACTCCTCCCTTAAGAGACCCCACCCCGCCTTCTCTCTCTGCTGCTGGGCCTGAACCCTTCTTATAGCTCCCGTCATGCTCTTGCCTGCCTGCCTGTCTGTCCACTGTATCAAAAGCTTTTCTACCAAATAATACTTTTTTCCCCAGTAATACACCTCAGGTCCCTCTTGAATCCCTGCCCCCATCCAAAACCTCAGGTTCTGAAATAGGAGCAGGAGGAGCAAGAGTTCAGGGTTATCTTTGGCTTCACGGTGACTTTGAGGCCAGCCTAGGCTACCTGAGATCGTGTCAGAGAGAAAGGAAGGAGGAGAAAGAGAAAATGAAAGAAAAGAGAAAAGGGGGAAGAAAGAGAGACAGAGAGGGAGAGGGAGAGAAGGAGGGAGGGAGAGAAAAAGAGAATGAAGAAAAGGAATGGAAAGGGAAGAAAATGAAATAAAACAAGAGAGCACAGGAGGAGAACTGTTTGGGGTCAGACTGGAAGAACAGGACCCTCTGTGAACAAGAGGATGTCTAGAAGCAGAAGGCTGCTGTTAGTGAGAAGGCGAGAGACTGAGGCAGAGTGGAAGGGAAAACGGTCTGGCTTCCCTAAGGGTAAAGCAAGGGCAGCATCAGTGTGCTTACACAGTCAAGGTCTGCTTGGCATCCACTGGCCAGGAACTGCAACTTCTAATTCAAATCAAGAAATACACAACCTCATTTTGTAACAGCCATTGTGCTAGACCCTGGGGACTGCAGGGAACAGTGAAAGCATAGCTGTCATCCTTTAGAAAGTAAGATGGGAGGAGAGGCAACCAAGGTCTTAAAAGCATGTCTGTTATAAAAGGGGGGAAGGGACAGACACAAACAGGCTGTCTCAGACAGTGGGTCTCCATGTTGTAACCCCTGTGCAGGATCCTCCAGACCTCCTTTCTGAGCAAGGGCCATGGTTGAGTTGGTGAAATGTTTCTCCTGAAGGCATGTAGACATGACTGCCATGCTTATGTGAAAATCCAAGTATCATGGTGCTGGGGAGTGGAGGCAGGAGGATCCTTGGGGCTCAGTGGTCCAGCTTAGGGCTCAGTGGGCAGCTGGCCTAGCCTGCTTGGCAAGTTCCAGACTAGTGAGAAACAGTGTCTTTAAATTTTTTAAATATGGGGATTGGAGAGATGGCACAGCTGTTAAGAGCACTGACTGCTCTTCCAGAGGACCCAGGTTCAAATTTTAGCACTTACATATCAGCTGAGAACTGTCTGTAGTTCCAAGATCTGACACCCTCACATAGACATACATGCAGGCAAACAACCAATATATGTATAAAATAAATACATTAAATTTTTTTGTAATTTTGTGCTTGAGAAAAGACACCTGATGATTGGCTTCTTACACAGGTGCACACACAGCCACTTCCTGAGTTAAAACTCACAATCCTCCTGCCTCATCTTCTAAGAGCAAGATGAGTAGTGTTCATCACCACACCCAACTTCTCCATGGTTCCTAAGGTCACTTGGAGGGATTAGCAGGCAAGAAAAGCTTAAGAAATAATTAAGGATAGAAATCTATATCTGCTGCTAAAGTATATTATAGAATTAGAATAATGGAAAATCTTCTCAGGTAAGAATGGATGGGAGATAACACTAGGAGGTTCAGACATAAGCCAAGGTAAATACAGATAACGCAACAAATGACTGAGTGGGGGAAGAGGCTTCTCTCACACTCGGTAATGAAAAGATAAGAATTTAGGAAGAAAAAAAAAGATTTTTGCTCTTCACTGGATTTTTTTTTAACAAGATATTTAAAAAATATAAGTCACTCAGTATTATGAGAAAGAAAAGAAGATTGTAAGTTCAAGGGCAACTATTAAATTTAGTAAGACCCCATATCAAAATGGAAAAGTACAAAGTCAGCTAGAAACAGAGCTCTGGTGCTAGTGCCCTTGCCTACAATCCCCCAGTGAGGGGCTGGGGGCGTGGCTCAGTGGTAGAGCCCCTGCCTAGAATCCCTCAGTGAGGGGCTGGGGGCGTGGCTCAGTGGTAGAGCCCCTGCCTAGAATCCCCCAGTGAGGGGCTGGGGGCGTGGCTCAGTGGTAGAGCTCCTGCCTAGAATCCCCCAGGGAGGGGCTGGGGGCGTGGCTCAGTGGTAGAGCCCCTGCCTAGAATCCCCCAGTGAGGGGCTGGGGTGTGGCTTAGTGGTAGAGCACATGCCTAGCAAATATAAAGCCCCAATGCCACCAGAAAAAAAAAAAAAGTACAGAAAAAAGAGCACAGAAGAAATCAATGTAATGCACTCTGCCTGTTAAATAATAATAGACTAAATTAAACATTTAACAATAAGCTAGCGAAACATTATGCAGAGAATCTGGCAGTGGCACAGCGTTTTTTCAATGCCAAAGGACTTCATTAGAAGATTAATATAAAGGATGAGATCAGATAATTCACAAAGGGATAAAAACATAAACATGAAACACATGGAAACTCTCCAAGTTCAATAATATGAAAATAAATGCAAATGGCAACAATAATAAGAGCATTTTCCAACATGCCCAGGAAGTGAAGATTTTAAGTAAAGAGATGGAAGTGCAGTTGGCTGAGCCTTCTCACACTGCCGGCATTGGGCAGTGGCAGGGCCTTTCTGATGGCCATTCTGTTTATAGAAAAAGCTTTAATGTTCTTGTCCTTTGATTTGGTAATTTCTTTTCTGGTATCCATCCTAAGGAATGTGGTTAGAAATTTGAAAGATTTCTACCCTGTGCTGTTCCTCAGAGCATTTTTTTTATAGTAGCAGGAAGATTAGGAAAGAGTAAAGAACAAAAACAAGAAATAAAACTTCAACGCAATGCCAGAGATGAATCACCTTCCATTTTCCTGTATGTCCATACACTTAAAAATTAACATAACATTTTCCTATCCATTGCCCTTTTTTGTTATTTGTTAAAGTAGAGGAATAACTGGGTATTGAGTTTTGGACCTATGGCTTCAAGCATGCTAGATAGATGTTCTGCTTCTGAGGCATCCCTCCAGCCTCACTGGGGGATTCTAGGCAGGTGCTCTACCACTGAGCCAGACATCCAGCCCCTCAGTGGGGAATTCTAGGTGTACCTCCACTGAGACATGCCCCAGCTCCTCAGTGGGGGGGGGCGGTGTTGGAAGCAAATAATACAACACTGAGTTATACTTCCCAGACCCAGCTCTCTACCACTGAGCCAGACACTTAGGCTCTTTTTCAGGTACATTATGAGACATGATCTTTGTTTTTCTTTTTTTCTTTTATTTTTTTATGAGACATGATCTAAGTAAGTTGCCCAAGATAGCCTTGAACTCACCCTGTGTTATACTCAAGCCTTGAACTTGTGAACCTCCTGTCTTACCCTTTAGAGTAGCTCAGATTATAGGAGTGAGCTTCCAGGCTAGCTTTATTTGCTTTTGTATCATGAACTTTCCTCATGGTATTGAGTCCTCATGTCCATCGGTTCCCTTAAAGAAATCTCTAGTTTCTCAATCGGTCTGGTGTGTTTTCAGTAGTGGCATGCAGTGTATTTGCAAGCAAACAGTGAGTTACTTCTCCTCCCCATATGCTTCAGCAATCTTGTGATATAATTCCTGAGGAGTAATAGTTTGGCTCAGGAAGGTATTGGCTCAAGAAAGTATTAGCTGAATCCTGATGACTTCTTGTAAGAAGCATAGCTTTTGAAATCATATACAAGATGTCATTTTGTACCAACTTACATCACACAGAATGTTATACAACCACCTTCTGAGGTATTGGGTGTGAAATTATGAAGGGTGAGAAAATGGCACTCCCAGGAGAGAACCTTCCACTAGACTATAAATAAAAACAAATCAGGCATTTTGGAAAGATAGCTCGGTTTGGGTAAGTGCTTGTCTTGTAATCTTGCTGACCTGAGTTCAATCCCTAGAACCCATATTTAAAAAAAAAATTCCTAGTGTTGTGACACATGTAATGATGTATTGACAATTCCAGAGAACAGAAGGTAAGTGCATCCTTGGGACTCTGCCAGCCGACCTAGCTTACTTGGAGAACCAGGGGCTAGGCAAGAGACTCTGCCTCAAACAAACAAACAAACAAACACCTCAAAAAACAAAAAAGCAAAAAAACAAACAAAACCCCCCCAAAGCAAACAAAAAACCCAAAAGACAAACAAAACCCAAACCCAAACAAACAAGCAAAAAAACAAACCCAAACCCAACCCAAACCAACCCCAAGGTTACTGGCACCCCAGGAATGATATCCAAGGTTGACCTCTGGCCTCTACACACAAACACAGAGAGCAGGGAGGAGGGGAGAGGGATGGGTGGGATGAGAGTGGGGGGAGAACAATAAAAAGAACAGTGTTGTGCAGAAACAGGCTGCCATTCTCCGTGGAAAAACCCACAAACCAGGCAGCTCCCAGCCCCAGCCATAAGCAGAAGGACTTAGAATCACCTTGAAACAAAATATTTGAGCTTTGAAATTTGGACTTAAACTTGAGTGGCATACTTCCTGGAATTTGAATATCCGACTTTAAATGCATTCTTTAAGCCAATAAAGGAGAAGTAGCTTAGGCAGTTCAAAGAAACCCTTTTAGGAAGAGCTAGATATGGATGTCGCTTTTCAACAGTCTCTTGAAAGCCTTAAGGGGCTGGAGAGCTGGCTCCGTGGTTAAGAGCCCTGGATGCTCTTGCCGAGGACCCAAGTTCAACTTCCAGCACCCATGTTGGGCAACTCACAACCAGTGTAACTCTGGCTCCAGGAGATCTGATGCTCTCTTTCTGCCTCTAGAGGCAACTGCACTTATACACATGTACTTATACACACACACACACACACACACACACACACACACACACACACACCAAGGTTTTACTTCCATCTTCAACTTGTCAGTTTTTTAGATATGACTTATCTTAGATAAGTTGTGATCAAGACGCAATATCTAACACAGATGGGCTGGGGAGAGAGCTTGGCAAATAGTAGACTTGCTCCATAGGAAGGAAGACCACAATTTGGTCCCGGTACCCACATAAATGCTGGATAGGCATAGTCACCTGCCTTTAATCCAAACACTTGGTAGGCAGAGATGAGGGATTTCCAAAGCTAGCCTGACTAGCCAAATCAGCATGCTTAACTGAGTCTTTGCCTCCATTTATAAGGTAGGGACCAATTGAAGACGATATACTCAATGTCAACCTTTGGCCTTCACACCCACATATGTGTGTGCAATCATTTGCACACATGTGCCCCCCCATGAACATATATTGTCCCTCACTCCACACACACATAAAAAAGAACTCCCAACATGCATTGCACGGAAGGTCCTGCCCATCCCTCGTCTGCTTAGAGCACTCCACAGAAGGAGACTAGAACCCAGGGTCCCGTTCAGTCCATTCCTGACTCATCCTGGAGTATCTCGGGATCTAGTTCTGTATTCTCCCCTTGTTATAGTCTGGATATAAAATGCACCCCATCGGCTCCTATGTTTTGACACTTGGTTGTTACCAGACATTATGGTGCCTTTAGGTGTCAAGATGTGGTTGATGAGCAGTCACTGGGATGGGTTTGAGAGTTCCAACCTGGCTACACATCCCATCCTTTCTCTGCCTCTTGCTCTGCCCCAGTGTGAGCAAGCTGCACTCTAAGTTCACAGTCTGCCAGAACCAAGTGGGTCTCGGCTACCATGCCTTTCCCGCCATTACCCATCAGCCATCTCTCTTCAAACCAGGAACTGATATAAAACCTTTGTCCTTCAAGGAAGATCAAGTTGGTGATGAAGATTGGCCATCACACTTTGTTTCCCTTTGCAGCTTGTTAACTCCTTCCTCCTTCAAGGATTCACTGAAAACAGTTGAGGATGTTGTCGTGGGAACCCAAGGCATCAAGTACAATGGTTTTATGGATCCACCATGGTCCTTGGCTTCTGGCCTAAGCAGTGGCTTGTACACTTTACTTCTATGACCTGGGATATGCCTACTATGTAAATCTGTCCCTCTGGGGTAGATTTCACAGAGCAGAATGACTTCTAAGTCACACAGTTTACACTTAGTCCCATCCCCCGTCAATGCCTACCAGCTTTTTTCAGCCTATTCCTTTTCTTCCTTTAGTTTTTTTCCTGGAGTTTATGACTATTTTTCATCTTCCTGGAAAGTTCAGCTGGCTGTTCGTAATGAGCATTGTACAGATCTGGGCTCCCTGTAGCTTCCCGGCCTAGTTCAAGTTCATTACTGTGGCTCATGGAGCAGTAGGAGTCCAGAGGACGGTCCTTGGCAGGCTAGCTCCTTGTACCTCTTGCTAAGTAGATTGAGATCAGTAGAAGCTACCCATCACTTGGAAGAGGTAAGCATCCTTCATTCTGTATTTACTTGCTTAGTCGAGAGTCATATAAAACCATTGCTAAATAAAAGAGTTCATAACGAGCCTGTTGACACAGCTCAGCGAGTAAAGATGCCAACCACCAAGCCTAATGATCTGAATTTGATCCCTGGGACCCACATGGTGAAAGGGGAGGACTGGCTTCTGCAAGCGGCCCTCTGACCTTCACTTGTGCCTGGGTACACATCCTGCCCCACTCAGAGGTAATTTTTTAAACACTGCAATTAAGAATCCTTTGAAAAGTAAAGCAAACTGAACTTAGAGAAGTAGTCTTCTATCTGTTTGCATGCCTTATTTTTTTTTTTTTAAAAAAAAAAACCTGGATTCCTGGTCCTCTTGTGTGGTGAATATAGATTTAAAAAAAAAAAAGCATAAAAGTAGAAAGGAAACTATTTGGGAAAAGAAAATGGACTAGCAAGAGAGGATCGGAGGATGAAAGAGAATCAGTTATGTGTGTCTAAAAATCTCATGGTGACCCTATTATTTTGTATAATATATGCTAGCAAACAATGCCTGCAAGCATCTCTCTGTAGCTTGGAAAGATGGCTCAGTTGGGAAAGTGCTTGCCACGAGGACCTGAATTTGGACCCTTAACACCAATGCAAAAGCAACTGGTGATGGCATATACCTGTCATCTTAGCACTGGGGAGGCAGAGACAAGAGGGTCCCAGGCATTCCAGCAGAACTGATGAGCTCCAGGCTCAGTGAGAGTGAGAGATACTTTTTCAGATAAACAAGGTGGAGATGATTTGAGGACGACCACCAAAGTCAGTCTCCGCTCTCCACACGCAGGCCTGCACAGGCACATATACCATACACATACACACAAACCTATAAGGGTACAATCAGTCCTGCTTCTCACAAAAGGTGTCTGGTACCTTTCGATGTTCCATGTTGTAGAAATATTTAAACTCAATCAGGGGTTTCTACTCTGCCTTTGATCATTCAGTTCCCCAGATAAAAGATACACAACTTTTATGTTTATAATAAGCCTTAATCAGCACTAGAGCTGACCAGATATCTACCCTCTATGCTATTAGAATTTATTCTCCCATCATTAAACCCAAATTATAATTTGCCATGTTCCTTCTGAGCTGCTTTTAACTTCAATTGGCCAGTTCTCATGGCCATACTTTCATGACTCACCTAACCCATGGTGTCTTCCTTCTCTCGTCTCTCTCCCCCTCATGGTTCCCCCACCCCCACCCTAAGCCCTAGAACCCAAACCCCACCTATCTCAATTATGCCCAGCTACAGGCTGTAGGCATCTTTATTCACCAACCTGGAATAATTTAGGGGGCAAGGTCACATAGTGTCACTTGGGTTGGGTCTACATGCAGATTCTCTCATCCTTGGGGGCAACCAGGCCTTGGGGGCCATATTTAGCATTGCAATATATAATAAAAGACCAAACCTCAACAGTTCCATACTTACCTTTGGGGACACTCCATAATAGCTATTTGTGGTGACCCTGCCCTGTTTAGACTTATTTATCAGACCAATTCTTTTGGGGAGTAGGAGAAATTTTAGTTGTGTGCTGGGCTGTGTGTGAGTGCCCTGACTCCTTTGGGAACCGACCATCTGTGAGGATGACTAAGGAATGCTCACTGCAGGCACAGTAGCAATCTGAGGAACATGTGGTTTTTAGACAGTGGCCATTTACATTAAAATTCCCAAAGGTCACCTTTCCCAATTACCCATTAAATCCTTTCCTTGGGGCCAAGAGAGGAAAACACACTGTAACTTGCAGACTTTGGAAAGAAACACAAGCTTTAACAAGGCTGTGTGCTGAGGTCTGTGATGCAGAGGTGCATGTTCTACTGTAGGGTTCCAAGTAGTGCCCTTGCTCTGCCATGTGCTAGCTCTTTGGCATTTTCCACTCATTACTTTAACCTCTTCTTGCCTAATATTTACCACTGGTAAGATGTGAATTGATAGAATTCTTCATAGTGTTGGAGTTGAAATAAATTTATATAATACTCATATACCAGACATCTAGAAAATGTCAAGCAATATCTCCTGTTTCTTATTATTACTCATTCTTTTAAATGATTACATGAAACCTATAGAGATAAGAATTATTTATTCATTTCAAAGACTTTTTCAGTTTTTAAGTGTGTGTATTTGTGTATCTCTATGTGTGTTTGTGCATGTGCATGCAGATGCTCTCAGAGTCCAGAAGAAGGTGTCAGATCCCTTGTCACTGGAGCTACAGGTGGCTGTGAGCCACCTGATTTGGGTGCTGCTAGCTCAATTCAGGTCTCCTGGAAGAAAACCAATGCCCCTAATCACTGAGCCATCTTCCCAGTCCATGAGACAGTCATTTGGATTACTCTGTGTGTGTGTGTGTTCTCACACACATGTTCTTGCATGTCTGGGAGAGCAAGGGTGTGTTGTTGCATATATACCGCTCTTTTCATTCATATGGAGGTCCAAGGTTGATGTTTTAATTGATTTTTGGTCACCTTTTTCATCTCATTCATTGAGGCAGGATGTCTCTATCAAACCCAGAACTCATCCGATATGGCTAGACTTGATAGATGGGTTGCTTAGAGGATCACCTGTCTTCACCTTCCCAGGCTAAAATTACAGGCAGATTGTCATGCTTTCTGGAGATCCAAATGTGATTCCTCATCCTTGCAAGGTGAGCATGTTAATTACTAAGCCATCTCTCCAGTTCCTCCAGCCAGACCACAGTTTATAAGTGGTAAATGAACTGCTTGTTTTTCCCATGACCAAGGTAGATCTTAGAAGCATTGGGTCTGCTGGTCAGTTCTTGCTCTGATGATGCCTTTGGGTGAAAGTAGCATCTACTTGTGAGCACTACCTGGTGTTGTCATGCATGGGGCCAGAACTCCTGAGGATCTTTGAGGTGCACAATGCTTTGCTCCTTTGGGCCTCTGCATAAAGTCGATAAGTAGGTGGTCCCTCCTCTCTTACTTGGAAGGTAGATTCTTTTTCAAATATAGTTTTAATTTCCTCAGGCTGAGAAGCATGGGCAGGGCCCATTGCTCATTTTCCAAGTGGGAGAGAATACTGCCCTCTAGACCTTGAACAGGAGTATGAGTGTCCAGCTTGTTGAACACGGTTTAGTTAAGATCTCACAAGGTCTACGAACAAATAGACCTGTGTCTTTGAACTGAAGCACAAAGATTGTATGATTGTTAGGGCTTGTAACCATTCTTTATGGCTATTTTATTGGGTTCTTATACCTACCACCTTCTTCACCCCAATCCCTTCCACCTCCCCAACACTAGGTAGGAGAGAAAAGGAGTTAGAGGGAAAAGGGGAGTGTTCATCTTGTTAGATTACTTTCTGCTGATTAGGGGCATCGAGATCCTTGGGGCAAGTCTAATCATCAGGATATCTAGTTTCTTCTTCTTGTTTCTGTGCTCACAACCACTTGGCAAACTACAGCAACAGGAACCAGCAGCAACAGGGAGCAGCAGCAGCAGGCGGAGCAGCAGAGCCTCCCTCCTCTCAGGCCTCTGGCGTTTTTTTATACCCTCTCAAGAGTTTCCTGAACTCCCAACTAAACATCTTCTGCTGGCAGAATCATGCCACTGACAGAGCATGAGACAAATCATAGTTAGCTGCTATGGACAACTGGGATTAAAACAAAAACCAGCAGTAGTGGTGCAAGTTCCTCACCATGTTTTGAGCTCTCAAATGAAACACATGCACACACACACACACACACACACACACACACACACACACACACACACAGAGAGAGAGAGAGAGAGAGAGAGAGAGAGAGAGAGAGAGAGAGAGCCTGCCTATATTTAGTATGTCTTAATCAGCTCAGTGGTTGGACCACTCCCAAACTTCCATGTTGCTAACACCTCCCCACCGATACTCCTGAGTTACTACTTTCTAAAATCTATATTCCATCTTTGCTACCCAAGACCCAGTGTGGGGGAGCTGTTCTTCCCTGGCCTTGCATGATTGATGCTCTGTCTTCTGCTGCTCTCAAGCCTGCATCTTATTCCTCCCCTAGCATGGTGATTCTTTTTCTTCTCTGGGTCCCCTTGCCTGAAAATCCTAAAGTCCTGCCTCTGTCTCTCTGCCCAGCCACTGACTGCCGGCAACTTTATTTACAAATCAGAGCCAACTGGTGGCAGGGACCTGCAGCATCTTACATGTGGGATTCTTGCAAAATTTTGGGAAGCCTAATTAACATAATATAAGCATTAAATTGAATCCATAACATTTCCCCCTTTTCATCCATTAAAAAGGTCTTTTTTCAGATATACATTGAACATAGTTATAACAGTTATGTAAACTATAAGGTATGCTATATACTAATAATGTCCAATCAGTCAATTTTGCCAGTTTAGGTACATTACTCTAACATCTATTCTAACTTAAAGACTTTACAACTCTATACCTGAGTTATATTTTGATTTTAACTTGCATTACCATCTGAAAACCATCCTTTCAAACCTGCATCATCTTCTTCAATGCTAAACAACTTAAGTTTGATCATGAAACTATAACTAGTCTTCAACCGTGTCAGAAATTTATGAATGAATTAAATATTTTGATTTTCTCAAACTTTTCTGTCGCCAAGATCTTCGGGGGATCTTTCCCTGCCATATCTGATCCATATCACTCTGGAAGGGGTTCAAAATCTTTTCTTCTTTCCTCTTAACACAAATACAGAGCCTCTCTCCCCAAATAGCATGTCCTTGGTCCAGTAACCTGAATTCATCAAAGGTATAGATTGATTGAAATTAGCAGCCTCCTTTCTCTTCAGGCCTGTTCTCTTCTGACCTCTCTCCCAGAGGATTTTTAATATCATAACCATCAAATTTATAACCACACACATTTTGACAATTAAAACAATTCAAAGCAATTGAAGCAATCTAAGCAGTTCTTATTATCTGTTGAGACAGTGCCCCTTCACTATCCTCTGCCTCATTCTTACACAATTAATTTTGAACAGTGGGATCAAGGCCTAACTTTCTACTATCCGTCTGAGAAAAGGTTTTTCTCCCTACCCCCTGTCCTGACCTATATGATCAAAGGTCTCAATTTATTTATTCATCAACTGGGTTTTTAAAGAAACCCAAACTCTCACTACAAGAGCTCATCATGGGTGAGCGAGGAGGGTGGCCATGAGCTGGGTCTACAGTACATGTTTAGGGAATACAGGAGTCTAGTGTTTTATAATCCTTCTTCTCTTCCATCTCCTTCCTTCCTCCCTCCTTTTCCTTCTTTCTACTCTTCTCCTCCCAGCTCCCTTTTCATCTTCCTTCTTCCTCTACTTTCCCTTCTTCCTTTTCTTTTCTCTTCTCCTTCCTCTTATCCTGCTTAATCTCACTTTCTCCTTCCCCCTTCTTCTTCTTCCTCCCTTCTCTTCTTCATCTTCCCATTCTTCCTCCTCCCTTTTCTACTTCTTTCTTCTCTTCCTACATTGATAGATAACTTCCTATTTATACCTAGGAATAAATAACACCAGGAATGCATTGGAAGGCATCCTTTCTGTGTCTCTGCCAGCATCACATCGGGGAGTTTTCTATTTAGAAGTACTTGCTAATCTGAGAGGCCAATTCGAATTCATTGTTTGTCTGCACAGTTTTAGCATACCAGCAAGGGTGAAATTCCAGCTCCCTTTATCTTGTCAAATGGGAAGAGAAAAAATTGATTTCCACTCAGCATTTCATTGACTGCTCCACCCTATTTGGTAGATTAATCTTCCCTTTCCCACCAGCTTGCTACACCTCCCTGATCCTCCCAGGAGTTTCATCTATGAGGCAGTGTGTTCCTGGACAGTCTGTGCTGAGTTATTGGCATCCTGATGATGACATTTACTTGGCCACTGGGCATAGGTTTTGAATGAGCGCTCCTTGGAAGCACAGACACTCTGAGAGTAGATTAATTTCTGGGTCTTCATTCTGGGATGCTACTGTGTGTGCGTTCACCGACAAGCTAAGATAAGGAGGTGGAAAGCTGTTGGTTGTGTTGCCAGTCTAAATGGTTGTAAGGGTTGATCATGTTGATGACTTGCTGAGGGTCACTCAATGCCCTGAGGGTTCAGTTTGGCCTATGACATTGACTTGACAAACACCTTTTAGTTAGCACCAGCTCTAGCATGAAAACAGAACAAAATACCCCACAAAACCCAATTGATGCTTAACTGAACAAGGGAAAACAATCAAGAGATATCACTTATTCATTCTCCAAGCATATTCTGAATACCTGTTCTGGCAATCAGTATACATAGATGTCTCAAGCCTTCTTGGGTTACTTTTCCTGATGAGACATGAACAAATGTCTATTCACTTAAAATAGAGCACAGATGACAAACCAAAGAAATGGCTCCACTGTGGTCTACTTCTGTGAACCAGCTTATAGGAGCATGGGTGACTCACAGGCAGCTGTATCACCAAAAGTCTGCCCAGCATGGGTGATGACTCAGAAAAGCTTCATCTCAGAGCTCCCTGTACTTGGTTAACAGGTGGGAGACATGCTCTGACCCCCATAGTGGCTACTTATGTAACACTGAAAGAGGCATTTTGAACCTTGTGAGTTCTAGGGACTTTCTGTGCCTTGTATGTTTTGTTGACTTCCCCTAGGTTCTTTAACCTCCCTCCAGGAGGGAATGTTTCATTTCATAGGAAATAGTCACAAAACTGCTTTGCTCTCTGACCTTCCATATTCAAGTTCAGGGGGTCAGGGAGTAAGGCAAACCCAGACAGGAACACAGGTGGTAAGTTTTGTACTCAATGCACATGAAGTTGTAGGAGACTATGCTGGGACTTTCCTGGGATAATGTGAACAAACGTCTGTTCACTTCAGATAGCCACCAATAACAGAGCAAAAGAATGATTCTACCAAGGTCTGGCTTGTTGAACCAATGAGTTTACAGGAGTTACAGAAGTACAGGTAAAGGATTACATAGAGTGTCATAGGTCACTTGAAGGCAAATGAGACACTGAAAAACCCACTGAAGAGGGGCCTTATGAATCTTGTGGGTTTCCTGAACTTCCTGGGCCTTATGAGTTTCCTGAGCTTCCTGTGTCTTGTGAGTTTCCTGAGTTTCCTATGTCTTGTGAACTCCCTCTTTATTCTAATGGAGACTGTTTCAATTCTGAGCAAATAGCTATATAAATACTGACAAGAAAGAAAATTTGGCAGACTCTTCTTGGTGAGATAAGGCATGGCCAGGAAGTAATAAAATATTAACAGCATTGTAGCTCCTCCTCTTGAGAACAAGGTGGGATTCACCAGGAAGACCGTGGGTAAAGACATCTCCCAGGAGACATTGCAGCAGTCACATAGAACCAGAGAAGTGAAAGCAACATATTGCTTTTTTATGCAACCATGAGTATAATAAGGCTACAAGAGACAGAGAGGCAGGCTTGGAGAGTATGTTGAGGTTTTCTTCTTAGTTTTGGGTCAAAATATTACTGAAATTTGTAGAGCAGTGTTGTATTTGCTTTGGGGGAAAATAATTTCAAACTATATTGAAGATGGTATAGAGGCAGCAGTGTGCTACCATAATCCCAAATATAAGTATTGATTATTGGAAACCAAGCTCATTAGAGAGGGCATTATCTACTGGAGAAATGCCAGAGAGAACTTCAACAAGTATGTAAGGGGTTAAACCCTTTAGACATAATGACTATGTGTATGTGTGAGTGGAAGGAAGAAGTTGTGATTTCTGTCACACATAGCCAGACAATTTGAGGTACAGAGGAGCAGCAGGTAGGAGATGTGGGCATGATAAAGAAGAGGTGCTGGGTGGGCATTTAGGTAGAATATAGTCATGAACTGCTTAATGATGGGGAAAGGCACTGAGAAATGTCTCATCAAGACCTTCTTCCTGCTGTGACTATCGAAGAGCATACTTACAAAAGCTTAGATAATACACAGCTAAGCTAGTGTGTGTGTGTGTGTGTGTATACGCCCATATACTTTCTATGCATGAATAAAGCAACATAAGATTGAATTAGGGACAAGAGGAAATGATATAGTCAAAACTTGTGGTAGGGCTAAGAATGTAGCTTGGTCAATAGAGTTCTTATGTAGCATGTACAAAAGCCCTGTGTCCATCCCCTGCTCTGAATAAACACATGACACACGCATGTGGTCTTAACATTTGGGGAGTAGAGATGGGATGATCAGAAGTAAATGTCATTCTTAGCTCCATTACAAGTCTGAGGTTGGCCTGACCAATCTGACAGATTGTTTTTAAAGAGAGGAGCGAAAATGTATAATATTAGATTTACTAACTATTGCCGCTTTGTTGTGATACTTTAATATTTTAAAACAAAGTGGACCTTAGTGGTAAAGGCTTGTCATCTCAGTTATTCAGGAGGCTAAGGCAGGAGGCTTGCAAGTTAAAGACCATTTTGAACTGCAAAGTGAGATCAAAGCCAGCCTGGGCAAGTTAGTGAGATCCTGTCTTTAAACAAAAAGTAAAAAGAGGACTGGGACTATTGCTCAATGACAGAACACTTGCATAGAATCCCCGGTGAGGGGCTGGGGGCGTGGCTCAGTGGTAGAGCTCCTGCCTAGAATCCCCCAGTGAGGGGCTGGGGGCGTGGCTCAGTGGTAGAGCCTCTGCCTAGAATCCCCCAGTGAGGGGCTGG
This sequence comes from Grammomys surdaster, assembly GCF_004785775.1. NCBI lineage: Eukaryota > Metazoa > Chordata > Mammalia > Rodentia > Muridae > Grammomys > Grammomys surdaster. The sequence continues at coordinate 6,230,545 of NW_021604614.1, read as the reverse complement.
GGGCGTGGCTCAGTGGTAGAGCCCCTGCCTAGAATCCCCCAGTGAGGGGCTGGGGGCGTGGCTCAGTGGTAGAGACCCTGCCTAGAATCCCCCGGTGAGGGGCTGGGGGGCGTGGCTCAGTGGTAGAGCCCCTGCCTAGAGTCCCCCAGTGAGGGGCTGGGGGCGTGGCTCAGTGGTGGAGCCCCTATCTAGAATCCCCCAGTGAGGGGCTGGGGGCGTGGCTCAGTGGTAGAGCCCCTGCCTAGAATCCCCCAGTGAGGGGCTGGGGGCGTGGCTCAGTGGTGGAGCCCCTATCTAGAATCCCCCAGTGAGGGGCTGGGGGTGTGGCTCAGTGGTAGAGCCCCTGCCTAGAATCCCCCAGTGAGGGGCTGGGGGTGTGGCTCAGTGGTAGAGCCCCTGCCTAGATACTTGGACACCTGGGTTCAATCCCCAGTACTAGGAAAAAAAAAAAGAACAATGTTAAATGATTCTCAGTTACATCACCAGCTCTTTTTATTTTATTTAGGTCATGCCAAGGAGAAAAAGATAGAGTTGTTAACTGCATCAGGGGCTGTTGATCACCTTTATGGTACTTTTCACTCATATATCTCTCTTTCTCTTTCTCTGCCATCCAGGAGATGGGCAGGTAGATTTTGATGAATTCATGACGATTCTTGGGCCCAAGCTGGTGTCATCAGAAGGTCGTGATGGTTTTCTTGGAAACACGATAGACAGTATCTTCTGGCAGGTAAGTGAGGTTTTCACATCAGATTAAGTTTGGCAGTATCGTGTTTTCTGGGATCAACTAACTTTGACTGTGAAGTCTTGGGTGTCTATTCAGACTGCAATGTGCCCTCTTGGACTGGGGTGCTAGGTGTTCTTTGAATTGGTTATCTTAGTTGAATGTTATGCTGTGTTCTGTTAGGGTTTGGAAAACTGAACTGTCTTTTCCTTGGAGCAGAGTTTGCGTTTGTGGAGGTGAAATTCTTCCACGTCTGACTCATGAAGGGCTTTCTCCTGGAGACCTTGAAAAAGGGACATTGGCAATGCCTATGATAATTCTTACGTTAAGCTAAACTCATGAAAGTTCTCAGTGTAGAGGTTCTAGAGGAACAATGAAGCCAGTTGTTCTTTTGAGTAACAGGTTTATTGGGAGTAGTTATTAACACTTTAGGCAAATAAGCGTGAGGGGGGCTCTGAGGAGAATTCAGTTCTATGAGACAGAGTAGAGGTCTCCTCTTAGAGCAGAGGTTCTCAACCTTCCTAATGCTAATTAGGAATGCTTCCCAATGACACTTTAATACAGTTCGTCATGTTGTGGTGACTCCCAACCATAACATTGTTTTGTTACTACTTCATAACTGTAATTTTGCAATGGTTATAAATCATAATATAAATATCTGATATGCAGGACATCCAATATGTGACTCCCCAAAGGGGTCATGATCCCACAGGTTGAGAACTTCTGCCTTAGAGGTTTTGGGAATGGGGTAGGGATAGAGGTGGTGGTCCTATGCCACGTAGTCACTGAGGGCTCTGTAGGAGATGCTTCCAATCAGATGTATCTGTCCTCTCAGTGACAGGAGTTGGTCTCCTTATGTGTGTCTGTCATAGGGGGTGTGGTTACTCTAGTCCCTGATTGCTCAGGGTGCCCAGTAAATGTCCTCTGGGAAAGTGAGGATTACATATTCACAGTTCACATGCCATCACAGCATGGTGGCTCTCATTTCTTTTATGGCAGTTCTGATGGCATGAGAGAGGAGAGATAAGAGAGGGACAGAGGGTAGAATGAGAGGAGGAAGAGGTAGGGAGAGGAAGAGAGAGAGAGAGAGAGAGAGAGAGAGAGAGAGAGAGAGAGAGAGA
>NW_021604614.1:6211567-6228693 GCF_004785775.1 Grammomys surdaster | reverse complement strand
AGAGAGAGAGAGAGAGAGAGAGAGAGAGAGAGAGAGAGAGAGAGAGAAAGAGAAAGAGAGAGATTTTCTGTCATTTTGTCTCTACTCCAGCACTTCATATGACATGTTGGTTTTATCTAAGGACTTGCAGCCAACACTATCAATTTGCAGTCAGTTCTGTCTTGTGAATCCTTGTTGGAGATTACTGATGCCTACATTCTAATTATTAGAGTACCACTAAATCATTTTTACTTCACGTCTCTGTTTTAAAATGTGACTGTTATTTCTTGGTCATGGAATTAGGGGAATGGATCATTAATCTTTGTTTTTCAAACATGAGCCAGATACATTGTTGAGTTCAATCAAATGGAATTTATTTTTAGGCATTTAATACACTACGGAAGCTGGGCAGAGTAGTTGCATACCTGTGATCTTGGTACTTAGGAGACTAAAACAGGAGGATTGCTCTGAGTTTGAAGCCAGCCTGGGCTACAAAGTTTGCAGGGTGAGACCTGGTCTCACAAAACCAAAAACTAAACCAAAACAATAGCAAACAGAAACAAATAAAAACCAAGAAAAAATAAATTAAAACATTACATCAAAACACACCATCAAAACACAGTATTCCCTTGATTTCTTAAAATGGCTTTCTTTTCAGTAAATACACTTTCCTAAGATAGATAAGCATACAGTTAACTTTTCTTCATCTTGGATCTTACTCTGATACTCACCTAGCATATAGCCAATGAACATATAAATACTTTTCATTTGACTGTGACAAAAATAGATGATAGAAACAATTTAGAGGAAGAAAGACTAATTTTGACTTACAGTTTCCAAGGATTCAGATAGCCATGTGACTCTGACACATCACAACAATAGGACTTGCCATGCCCCACCGTGGCATTAAGGACACATGGTACAGGAGAGATGGTCGCTCACTTTATAGTGGACAGGAAGGAGAGAGAAAACCAGGAAGGAGTCAGGCATTGTATCTCCTAAGGATCTTACTCTAGTGACTTGTCTTCTCAAGATCCCATAATGTCCCAAAATAGAGTCATCAGAGAATTTAAACCATGACCCTATAGGAGACATTTTGGACCCAAACAGCAGTGCCATTTTCCAGCCTGTCCAGGTTGAGCCTGAAAGAATAAGTTGTCCCCATGGTCTGCACTTTACCTACAGTTGTCACGAGTTCTCTCTACCCTGGGCTCTGCTTTCATGGTCCACCCTCGCCCAAGAAGATGCCACAGGGCATCCTGAGCGCTATGCTTTTTTTTCCTGGTGCCATCTGAGAGGAAGGAAGGAATTATGGGTATGAGATCCTTATCTTACATAGTGGCCCCGATTCTCCAGATTCTTTACCATATGGCATCTCCATGACCAGGCAGCATTTTTCTAACACAATGATGGTTCTCTTTAGCATAATTCCATCATGCCGGCATGATCACAGATTCTCTCTGGGTTTGTTATATGGTAGATCTCCCTCCTATGGAGTGAGAAGACGGGGGGCACAGCAAAGTGAGCCAAGGGCGGGAAATTGCATCTGAGATTATTTTTAAAAAGTGCGCTTTGTGTGACTGCATGTGTATGCACATGCATGTCTGCCTTCTTTGTTTTTGAAGCCGGGTCTCTCACTGGCCTGGAATGCACTGATTGAGCTAGCCTCACTGGTCAGCAAGCCCTTGGGATCTTTATTTCAGTTTTCCCAGTTACTTAGATTATAAGTTCAGGCTGCCACACATAGATTTTGTTGTTGTTGTTGTTATTGTTGTTTTGTTTGTTTGTTTGGCTTAGTTTTCTTTGTGTGTATGGGGAGGGGACTCTGGGGACCAAACTCAGGCTCTCCTGCTTGTAAGGCAAGCACTTTACCAACTGAGCCATCTCCCCATCCCCACCCCCATCCTCATCCTGTAAGATTCAAAGGAACTCTGGAATGCGCATCTTCCCTCTCCTGCAGTTACTCCCCCAGGACAGAGCAGCCACTAGCCAGCAAGCTGAGGAGCATCCTTTAGCTCCCAGCTGCCAGGCTCTGCCTCCATCAGCTCTACTGCCTGATCACTGAGAAGCAGTTTGAGAAAGTGTGGGAAACACCTGCAACAGCTATCCCTCCATGGAGAGGAGCTCACGGCCTCCATGCTTGGGTGGCTGGGGTGGCGAGGGTGGGCGGAGGTTAAGAGCCGGCTCTGTGCATGTGTGCACATGTGCAAGTGACACGTTTGCATGAATGCATTGGTTTCAGTCTGTGGCAGTGGTTGACACTAGCATAAGAAAGCGGAGTAGAAAGACCGATCTCTAACTCTGGTATTCCAGAAGGGGATACTAGCAGCAGGAGGGAGTAATAACTCTAGAAAGAATACCATGGTAAGAGATGGACAGGATGTTCTATCAGAGCCTGGTATCCGGTTCTCTCTGAAGCAGAGGTACTCAGGTTCATCCGTGGCTCCTCACGTGCCATCATAACCACAGAGCAGGCAACAATGAGTAACTCAGCAGGTCTCACAGTTTCAGTTAGTCATGAATTAGAGAGCAGCTCGGCTGGAGGCTTTGGCTGGCTCTCCCAGGGGGTTGCTGTCAGGATGCCTGCTGTGATCATTAGAAGGCTTGGCTGAGGCTCCTGGATGTACTTTAGGCTGCCTCATTGCCCCAGCTGGCAACCTGTTCTCAGATCTCCACCATCAGGGCCTTTTCAGAGTACCGTTTGAGCATCCTGGCTTGACATGGATGGACGTCTCTTAACACGAAGGATGAGTGCGGTACAGAATGCATGGGGACTGTCAGACTTAGCTTTTGGGTATGTGCGTGTATGCATTCTGGTGGAAGTGCATGCGCACATGTATGCACATGTGTTTGGTGGCCAGTGGACAGACATCCTTAGGTACCATTCACTCTCTCTTTGAAGCAGAGTCTCTCAGTGGCTTAGAGCACACCAAGTAGGCTAAGCTGGGCGGCTGCCCGGTGAGCTACAGGGATCTACTTGTCTCTGTCTCTCCAGCATTAGGATTACAGGTATGCTCCACCATGCCTGCCCCTACATTGTCCTTTTAAGTATGGAAGAAAACTACTTCCCAGTGAAGTCAGGAAGCAGGGACTTTCTGGGGTTATGGTAGAGGCTAGCTCTCAGAAAGTGTAGGGATCCTTACTCAGGCTTCCAAGGTGTCTGTGTGTCTGTGTGTCTGTGTGTCTGTGTGTCTGTGTGTTCCCATGTGCATGCAGATGAGCATACATATATGTGCAAATGAGTGTAGAAGCTAGAAGTCAGCTTCACGTATTGCTCGCCAGGAGCTGGCCACCTTCTTTTGTGACAGGGTCTCTCATTGGGGGTTATCAATTAGGCTAGCTAGCTAGCCAGAGTCCCAAGGATCCACCTCCTTCTGTCTCCCCCAACACTCACCTATCATAGATCTCAAGCACGCACCTATCCAGATTTTAACATGACTGCTGGGAATTGAACTCAGGTCCTTGTGCTTGCTAAGCAAGTGCTTATTGGCTGAGCTATCTCCCCTGCCTGAGCTTCCACTCTGATCTGATGTTGCTGTCACAAGCCTTACTTTTTCTCAGCGTTGAATTCTTCTTACCTTAGAAGAAATACAAAGGTAGAGGCACTTCTCTACATCATTGACAAGAAGTCTCTTTTTTTTTTTTAAGGTTTTTCCGAGACAGGGTTTCTCTGTATATCCCTGGCTGTCCTGGAACTCACTCTGTAGACCAGGCTGGCCTCGAACTCTCGAACTCAGAAATCCGCCTGCCTCTGCCTCCCGAGTGCTGGGATTAAAGGCGTGCGCCACCACCGCCCGGCTAACAATACTCTTTACATATGATTAATTTATATTGATCAGTTGTCACGTTCTAGTCTTATCTTTTTTAATTTTATGTAATTTTTATCTCCATTGCTTTCACGCGTACAAAGCCATTTCTATTAAAGGAAAAATCCTGTCGACCAATTGAACTTTAGAGTTTGAAGGGGAAAAAAATGCTTTAGAAATTAAGGAGTTCAAAAATGAGAGCAGATGCTCCAGCCTCAGCCTGCAAGATACCTCGGTCTACAAGGTGCTGGGATTATAGACGTTAGGAAAAAAGTATCAGCTCAGGACCCCAAGACCAAGTTCTCAGCTCAATGGAGATTTATTTGCCCCAGAGAGACAGAGGGTGGGGAACAAGAGACAAAGACAGGAGAGAGAGAGGATGAGGGAAAAAGGGAAGGAAACAAGGGAGAGGAAGGAGGGGTGTTTGTCCCCAGGGAATAAAGGAATAAAGGAAGTGGACCATAGGAAAATGTCATTGGTTTATAAAGGTAAAAAGGGAAAGCCTGTGTTAGGATGAGACATTTAATTTTAACTGGGCGTGTTAATTAGATGAGCCAAGGGGAGCTTTTGATTGCTGGACTTCAATACTTTGATAGCTGGACCTTGGTGGTCAGCCTCAGGAGGAGGAAGTGGCCAAATAAGGCAATAGACCTTGGTGACTAGCTTTAGAAATGTCACCTAACAGGTTTTAGCAAGGCAGAGGACATGGGGGACAAGGGCTAGGCCGGCCAGAGCCATTCCTGCTGTGGTCAAGCTGGCCAGAGTCCCTTCAATAGATATGTACCAACTGATCACAAATTGTTTTCATGTGTGTACTGAAAGTATCTCACGGGCCGGAGATGTGACTCGGTGGGCTATGTGTTTGGTTTTGATTTCTTGGTCACTACCACTCTCGGATCAGAATCGGTTTACTGTTTTTGTTTGTTTGTTTGTTTTTTGCGATCACCACGTGCAGTTGACCCCCATCTAGTGTCATAACCCACAGTTTGAGAAGCCGTAGTCTATGGAACACCATTTCAAATTTGTGTATGTTTGTGTGTGTTTTAAAGATTCTAAAAATTGCTTTTAATTAACTCCAGTGAAGGAAGTGGTTACCAACTAGACAGTGTTTATAGAAAAAAATGGAAGTGCAACAGAAAATAACTTAACTGGCTACAGCTTATTCAACTAACTAGCTGGTTGGTCACAGTTTCATTAGCCATGCGGTTTCAGGGCTTTCTGCAGCCAACCCCATCGGATATTGGTGGGGTCTGTTGGGTCTAGTTGTATGCCAGTACTGAGTTCATTTTTATTTAACTCTTCCTACCAAGAAATTAACAACAGAGCTGTAGAAATGGCTCTACGGTAAAGTGTTTGCAACACAAGAATGAGGACCTGAGTTCAAACCCCAGAGCCCACCTATAAAAATAAAATAAAAATTAAAAGCCTGGGTAGGGTGGTGCTTACAATCTCCACACTGGGAAGGTAGAGCCAGGAGAATCCCTGGGGATAGAGGGCAGCTCATCTCATGGTGAGTTCCAAGTTCAGTGGAAGACTGTCTCCAAAAACAAGGTGGACAAGTATGGTGCCCAAGGAATGACAGCCAAGTTTTGTCTTCTGGCCTCTACACACATACACATGCAAATGAATATATATACATAGGCATATCTGTGTATAAGAACACACACAAAACATACAAAAAAAAGTTATAAGCACACTGCTGCATAATCTCTCAGTACTACAAAACCTGACTGAGAGGCTGAAGAGATGGCTCAGCTGTTAAGAGCACATACTACAACTCTTGCAGGGGTCCAGAGTTCAAGTCCCAGCACCTACACTAGACAGCTCATAACCACTTGTAATGCTAACTCCAGAAGATAAGATGGCTCCAGCTTCCAAGGGTTCCTATAATCGCATACATATCACATATATAATCTACAAACAAACACAGGGGCAATTCTGATGCTAAGATCCTGTTCCCCAGTTGGTTCTTGATCTGTCAGTAAAGAAAGCCATGGGCCAATTGCTGGGCAAAAGAATCAGGCAGGCCTTCTGGGTCCCTGGAGGAAAGGCTGATGCAAGGGAGGAAAGGAGAATTTGCCATGCTTTGGAAAGAGAAAAGCTAAGCCAAGCTATAGTGGTGATCTGTGGCCACTCCTACAGGCTGGTGGCCAGGGGCATTTAGCAGGGTCTAGATATGACTGAGCAGCTAAAGTTTAGGGCAGGTGAGAGGTGCAGAGATAGGAATATTGATAAGGGCACGCTAGTCAAGGGAGTTTAATAATGCCCAGCAATTGTGCCAAGAAGGCAAGTTGAAAATGAACAACTGTGTGTGTCTTTGATCCATGGATTCAATGGAAGCCAGGTGGAAACTGGTAGCGCAACCCATTCCCCACGCTTAGGCAGGATAGCAAAAAGCTACATGTAACAAACAAATGCATGTAATTAAAAAAATCTTTAGAAAAATACAACCATTAGAAGCCATCATGTTTTATAGACTATAACTTCTCACACTGTGGGTTATGACACTGGATGTGGGTCATCTACATGTGGGAAATCACAAAAACTTGGCAACAGTAAAAGGATTCTGACCAGATAACAAACAAAAAGTTAATTCAAAATCAAACACATAGTGTTTCTGGATGCATCTATCCAGGGTGTGAATTCACTGAAGCCTTGGTTCTGAACACACAGCACGTGTCCATAGTACTGTGTAATACAGTCATGACACACATCATCAACTTCATGACAACCCTGGGCTCTGACTGGAAACTACTGCGTGTTATAGACTACAGCGCTTGTAATGTATATATGAAGGCTTCTGCCTTTACAGAAACATGATGGGTTCATTACTATGGCAAACAAAAGCCAGTTAAGAGTTTCCTGTGTCACTTCTCAGCATGTAAGTATCCAATTAGGATACTTTGGGTTTGTAGTGTGTTAGAAGGCTTAGTTTTTAAAAATTAACCTTCAAGTTGATGACTTGAATTTCACTTAAAAAATGGCTGCATTGAATTTCAGCTTGGGATTCAGACAGTTTCCAGCACACGTACCTCTTTTTGAACTACATAGTTATGCAAAGCGGTGTTCATACCATGCATCAATTCTGAGAAAAGTTTGGCACGGTGTCTGGCGGTGTCAAATGTTCACCTAAGACTTAATTACTTCTGAAAAAAACAAACAGACACATTTATCTCATTAATATGCAAATTTTCCTTTCTTTTAAGAAATGGTAAAAGATTATGTATATAAAAGTTGTTTTAAGATACATTTCTTTTAAGGTTTATTTTTAACGTGTCTGTGAGCGGCAAGTGCTTACACATGTGAGTGCCTACAGAGGCCAGAAGAGGGTTTGTCTCCCAAACTGGGGAGTCAAGAGGTTGTGAGCTGTTCCAGGAACCAAATGGTTCTGCAGGAGCAGTCAATACAAGTTCTTACCACCAAGGTATCTCTCAAGCCCTGTAATACATTTCTTCAGGAGGTTTTGTCAACAAATGCTTGTACATCTATTTTTATTCACCTATACATTAAAATATCTCATGTGATGATGACCTGCACTTGAGTTCCTGGAACCAGCATGGTGGAAGAAAAGAATGCCTCATGGCTGCTCTTCTACCTCCACATGCATAGCATACTATGTACATGCACACACACACACACACACACACAAACACACACATATGTATATATGTATATACAAATATACACTTAATTGATTAAATACAAAAAAACAACCCCACTCTCAGGTAAGAAGGGTTAACAAATGGAAATCCTTAAGAGGCCCTGATAGTTACACCTAAGAACGTGATAAATAAGGAGTAACTCAAATTGCCAAGCTAGATGGAAACCAAGATCAGCAACATATCCATAAATAAGGCTGCCTGTTCCATCCTGGAGGTTGCTCGGAGCCTCTCTGTTTTGATCAAGCTCCATCACCAGGGAGGCTTTGGACACCAGACTCCCAGGGTTTCTGATGCAGATATCCTGGGATGTGGGGTCAGGAAATTTCCTTCTAATAAGTCCCAAATGATGCTATCAGCAACTGATGTTGGTCTTTGACCAACACGGTTAGGCAACTGTGTTGGCTCAGACACCTCCCATTTCCATATTTCACACCTAGGAAAATTACTTTGGGCGTTCAGGAGCTTGCTGTCAGTCTAACAGGCATGGTGATGGACATTGCTGCTGAGAGATACTCAGGCTTCATCAGAGGAAGAAGGGAAGAGCTGCAGTGCGGCTCCAGGACTCCAAGAGAATGGCAAGTTGACACAATATTAGAGGAGAAACATCCAGCTGGTGCCAGATGTGATGAGTGGAAGATGTGCCAGCAAAAGATCAGTCGATTTAAATTAAAAAAATGAGGCCATGATGGTATCTCACGCCTGTCATTTCAGCTACTTAGGAGGCTTTGAAGAAGTGGTGTCCCAAGTTTGAGTCCAGTCTGAGAAACAGGGAGTTCAAGGCTAGCTGTGGCAACTTAGTGAGACCCTGGCTCAAAAAAAGGTGGGGCTGTAGCTCAGTGGTAGAGTGCTCAGTGGTAGAGTGCTCACCAAGCATGTGTGAGACCCGGGGTTCAATCCTTAGCAATACACACACACATACACACACACACACACACACACACACACACACACACACACACACGGGGGAGCAGATAGACAGAGAGAGACAGAGAGAGACAGGTAGAGAAAAACAGAGACAGCAAGAAAGAGAGACAGAGAGAGAAAGACAGACCCAGAGACAGTGATAGACTGAGAGAGAAAAAGAGACAGAGAGACAAAGTATAAAGAGACAAACAAAAAGAAGAAGGAAGAGAGACAGAAAAATAGAGCCAGAAAGGGAGAGATGAAGAGATAGAAGTAAAAAGAGAGACAGATGATAGAGACAGAGAAGAGACAGAGACAAACAGAGAAAAGAGAGACAGAAAGAGGAAGATACAGGAAGACAGACAGAGATAGACAGAGATAGACCAAGAGAGACAGAGAAACAGAGACAAGGAATAGAGACACAAACAGAGAGAGGAAGGAGAAGAGAGAGAGGGGAGGTAAGGAGGACAGAGGAAGGGAAGGGGAAGAAGGAAAAGAGACAGGATGGGGGTGAGGTAGAAGGAGGGAAGAAAAGAGGAAAGAGATGGAAAGAAGGAAGATCTCAAAAAATGAAATGTTCTTATATTTTCAAGCCTTGGTCCCATGCACCAAATCCTTCACAGCAATGAACACACTTCATTTCACAGAACCACCTCCCTGCAGCCTTCCTCAGCAGCCAGCCTCACGCAGGTAACCTCTAGTCTTACACATAAAAAAAATCATAGCTATTAATAGATGCTTACTAGCTGGAGTCTGCTTTTTCTTTACTTTAGCTTTTCCTCTCAATTATGAAAGTAACATATGCCCACTGTTGAGACTCTAGACAACACCTCCACCCTCCTACCACACAGAATGTCACTGTCAACTTCTTAGCCTGTCCCTATTCCTTAAAGGCAGAGCAGACTTTCCATTGCAATGTAACTGCAGTTGGTCAATTTTTCTTACGTGTCATGAACATGGGGCATGGAGAAACCTCACCTACCCAGGAGTCAAGAGCTCCAAGCCACGTTACCCCCTGTCAACCATGGCTATAGAAATAGCTTGTCTAGCATTCCAGGCAGAACGCAGGCCAGAGTCTGAAGGATTTGTTCTTGTTGCTGCTGTTTTCAGCCTTAAAAATTTATTTACTTTTAATTATGTGTATGAGGGCTATATGCACATGTGTACACACAGTCAAGGGTATTGAATCCCCTGCAACCAGAGTCACAGACAGTTGTGAGCCACCCAACATGGAGACTAGAAACCAAACTATAGAATCTTTACTAGAGCAGTACACCCTCTTAACCATGGAGCCATCGCTCCTTCCCAGTGTGTTTGGATTACAACGACTGACTGTGATTCCAGGACTTAAGCAGAAATGGAAAGCTAGAGGAGGGACAGAGGAAAAACCAGACAGGGAAATGATTGGGGATGGAGAGATAGAAGCCAAATCTAGAAAGATTCTTAGAGAGCAGCTGCAAGTATTCCCACAGGTAGGAAGGAGTCCATAGTTGACAGGGGTACTGAGCAGTCCTGTAGTTAGGTATTTGGGGACTGAACAAGTCAATTTGGTAAGCTGGTCTGTTTTAGTCCATTATCTAAGGATAGTGATTTGTGCATGTATAGGAGGGGTCAGAGGTCATTCTCAGCTGTCAATCAGATCCTTTCTCCCTTATTTCCTTCAGATCATCTCCCACTGACCCAGAGCTCACCAAGTAGGCTAGGCTGGGAGGCCAGTAAGACTCCAAGGATCCACCTCTGCCTCCCAGCCTCGGGTTACTAACTCGCTACCATGACAAGATCTTTTGTTTTTAAAGCATAGATTCTGGGGATCAAATCTCATGCTGATGTACCAAAAACCTTATGGAGTCATTTCTCCAGCCTGCAACTTGTGTGCTTTTATGCTAGGATATTGACTGGGTCTTGGATATTGCACAGATCTGTGTGGCAAACTAGACATTGCCACTGTCTTAAGAACTGACTGTGAACCCCCACCCCATCATATGTTGAATACTCAGTAACCTGTTGGTGGTGCTATTTTGGGAGGCTCTAGAAACTTTAGAAAATGGGACCCAGCTGGAAGAATTGCGTCCTTGGAGGGTTATGTCCTTGAGGGTATATTATTGCTGGCTGCTTTCTGCTCATATAGGGATTACAAGTATACACCAGTGCACCTGGGTCTTGGTGTAGTGCTCAGGATGGAACCCAGAGCTGTATGCATGCTAAGCCAGCTCTCTATCAGCAGAACCATACTTCTAGGCCTCCTTTTCAATAGTTTAAGTGTAGAAGCCCTATTGCCTTTTCTTCAGAAAGAAAAGAGACAAACAGGGATGGCTGGGTGACCACTGGGGTCAACAGCGCTGTTGAATCTGCTGAGATCCTCATTATTATCCTTGTGATTGTTTGCAGTCTATAAGACTTGTAGAAAAGCCCAAAGTAGTTCCTGAGGTCAAGAAGGAGAGATTGTTAAAGGGTTCTTGCAACAAATGAGCTCATGTAGACACCAAACAGTAACTGGCTCTCCCCCTTCCCACCAACCTAAGGAAGACATTCTAGAATACAGATGGGGTCTTAGTGTGTAATATAAGGAAGGAACTGAAGATCACACTTGTCAATGGTCACAACCAGCTAATAGTATTGTTTTATAGCAATTCCCACAATGGTTGGAAGCTTCTCAACAGGCAGGAGGCAAAGAAAACTTACAAGGCTCAGAAAGTTCCTAAGATTTACAAGATTCACAAGCTTTCCTTCCCCAGGATTTTATATATAAACAGTAACAGTTGCCGAGGAGAGGAGCTTCTGTTCTCAGCTGAACTGCCTATACATTCTGAATAGAGCTTCAAGGATGCAGATGTTTTTGAGTTGTACTCATGCTAGAGTGGGTTTTCCAGTGACAGATGGTGTCCTTTGAAGTTGTCCATGCTCCTATAATTAACTCTTCACCCACATTCCTGTAAATAACCCCAGTAAACTCACTGGTCTGCTGTTTGATCTGTTCCCTTTCAACTATCACTGCTCCTGTATCCCCAGGAATGTTGAATAGGAAGGCCATCCTCCAGTCCTGTATCCAAGCCTTTTCCTTTCTACCTCTCCATCATTACATCAAGTCCCAAGGCAAACTTCAAACAGAATTTCTTATTTCCTCCCCTATAATAACCCTACAATAATGCCAAGTTTACAAGAACTTGATACATGGAAGGAGAAGAATACAATGAAGTTTCCAAAGTTATCAGCCAAGCCCAGTAGTGGGTGCCTATAATCAAGGACTTGAGGCTGTGGCAGGAAAATCAAGGTTTCGAGGCCAGCTTGGGATACATAGAAAGACACTGTCTCAAAAAGTAAACAAAAGTTATGGCTGAGAGAGACAGAGACACAGACACAAAGGCAGAGACAGAGAGAAAGAGAAAGAGGGAGGGAGAGAGGGAGGAAACAAGGGAGGGAGGGAGGGAGGGAGGGAGGGAGGGAGGGAGGGAGGGAAGAAGGAAGGGAATGTTGGGTTAGAACAACACCTGAGGTTACCTTTGGGCTTCTACATGCACATGAACCCACACATATACCAAGGTCTTACAAGTAATGACTTACTATCTAAGAGGCTCTTGAACTGGATGCCAGGCACTCCGTGAGCCTCACAGACAGGCACAGAATACCCTGTTTGGACCAGACCATCTAGAACACAACTTGTAGGCCATATCCCTCAGAAAGGAAGTTGTGAGGGCAGCTAGTTAAATTCCACCATCTCCAATATCAATTCCCTGCATAAATGCTGCAGGTCATAATTTTAGGACTGGCACCAAGAGATAGTTGGTTTTTCAGAATTGCAGTTGATTTTATTTTACCCTTGACAATGTTGGCTAGAACTCCACTAAAGAAAGAACATCAGGAAACAGATTTAATTAGGAAGACGAGCTCAGTGCTTAGTAAGACTTCTTGTCAGCCGGGCAGTGGTGGTGCATGTCTTTAATCCCAGCACTTGGGAGGCAGAGGCAGGCAGATTTCTGAGTTCGAGGCCAGCCTGGTCTACAGAGTGAGTTCCAGGACAGCCAGGGCTGTACAGAGAAACACTGTCTCGAAAAACCAACCAACCAAACAAACAAAAAAAGCATTGTTAAATCAATATGAGAAATGGTGACTAGGACAATAGAGATGGGAGAGGTGAAACAAAGGACCACTGAGAGTTTATTGGTTTGTTTGTTTATTGTGATACTGGGATTTGAACTCAGGGCCTTGTCCATACCAGGCAAGCACTCTACTCTGAGCTATAGCTCTACGCCTCCTTTTAAATTTTTTCTTTCAGTTTTAGAGACAGCCCCTCACGTATTCCAAGATGACCTTGACTGGCTGTGTAGTCAAAGATGACCTTAAACTCCTGACCCCTCTGCCTCCATCCCTGTGAACTAGGATTCCAGCATGAAGCATTTTAGCTGGTGTGTGGGTGGAAACCTAGGCTTCCTATAATCTAGGATGAACCCCCGGGGCTACATCCTCAGCCCATGAGATACTTTCAGTACACACAGGGAAACAGTCTGTGAGCTGGCCATGTTGGTACACATCGGTATTTCCAACAGCTGACAGGCTGAGGTGGGGGAAAGGGTAAAATAAGTCAACCTTCACCAGAAATCGAAGGGACACCATAATTGAAAAATAACACGATAATAGTTTTCTCCTTAATTACTGTTAGAAGGAAGGTCCCTTTGACCAATTAAATTTAGTAGAGCTTCCGTGCACAAACCAAAATACAGAAATGTGATTCAGGTCTGGGGAAGCCTATTGTTGAATGAAGGCTGGAAGAGGTGGCTTTGAGCACTCCAACCAAGAACACCATCTAACAACACTTAGAGAAACTGGAGGTGGAGTGGGAGGTCTGGGGAGTGCGTCTGTGTGTGTGTGTGTGTGTGTGTGTGTGTGTGTGTGTGTAACATAGAAAACCAGAAGCTTGACACAGCAACTGGAAGTGGAGCATAGAAAACAATCGGCCAAAGCTTAATCCACGAGTTGGTCAGTGACTTACAGCTTAACATTAATTGATCTCGGCTAATTCACTGTTGGGGGTGGGTCTCAGTCAACCTGCAGAAGTTCAGTGACTGTGATTAACTTCTGATTGGGTTGACTGCATAATGCAGGTATGTGGTCCACGCTTGTCTCCTCCCGGAGACTTTATTTAGCGCCACCGGCTGCGTCTAAGAATGAATTAAGGGCTGGCAATATGGCTCAGCAGGTAAGGGTGCTTGCCACCAGGCTTGATGACCTAAGTTCAACCCCTTGGAACTACACGGTAGAAGGAGAAAAACAACTCCCACCAGTTTTCTTCTGGCCTCCACCAGTGTGTAGTTGCCTGTGGAGCAATGTACACCCAAGTGAATAACTGTAAGGACACAGTAAGTTTTTAAATGAATGACTTAGGTGAGCAAACCCGTATACTGCCAGGAAATCGTATATTGTTAAGAGTGCTTGCTGCTCTGTCTTGTGGACCGGAGTTTGAATCCCAGTTCCCATGGCTGGCAGCTCACAAATCTGTAACTCCAGAGGATCTGGTGCCCTCTTCTGACCTCTTTGAGCAGGAATGCTTGTGCACATGCACACACACACACACACACACACACACACACACACACACACACACAAATAAATGATAAAAATATACATAAATCTTATAAAAATCAATTCCGAGTCTACGAATCTGACACCTAGAATCTGTCAGCAAGTGCAGCCGTAAGGGTGGAATATTGCACAATTATTAAAAATAATGTCATTACCTTTTAGTCACTGGAAAAGTCCCTCTAGAGATTAGATTTATGGTGTAATTACGTAGATGTTCTACCGCTATTATAAATTCATTTATTTTCTTCTATTATGCATCCCTTTATAGTCATCTGTTAACTCCGTTTGTATTCATCGAGGAAAGCTGCAAGAACTGCAATAAATCTGATGGTACTTGTTATTATCGATCTCAATAAAAGGGAAGATAATTTTTGGTCTTTCTCCTTGTTTTTATTTCCAGAAATTTCTATGATTAGGCAGTATGGAATATTTTGTTGTTTTTTTTAATTGCATTCATTTATTTACTTGGGAGAGCGGATCATGCAGTCTGGTGTATGTGTGTGATTCAGGGGATAACTTTCAGGAGTCAGTTCTGGTTTTGCTCCTTGTAGATCCTGGTGATTGAACTCAGGTCTTCAGGTTGGGTGGCAAGAACCCTTACCTGCTGAGCCATATTGCCAGCCCTTCATTTAACTTGACAAATGCCTACCTATTGAGCTATCTTGCACCCCCACCCCTTTTTTAGATCAGGACCTAGCTATATGCCACTTGCTGGCTTTGAGCTTTTGGGGGTCTTCCTGCTTCAGCCTTCCAAGTGCTGGTGTTATATGCCTAGCTGTATTAGTAAGGATTCTCTAGGGTCACAGAAGTTATGGAGTATCTCTATATATTATGGGAATTTATTGTAATGACTTACTGTCTGCAGTCTAGCTAATGCAACAATGGGCAGCTGTGAATGGGAAGTCCAAGAATCTAGTAGTTGCTCAGTCTGTGAGGCTGGTCATTTCAGCTGGTCTCCTGTAGAAGCTAGAATCCTGAAGAAGTAGATTCCAACAGATGTGGTGGCAAGTAAGTGCAGGCAGGCCAAGAAGACTCTTCTTCCGATGTCCTCATATAGGACTCCAGCAAAAGGTGTGGCCCATATTAAAAGGTGTGTACCTACATGCCTGGATCTGGTACTTGCTTTGTGCCAGGCTGGCCTTGAATTCAGAGATCTGCTTGCTTCAGTCTCCTGGGATTAAAGTCTTGTACTACCTTGCCTGGGCCTAAGCTTTTCTTGGCCACTATGCCTCAAGATCTCCATGTTAAGATATGAGTAAGAAGCCTGTGTCTTCTAGCCTCAAGATCTGGATCACAGGTGTGCCCTCCATTTCTGGATTGTAGTTCATTCCAGATGTAGTCAAGTTGACAACCAGGAATAGCCATCACACTCAGTATCCCTGCCACTTCTGTTTTCTTATGTATCTGAGAAAGTTAACAAACTCTCAGATGAATAAATTGCATTATAAAACAATTGTTTTCCATGGAAAAATAAAGAAGAGCTGGATTTGAAAGATGTATATATATATGAATATGAAACCAGTTTGGTGAAGCACAAAGCACGAAGCTGATGTCCAAGCAAACACAAAATCCAAATGAATCACAGCCACCAGATGCCAGGAGAGGAGGGTTAGGTACCGAGTGGAGTTGGCTCAGTGGCAGCTGCCCACCCCAAGCTGCTATGTGGCCTTCAGCTGTGGAGGCCACAGAAAACCCACTGCCAAGTGAACAGATGGGGCTCCACACATACCCAAGTTCTGTGCTGACAAACTCACTCTAGGAGAATGTCTGAACTGATGTTCTAATTGAAAAAGAAATTCAAAGCAGTTTAAAGGCTAGGGGTGTGGTTCAGTCGGGAACGTTCTTACGTACCACACAAGAACCATGGGATCTAGTCTCACCACCCTATATAAGGGGGGGTGGGGTAGAGGCAGGAGGATCAGAAATTTAAGGTCATCCTGGCCACAAATTGAGTTGGAAGCCAGCCTGGGCTCATGACACTGTGCCTCCAAAGCAGGGAGAGGTGGAAGACAATTTTTAAAAATCCATTTGAAATCAATATTGTCTGTTTCAGCCTGTGGGTGAAATGAATTGCTCAGTGACTTTGGCAGAAGAAAAAAAGTAACCAGAAAGTGACCAAAAAGGATATATAATTGTTATTTCCCAAAGAGCATTCCAAAGTTCTACTGAAAGTCATTTGCTAGTCATTTGGGTAAGAGCAAGGGTTATTTTCAGTTGACGCATCCTCCAAATGCTTGGCACACAGTGTGTCATATCCTCCAAGTCCCTGGCACACAGTGTGTCATGCAAATTAGATTTCCAGAAGGCATGGAATGTTCACCGAGACTTACACAAACAGATGGCACATGCCTATAATTCCAGGGCTTGGGATGCTGAGGCAGAAGGATTGCTCTGAGTTCCAAGGCAGCTCAGCTACACAGTAAGACCCTGTCTCTAAAACAAACAAACAAAACAATCCCCCAAACCAAAAAACCAAAACCACATACAAAACAAACAAACAAAAAACCCACAAGAAACAAACAAAATGAGGAGGGGGGAGAGAGGGAGAGAAGAGAGAAGAGAGAGAGAGGAGAGAGGAGAGAGGAGAGGAGAGAGGAGAGAGGAGAGGAGAGAGGGAGGGGGAAGGAGGGAGGGAGGAAGAGAGAGAGAGAGAGAAAGAGAGAGAGAGAGAGAGAGAGAGAGAGAGAGAGAGAGAGAGAGAGAGAATGGGGAAACAGAAAACAATAAAAGGAAGTGAAGACCGATTCCATTAGGTTTAAATCTTGTCTTGCCCTGAATCTAGTTAAGATTTGTGCTCAGGGGCCAGAAAAAGTGGCCAGTTGCCTGTGGAAGCCGGTTGGGACTCATGCAGATAAGTCCTCTCAAGCAGAAACAAGGCTGCAGCCCCTACACTGTCTTGTTTGACTAAGTGTGTTATTTTTCCAACTTACGCTATTTTAATTTTTCAGGGCATATTTCTAACTCTTTTTTTTTCTCTGCTAGTGTCATAGAAAGCAGTTTAGGAGTCAGGGCTTTTTCTGGTTACCTTCTGAACTGTCTCATCAGCAAGTATGTAGTCTGTTGCTGCTCTGACAAAAATACCACAGGCTGGGTAGGTTATAAAACACAGAAGGGTGGCGCTCACAGCCTCAGCAGTTGGAGCATGATCAAGCTCTGCTGATGGCTCTTTTGCAGACTGTAGAGAGCTGACTTCTTGATC
>NW_021604614.1:6189752-6211557 GCF_004785775.1 Grammomys surdaster | reverse complement strand
TCTGCTGATGGCTCTTTTGCAGACTGTAGAGAGCTGACTTCTTGATCACTCATAGGACAAGAAAGAGTGAGACAGATGTGTACACATGTGGAAGCCAGAGGTTGATATCTCGTGTCTTCCTGTTTTTAAAACAGGATCTCTTCGCTGGGCAGTGGTGGTACACACCTTTAATCCCAGCACGTGGGAGGCAGATACAGGCAGATTTCTGAGTTCGAGGCCAGCCTGGTCTACAGAGTGAGTTCCAGGACAGCCAGAACTACACAGAGAAACCTTGTCTCGGAAAGAAAGAAAGAAGGAAAGAAAGAAAGAAAGAAAGAAAGAAAGAAAGAAAGAAAGAAAGAAAGAGGGAGGGAGGGAGGGAGGGAGGGAGGAAGGAAGGAAGGAAGGAAGGGAGGGAGGGAAAAAGAAACACACACAAAAAAAAAGAAAAAGAAAAAAGAAAAAAACAGGGTCTCTTCACTAGGTTTGAAGTTTGCAGAGTTAAACTGGCTGGGCAGTGAGCCCCAGAGATCCTCCTGTCTTGCTTCTCCTGCTCTGGGAGAAGATGTGGTACCACCACACTAAGCTTTTGTCATCTGTTCTGGAGTTTGGATTCAGGTCCTCATGCATGCAAGGCAAACACTTTGTGAGCTGAGCTATCTTTCCAGCCCCGTAGAGTCTCTCTTATATATTGGACTTCCTTTGTGAAGACTCTACCTTCATGACCTAAGGACATCGCAGTAGCTGGCATCCCAGAATAAGCACCATGGTGGGTAGCCTTTGGATATATGCATTTAGGAGAACACACCCAGTGCTTGGGGTTTTCTAGTTTATTAGGTTCTCTGGGTCTGCTGTGACTTTGTCTCTAAATTATAGTGCTTTGTATCTTGGTGGCAATACATACTTCAGTTCCATTTGTCTTGACCAAAACCAGCTTATTACTAAAAATATAACGGGGTATTTGATTGTAGTAAAATAACCTCTAACCTATGGTTTTTTTAAATTATTTGACAGTTTTATACGTGTATACAATGAGCTTTCTTCTCTTCCACTCCCCTCCCCCAATCTCCTCTCTCATCCTGCCTCAACCTCCACCCCAGGAGGTTCTCCACAGGTCCCCCTCTGTGTCTTCTCTGTGTGACACACTAAGGTTAAAGTTTCTTGCTAGGAGTTGGTGGGGACTTGCTTACTAGAGCAAGGGCAGCTCATATGTGGCGCTACTACTGAGGAAATGACTCTCCTCATCCAATAGCCATTAACTGTCAATAGTCCCCAGGGGAGGGGTGGAGCCTTGCGGCCCTCCCTCCTTCCATGATGTACTGTTGCTGGGCAAGCATAGGCTGTGAGCTCTTGGGTACAATGGTTGTGCCCTGTCCAGAAAGCATTTTTTTCCTTCACATCTTTCCCTCTTCTGGCATTTACATTCTCTCTTTCCTGCCTTCTGTGACCTTCCCTGAGGGGTCACAGAAAAAGTTGGAGGGGGTGATATAGTAGCTTCATTTAGAGCTGAAGCTCCGCCATCATTTCTCCTCAGAGCTTTTGGTCAGTTATAGGTTTCCGCACACTCATTACTTGCTGCTGCAGAAGGAACCTTCTTTGATAAACACTGAGCCCCGCGCTCACCTCCAATGCTGTCTAGAGTCCAGGGCCCAGGAGATTTTATAATCATGAATATGTGATAGCTCCCATCAGATGTCCTTCGAGTCCGTGACAGCAGGAGCTGTGTTTATTCGTGCTTCACATAATTGACATGACGTGGTAGTCAACTAATTTCCTAATATTAAATAAACCCACCGTTGCTAGGATTGAGAGGGCTCATCACACTGGGTTGTTTCTTAACGTTGAATTTATAATGCAATTTAAAACTTTGATTTACCATTGATTTTGATTTTTTTCCTTCATCCATATTCATAATTAATGTGTCATCGTTTAGTCTTGAGCCATAGCTCTCCTAGGATGATAAAATTAATTTGTTTACTTTTTAAAGTTATTTTTGTGATCCATAGTAATTTCCGTATACTAAGGACTTTCTGAACTTGAATTTGAGCTGTTGGTTCACATAGACCCTCCTTCAACTGGAAACAGTGTTCTAATGTAGTTTTTGATTTTTGGTTTTTGTTTTGTTTTTGTTTGTAGATAAAGTCTCCATATATAGCCCAGGTTAACCTTGACCTTGTGTACTTACTTACTTTTTCTTTTTCTGAATCAGTAACTCACTCTGTAGCCGGACTGGCCTGGAGCTCACCCTGGAGCTCAGCTGAACTTGAACCTTCCAGCATAGTTCCTGCCTCAGCTTCCTAACCAACAATAAATCTCACTATGTAGCTCAGGCTATCCTGGAATTCATGATGTAGACCAGGCTAACCTCAAACTCAGAGACCAGTCTGCCTCCCAAGTGTTGGGATCAAGGCATATGCCACTATGCCTAGCCTTTCAGTAAACATTTAAAGTTATTTTTCAGTCTGTTTCTCAGAATGACTTAATATTTAGCACAGCACACATTTTTGCTTTTATGGTATTTATGGTATTTTTTTTGGTCTGGTATTCCAGATAATTGCTGATTTTACTATTTTTTTTTCGAGAAGTACACTTTTCTATTTAATGAGTAATTCTTTTTCCTTTTAGTTTTCTAGTCTGGTATTTTTAACATTCATTTTTTTACTCTGACTTCATTTCTTTTTCTTGTGATTTTTATCTAAGATTCTTATTCAATTATTATTTAATTTTTTTCAACTAAAGGATTATGACTTTTGTGTATGTGTATGTGTGAGTGAAGGTTCGGAGAAATCCTGATGGCTTCCTTGGAACAGGAACAACCATGGTGTAAAACGGAAAAACTCAGGCTTTATTCAGGATTGAGAGGGCGTAACTAAATAAAATATGAAAGTGTATAAAATAAAATATATTAACATTTTTATTATATAGCTATTACTATGAAACCCATAAATATACTTTTGGTTCAACATACTTTTTGGTGAATATTTTGTTTTTGATAGCAATCTTAACTAAATTTCATTTTTATTTTTAGTTGTTTTGGGTAGATAAAGCCTTATCCTTCCACTCCCTTTAATATTTCTGCATATTTTGGTCTCACTCCTGTTTGTAAGCTTAAACCATGGTGTGGGATTCATTTTTACAAGTCAGTATTGAACAATCAGTCCTCCAGCTGTGGGCCAATCCCTTGCTAGTTCTTTAATATCTTTGGCTTATTTGAGGTTCAACATCCCATGGCCATAGCTTTGTTTTTAGGGTGGTTTCTTTATTTTCTGTCTTTGGCTTTATTGATTGTTTTATATATTTGATCCTCTAACTTAATTAGAATGGTAGCCCTTATCGCTATAATCCCTTTACAGCTGCTTGTTTTTACCTTTGTGAAATAGAAGTCTAAAATGGTATTCTTTTTAATAGAAAGTCAAAGGAAGGGGAAAAGAGAGAAAGAGAGAAAGAAAGAAAGAAAGGAAAGGAAAGAAAGGAAAAGAAAAGGAAAGAAAAGAAAAGAAAAGAAAAGAAAAGAAAAGAAAAGAAAAGAAAAGAAAAGAAAAGAAAAGAAAAGAAAAGAAACATAGCTTTCAACCTCCTAAAAGGAATCTGGCTTAAGTTCATTTTCTTTGTCCGAATCTCAAGTTCTGTTTTTTAAAACTAAAATGCTGTAGAGTTATCTGCACTTGCAAGATATAATGAAGGAGGAACCTTGTCTACTTTACCAGGTCTCCTTTAGTGCTATCTTTGTTTGTTTCTCTTTCTGTTGCTGATAAAACATTCCAGTGAAAGTGACTTGAAGCAGAAAGGCTTGACTTTGGGTCTCTGTTCAAGGCAACACAGTCCATCGTGGTGGGAGACAGCACAGCAGAGGGAGTGAGTGTAAGGCAGTTGGTTACTTTGTATCAAGAAGCAGAGAGAGGCTGATGGGTACAGTCAGAGAAGAGAATATTATATTCCTTTGGGAAGAAGATCGCTGGAAGGTTGCTCATGTCCCAGGGGATGATCACCACATACATGTATGTGGGAAGCACTAAGTAGAGTTGGGGTTATTAGTAAGACGAATAGAGAAAACATGAAGCTGAGAAGAAGGCCGAGGATGCCAGGGAGAGTTGGTGGCAATGGCGGTGTAGTGCTGGCAAGAGACAAGAGGAAGACAACTGGTATTGACTTCTGACCTCTACACAGACATACATCCAAGAATTTTTTTTAAAGGAATTTGGCAGACAAAGAGTCTATCATGACATGGATTGTTTATACAAGGGTGCTCATGGTGATGAAATGACTTTGTGTCTTAAGTGTGATGTCTTCCTTAGTCTCTCTCTGCTTTATTTACTTACTTACTTACTTATTTATTTTTGAGACAGTCTCTTTCACTGTACCTAGAGTTCACCAATTAGGTAAGAATAGGTGGCCAGTGAGTCCCAGTGATCCTCTTGTCTCTGCTTCCACAGTGTTACTAATACAGGCATTCATTCCCATATCTGGACTATTTATGTAGGAGTTGGAGGTCTTGTCTTAGTTAGGGTTTTACTGCTGTGAACAGACACCATGACCAAGGCAATTCTCATAAGGACAATATTTAATTGGGGCTGGCTTACAGGTTCAGAGATTAAGTCCATTATCATCAAGGTGGGAACAAAGCAGCATCCAGGCAGTCACGGTAGGAGGAGCTGAGAGTTCTACATCTTCATCTGAAGACTGCTAGCAGAATACTGACTTCCAGGCAGCTAGGATGAGGGTCTTAAAGCCCACACCCACAGTGACACACCTACACCAACAAGGCCATGCCTACTCTGACAGGGCCACACCTACTCCAACAAGGCCACACCTTCTAATAGTGTTACTCCCTGGGCTGAGCATATACAAACCATCACAGACTTGTTCTGTTACACGCTCATTGTTATGACTAAATACTTGGCTAAAGTGACCAAAAGGGGAGAGATTTCTTTTGCTGGGAAGTTAAGAGGAAGAGAAGGGAAGTGGGGAGAGCAGCTCTTGGCTGTGGTAGTGGAAGTGTGGGGCTGCTTGCTTATATCTAGATGGACCAGGATACAGAGAGTAGGGGTGGAGCAGTTCTGGGACCCATCTGCTTTTTGTTCCATTCCATGTCCTCAGCACATGAAAGAGTGCCTCCCATTGGGTTTTCCCCTCCTCAGCTAATCCTCTCTGGAAATGTTCTTACAGGCATATCCAGAGATGAGTCTCTGGCATTAATGTCCTAGGCACTAAAAGGAAAACTTTCAATGTTTTTAACTATATGTAGATGTGTATGTGTCTCCATGTAAGCATGTGCGTGTGAGTTCAGGGGGACAGAGGAAACCAGAGACATCCAAATCCCTGGGACTGGCATCATAGACAACCTTGAGCCACTTCACATGATGCTGGGTCTTCTGGAAGTTCAGAAAATGTTCTTAACCACTGAGCTGTCTCTCCTGCACCCCTCCGCTCCCCCCACCAGATGTTTCTTTTTAAAGACTTATTTTATTTTAAATTATGTATATGCATAATCAAATGCATGTGTGTTTGTGCATGGGAATTTGCAGACGAGTGCATGTGCCCATGGAGGTCAGAAGGAGGCATTAGCTTTCCTGGAGCTGCAGTTGCAGGTGATTGTGAACCATCAATTGGGTGCCAGGAATCAAAACTTCAGTCCTGTGCAAGAGCACCCACTGAACTGCCAGACATTCTTCCATGAGTTAATTTTTATGTAAGGTGTGATTAAGCCAAGGCTCTTTTTGGAGACGGTCTACAGATGCCTACTTTCTCAGCACTAAGCCTGTCGCTTCTCCATCGGATTGCTTTGACAATCTTGCAAGGAAAAAAAATCAATAGAGTATATGTTATGTGGCTCTATTTCTGGGTCTCCAATTCTGCTTCATTGATTCTTGCATCTCTCTGCCAATACTGTACAGCTTCAGTTACTATAGCTATATATTAAGCCCTTCATATCGGCGAATTGGTTCCACCCACCTCACTCTTGATCACGATTGTTTTAGCTATTTTAAGGTCTGTCTTTCTATGTGAAGTCTAGGGTGAGCTTGCCCACTCTGTGTCTCTTTAAACTTTGTCCACAAAAATCTTTGCAGCCTGTAGATCAAGTTGGGGAAATTCACTTGCTTATTATTATTTGTCTTTCCGTCTATGAACAAAACTATCCCTCCAATTGTTTAGGCGTCTGGTATCTTTTATTCAGATCTTATTTTTTTTTTGAGTACATTGGTTCTGTAGCTACATTGATAAATTTATGTCTAAGTATTTAGTCTTCCTTATAGTGAACTGTAGTGTGGCCATCGTTTGTAAATAGCAATGTACTTGGTTTTTGTGTTGATCCAATTTGCCTGATGTTGCTGGGTACCAAGGGTTTCATGGATTTCACGGTTTCATTTGCAGCAAGCGCTGTGTATAGCTATGCTATATGCCCAGGCCTGTGTTCAGGATTTTTAAAAAAGTGTTTTTACTTGTTTGTTTAGTGTGTGTGTGTGTGTGTGTGTGTGTTTGTGTGTGTGTAGGGATATGGAGGCCAGAGGACAACCTCAAATATTGTTCCTTAGATGCTATACACCTTGTTTTTCTCAGACAGGTTTTCTCATTGGCCTGGGACTTGCCAAGGAGGCTAGGCTGTCTGGCCTGCTAGTCCAGGGCACCCCACAGCACTGAGATTATAAATGCTCACCACCATGAGGTGGTGTTGTTTGCTTGTTGGTTTTGAGTATGGGTTCTATGGATCAAGCTCAGGTCCTTGGATTTGCAAGCCAAGTACTTTAACAACTGAGTGATTTCTCCAATTCTAGAGAATTATTTTTAATTGAGCAATAAAATTGCATACAATTTAATTTACAATGTTCATGCTATTCTAATTTATACACACCCATATGTATGTGGTATGTATGAATGCATATGTGTATATTTCTACAGATACATAGGCATAGAGACACTCATTTTGAAATTGCTTAATTAAGATAATTGACTTATCCTTAACCTATTTAATATTTTTCAATGATTAAGTCATTTAAAATCTACTGTCTTAGCAATTTAAACATATACCTACATCATTATTAATTATGGTCATCATGAACAATAAGCCTTTTTTTCTTCTATTATTCTAGTGTGTGTGCAGTTTGTGGGCACACATTCACATGTACTCGTGTGTGTGTGTGTGTGTGTGTTTGTGTGTATGTGTGTGTAAATATGTTTTTATATACATATAGAGGCCCAAGGTTGATGTCAGGAATCAGTCTCCGTCACTCTCCCACCTTATTCTTTGAGGCAGGGTCTCTCAATCAAACCCCGAGCTCACTGATTTGGCCGGTCTCATTAGTTAGTCTGGTCTGGGTTTCCCCCTTCTCCACTTTCTGAGGCTGAAATTAGAAGTTGGCCCACCATGACCACCTGATATTTGGGAATCTAAGCTCTATTTCTCACACTTGTGTGACAAGAGTTTTAATCACTGAGCTATCTTCCCAGCCTCAATAAATTTTTTTCAAGATTTATTTTTAAGTGTGTTGTGTGTTGTGTACATTTGTGTATATATCTCTGTGTATGTGTACATTTGTGTGTGTGTGTGTGTGTGTGTGTGTGTAGTACTATTGAGACAAGAAGAAGGTCTTAGATCCCTTGGAGATGCAGTTACAGGAAACTTCAAACTGCCCACTATAGATGCTGGAAACCAAACTCAAGTCCTCTACAAAAGGAGGAAATGCCCTTAATTCCTGAGCCATCTCTTTGGCCTTCTTCTCAAATTAGATCTTTACTATGTATTCTACCCTAGCCTGGAGCCTGCAATCCTCCTGCCTCTCCTTCCCAAGTACTGGGATTATACTGGACCACCACATCTAGCTGGATTTCCTTTTAAGGGCTGAATGGTATCCCGCATTCATGCTGAGCCCACTTACTAGAGTTTTACTTTTTTATAGATTTATTTATTGTTATATTGTTTATTTTGTATTTATTTATAGATATTTTAATTAACTCTTTAATTTCATATAGTGTATTTTAGTCATATTCACCACTCTCATTCTTCCTGATACATCCCCTCCCCACACAACTGTGTGTCTTATTATTTCTCATTCGTTAGCCCACTGACTTCAATTTGTCTGGTTTCTATACTTCTGGGTGCAGGGTCATCCTCTGAAGCATGGTTGACCAGGATCCACACCCTCAAAGAATAGTGACTCTCTCACTATCAACTGTCCACAGCACCTCAGTTATGGAGGGAGACTCATGAACCACTCGATGTTGGTTGGCTTCATCTTGTTAACAGCTGATGGAGGCATCCACAGGTGCTGTGAGTTTATGAATGAAGTAGTCCTGTCGTGTCCAGAGCACACTGTTTTCCTCTGGTCCTCCCTGACCCCTGGCTCTCATCCTCCTCCTGCCCCTTCCCTTTCATCATGGTCCGTGAGCCTTGGGAAGGGGTATGATAGCGACTTCCCATTTGTGATTAAGCACTCCTGCAGTTTCTTACTCTCTGCACTTCTACCAGTTGAGAATGTCTGTGTTGAGCATCATCCTGTGCACAAACGAATCTTCTTTGATGAGACCTGAGAGCTGCTAAAATGCCAATTCAGGACTGGTCCACTTCCTGAGTCACCAGCAGTAGATGGAAGCTTCTGGAAGATGTATCATGGTGGGGTTGTGGCTGTTTTTTAATCCTAATGGTGGTTGGATTATTGTCAAGTGCTTTCTGTGTTGACCTACATGATGAAAATTCTCTCCTTTAATTTGTTGATATTACAATGAGCTCTCATTGATTGTGGGGGGCATCAGCTGGGGATGGAAACGAGGACCCTGTTCATGTTAGACAAGCACTGTACTGACTACAGCTCAGCCCACACGAGTTGAGGTTTGGCTATTGAACCTATGCCAAATGCTATTTGATGATCCTGATGTAGAGTTCTTTTTACAGTCTTGGGTTGAGTGTGCTAGCATAAATGCTGGGATTCTGACATCCAAGCTCGTAGGAGATATAACCTACAACTTCTTGTCATTCTTTCTTTTGGGTTGAGTTACAGGCTCACTTGTAAGCTCAGGATAACCTGACCTCACTTTGTTACCCTGGCTGGCCTTGAATTTGCAGGGAGCCTCCTGACCCAGCTTTTTGAGTGTTAGAACTGCTGGCATAATAACCACATCTGATTTCTTTCCTGTCCTTTCCCTCCTTTCATTTCCCACTTCCCTTCCTTCTCTCCTCCCTCTTTCCCTTTCCTGTTTCATTTGATTTTTTGTTGTTGTTGTTAAAATTTTCCTCTTTCTTTTTATCTTCCCTCTCCTTCCCTTTCCCTTCTCTTTCTCTTCTTTCCTCCCTTCCCCTTTCCTTTCTCTCCTCTTCTCTCCCCTTCCTTCCCTTTTCCTTCCCTTCCTTTCTCTCTTTTCCCCATCCTTTCTCTCCCCTTCCTTTGCCATTTCCTCCCCTCCCCTTCCCTTTCTTTTCTGTGATACTGTTTGCCTGACTTCTTTCCTTCCTTCCTTCCTTCCTTCCTTCCTTCCTTCCTTCCTTCCTTCCTTCCTCCCTTCCTTCCTTCTTTTCTTTCTTTCTCTCTCTCTTTTAAAATCAGGCCTCATAAAATAAACTGGGAAGTATTTGATGAGATCATAGAGATTGTTTATGGTGGAAATTATGTTAAATTGGTGTTAATTCATATTTGAATGGCCAGTTTCCTCATGGAGAGGAAAGCTGGGCTTGGATGTTTCTCTTGGTTCTTTTTTGGACGCTTTTAACCACAAACTCAATTTCTTTGATGATCATGGCACTCTTCAAATTGTTATTTCACCTGTCTGCATTTTAGTAGACTCCCCTGTAGGAGTCAGCCAATTCTGCTAAGTTGTTAAATTTCTGGGTGTAAATTGGTCCACAGAATTCCCTTACTAACTTTAATGGTTGCAGGGTTAACTGCAGCGTTCCCATTCTCTGCGTGAGATGCAATAATGCACCTGTGACAGTGGCTTCCCAAGACGAGTCCCATTATTTTGGATGCTAACGAAAAGTTAATTTAAAAAACCATCCATGTTATTGTTGGAATTAGTGATTGGTGTGCTTGTCTCTTTGCATTTGCTTATGGATTGCCGATTTTATTCACATCCTTCAAGATATTCTTTTTTTTTCTCAGTCACTATCCCTCCGCATTTTGCCTTTTACACTCATTATAGACTTCTTTAGGTCTTTCTTTTCTCCTAAGTTCATTCTCTTCTTTTTCCAGTTTCTTAGGCAGAGACTTAGAGTTTGGACTGACACAGTGTGTCTGCTTTCTGTGTTTATCTACTCTCAGATGTTTCCTTTCTTTGGACCATGCATTTAGAACTATTATTGGAATCTGAAATTTTCAAGTGTCTAGAGAATTCTTCAATTTGTTTCTTCCCTCTTTTCCTCCCTTCTTCCCCACCCTCTCTCTCCCTCCCTTCCTTTTTTCTCCACAGTGCTAGATGTTAAACCCAGGGTTCCCACATGCTAGGTAAGCATTCTTCTAATGAGTTATATCTGTAGGCTGCATGCATGCATACATACATATATATGCATGCATACATACATACATACATAGACATACACACACAGGTGTGCACACACAATATGTGTCTCACTAAGGATCTCACTAAGTTTCTCAGTGTGGTCTTGAACACACTCTGTAGTACAGGCTGGTCTTGAATTTGAGATTCTCAGAGCACCTGGAACTACTGGAGCTCTGGTGATTTTTTGGTTGCTTGTTTTGAGTTTGATTTATTTTGACCAGAGAACATACTCTGTGGCTTTAGTTATATTGTAGTTTATTTCATACCCTCATATATGATCAATGTGAAGGATGATGTTATTATTCCTTCTGATATTGGGGATTAAACCAGGGCTCATACATGCTAGGTAAGCATTCTACCATTGAGCAATATCCCCAGACTGCTTTATACATAATCTATGTATAGATAATCCATCCATCCATCCATCCATCTATACATACATACGTACACATACATACATACATACATACATACATACATACATACATACATGCTAGGCCCTCTGATGTTGATGCCACCCTCAGCCCATTCAGGGACACTTTATAAAACATGTCTGCTGTTGAATGGGTATTCTATATGTGTCAGTGGGGTCCTGCTGGCTATCTATGCTTTGATCTGTACATCTTGAGTCTTTATCTCAAAGAAAATCTCCACACAGCATCTAATTCCTAATAGAATAAAACTGCTATATAAATAGCTGTTGAATTGTTTATGAAATGATGACAGGAGTCCATACATATTCACTACAGATGGAATTTTAAAATTACTTATGATTTGCTGTTGCTCGAAATCACGGATTTAGAACTGTTCTGGTTAGTTCTGTCAACACGATACAACCTAGAATTTCGAGGGAAGAGTATCCTAGTGGGAAATTGCCTAGATCAGACTGGCTCTTGGGCGTGTCTGTGGGGAACTGTGGTGATTGTTAATTTGTGTGGGAAGGCCAAGCCCACTACAGGTGACACCATTCCCTAAGCAAGGGAACTTGAGTTGCATAAGAGTGAAGAAAGCCAGCTTTGTGACTTTCTCTCTTTGCTCTTGGCTGTGAATGTCACATGACTAGCAGTTTGAGTTCCTGAACCAATGGACTGTAACCTGGAACTGTAAAGAAAATAAACCCTCTCTTCCTCTAGGTTGCTTTTTGTCTGGGTGTTTGTTAAAGTAATAAAAACAAGACTAGAACAAAACTGCATGGGCACAGAGGGTTCATTGTATTAGCAGGAAAAGCACAAGAAAGGAATGTCACTACCGTCACTTCATCATCTACGAAACAGTACGACTAAACAACATTAAACAGGGTCCCGGCGGAAGGCTTCAATTAAGCTAACACTCACAATGACTCTCAAGAGGTGAATTAAAATGAGTCATTTCTGCTATGAAAATGTTGGCTCTTCCAAACAACCCAGCCATCCCCGATCCTGGATCCTGGGTCACACATCCTGAGGAAACAAAGTCAACAAACCAAAGCTCCCCATGCTATCATGACACCATTCACAGTAGCTGCGGCCCTGCAGAAAGATGTTTCAATGATGGTTTCCATGTGGTTTGCATGTGGAGACTATCGAAGCTCTTCTTCTTCTCTAATCAGGGTAATGTTTCCTTCTCAACAGCAGCCATCTTTATTTCCAAAGTGCAGGGCTCTTTTTTTTTTTCTCTTTTTTTTTTCTCTTTTTTTCTCTTTTTTTTTTTTAATTTTTATTTTTCTAATCCACGTTGTCCCTCCACCCTGGGATTTATATCAAAGTCCACAGATTGGTTGTTTGCTATGAGTACTCAATTTCTCTGGGGCTATCTTTTCCTCTTGTGGTTTAGAGTGTGTGCTTGGTTTCTTTCTAGAACCTTCTCAGGAATGTGACCACTAGCGGAAACACTTCCCACAGTTTGACTCGTGCTCTCTCTTATCTTTGGTTTACTGTTGGCATCCGTGTATCTATATTTCTGTGGGTATTCTTCTGGGAAATTAGCACAGATGTCTAGCTTGAGTCCAAGCCAGGGCTCATATTTAGTTGATGGCTACTTGGAAAGTTCCCAGTCTGTGTAGAATAATAGAAGCAAATAAAAAGTTCTGAACTTTTAAGGTAAATGATGATACCCATGGCTCTGCCTTGTGTGTGTGTGTGGTGTGTATGTGTGTGTGTGTGTGTGTGTGTGTGAGAGAGAGAGAGAGAGAGAGAGAGAGAGAGAGAGAGAGAGAGAGAGAACCATCCATCATTCTTTTTTCACCTTGTTTTATAAGACATTGTCTCTCACTGGCCTGGAACTTGTCATGTAGGCTGGGCTAGCCATTCCCTGAGCCCCAAGCATCTCAGGCTAGCCATTCCTTGAACATCCATCCTCCTTTCTCTCCCTCTTCAGTCCTCAGATTACAGGTGATACCACATCCAGCTTTTTTCACATTGGTCTGGGGGTTGAACAAAGGTCCCTTTGTTTATAAGGAAAACGTTTTACTGGGTGTTTTAGTTTATTTTCCCATTGCTCTGAGAAAATAACCTAACTAAGATAATAGAAAAAGGACCTATTTTGGTTGACAGTTCATGGTGGGGAAATTGAGGTCTCGGGAGCTTGAAGGAGCTAGTTCCATTGCTATGCCCATTTGAGCTTTGGATTACTCAGCTCTGATAGTTCATGATTCTGTTCAGTACATGGAATGATGCACACAATGTGTGGTGCACTGGCAGCCACATTGTACCATGCCTCTCACTCTAGTTTCTGATGTACTGTGTAGAAACAGTGAAGCACTGAATTTCTGATCAATTAACCAGGATGATGTAGACCAGAGACCAATAAATGGGTTCTGTTCTCAGAGCAAGGGATTTGCTTCCTATTAGGACTTACATTCTACCTTAACCATGGTTTATGGATGCTCAACATGTCTTCTCTAATATTCCTTTGACATGTTTGCTCTACTGGTGGGACATACCCACTATACACATAGGGTCTTCTTCCTATATTACTTTGTTTTGAAATCACCATGTGGCCCAGGATGGCCTTGAACTCACTATCTAGCCCAAGCTGGGCTGGAACTCACCATCCTCCTGTTTCCACCTCCTGTGTGCTGGGAGCCCAGGAATGTACTACCAGCTCTGGTATATTGATATTCCTTACTGACCGAGAGCCAGTGGCTGCTTCTGCATCCCAGATCTCTCTCTCTTCTAAGCTATGTGACCATATTCAGGTCCTGTCCCCTTATTTTTCTCATCATTAGAATGTAGGACATTGGTCCAGGGAGACAGCTTAGTTGGTAGCGTCCTTAAAGACTTGCGTTTACTTCCTAGAACCAATAAAAAAAAAAAAGATTGGACATTGGGCTGCAGATATGGTTTTGCTGGTAAAAGAGCTTGCTGTGCCAGTGTGAAGACCTGAGTTCAATCCCCAGTATCCTGACAAGAAGCAGGGTGTAACTACAAACACCTATAATCCTAGTGCAAGCTAAAGAAGCAAAGATACAAGAAGGTTCCTTAGGGCTTGACAGTCAATCAGTGTAGCCATCTGGGGATCCAGTTTTAGTGAAAGATCCTACCTGAAGAATAAGGTGGAGTGAATGAGGTGGACACAACTGGACACAGACTTCTGGGCTCCACACACAGGCGTGAGTATTCCTGCATACATGAACAATACACAGAGAGAGGGAGAAGGAGGGGAAGAGAAGAAGAGAGGGAAGGAGGGAGGGAAGGAGGAAGGGAGGGAGGGAGGGAGGGAGGGAGGGAGGGAGGGAGGGAAGGGATCGAGAGGAAGAGCTGTGTATGACGGTGCACTTGTAATCCCAGTGATGGGAGGTAGAGACAGGAGCTTCTCTGGGACCACTGGGAAGCCAGCCTAGAGTATTTGGAGAACACCAGGCCAGTTCAGAGACTCTATCTCAGAAAAAGAAGGTGAACAGCATGTGAGGATTGATGCCTGAGGTTGATCTCTCTCTCTCTTTCTCTCTCTCTCCCACCAACACCCCAATAATAATAATAATAATAATAATAATAATAATAATAATAAAGCAGACCATGAAATGCCTCCCCTGTGGGATTACTGAGACTGTGCATAGCTCTTGCAGTATTTCCTGATTCTCAGTGTCCGGTGCAGTAGCAACCAGAATGGCCATGGTGACTGAAGGAGCTGCTGTCATCACTGTCAGCGTCACTGCTGTGAGCCCTCCTGCTGTAGAGCTTATGCTGTCATCTGTCATCTCAGCAGGTCACCCTGGGTTCTGCTCCCCTGTCCCGGCCTCCACCCATCACGGATGCTGACTCTGCCCGCTCCCCTCCTACTCCCATGCTCTCTGCCCCCCTGTGCCAACTGGATCCCAGGAGTGACACCTGCTCCCTTCCCCATCTGTCATGCCCTCATGGTCACCTTCTCATACCCTAGTACGCCTGTCCAACCTTGTAAAAGATGAAGAATGGGGACCACAGACTCTCTGTCCTTGGAGACATAGAAAAAAAAAAACCAGACAAGCCGACATTCAGGAAGATTTAGACATTTATCTGCCCCAAGGCAAGAAATGGAACGAGAGGCTCCTTCAAGGTCACTGTCTGCTTAGAAGTCTTGCAAAGACTCCACATCTCCCTCTGGACAGGGTTCGGATTGCAAAACCCCTTTATGATCTGTCTTGAGTACAGTGGGCCCAGCAATATCCTGAGAAGATGACACCATAAGCTCCAACATTAGTTACCCCTCCATCTTATTTTTTCTTCCCTGTGTCTCTCCCCTTCTCCTGATTATATCTCCCTGTAGCCAACTGCCCTACTCTATCTTTGGTCTCAGGAGCAAGCAACTTGCCGGGCCCACCCTAGGGGACCTTCTCCCAAATCCTCACAGAGTCCTGCATAGCTTGTCGAATGACACACGGGCCAATGTCCGGAAACCAGTAATCTCTTATGTAAAAAAGATGTCGAGCAAGTGCAGTTTATGACATCGTCAAGGCCCAACTTTATCCCTGTTCTCCTGAAAAACATGTCCTGTCAGGGTTAAGTCACTCTCCTAGATGAAAGACACCAGCATACTGGGGCTGCAGAGATAGCTCTGAATTTAAGAGTGCTTGATCCTGTGGCAGAGGACCTGAGTTCAGTTCTCGGCTCTAGGGAATCCCACATCCTCTTCTGGCCTTCCTGAACATCCACACACACCTGGCATGTACTCACACTGATAGACACATTAATGAAAATAAGTGAGAAGGCTGATAAACTTGAGCCTTCTTTTCTTCTTCTCCAGCAGACTTGGAAGATTGAAAAGCACTATCTTAAAACATTTTAATTCTCTCAGCGTGTGTCTCTGTGTATACACATGCACACGTGAGAGGGTTCACCTATGCACTCGAGGCCTGCAGAGGGCATTGGATCCCCTGGAGCTGGAGTTACAGGAATTGTGGGGCGCATCACCTGGATGCTGGGAACAGATCCAGTGTCCTCTGGTATAAACCACCAAGCCATCCTCCAGTAAGAAGTAAGAGCCAGGCATATGAGACTCCTGGAATCCAATCTTGGAATGGAAAAAAAAATAAGATTTATTTATATCAACAGTGCTGATGTAGGTGATTCTAGGTGCTACAAAGTGCAATCATGTCTGTCTGTCTGTCCATGGGGAATTGGTCTCAAGATTCTTGTGGATACTAAAATCCCTAGACATGCCCCTCATATAGAGTGTAGTATTTGTGTGGAACTTCTGTATATCCCCAATGTGTTTAGAGTCATCTCCAAGTGACCTATATGACCTTGGGCAAGGTAAATAATCTATACTGTGTTGTTTCCAAACTCAGGAGGAGAAAATAAGTTGAACCTGTACAATTTTGCTTTTCTTTTTGAGACAGGGTCTGTTCTATGCAGACGTTGACCAGGAACTCACTGTGTAGCCCAGGCTGGCCTGGAACTCTCTATGTAGCCTAATATAATCTGGAATTCCTTATACAGCCCAGTCTAAACTGGAACTCATCATATAGATCAGACTGATGTGTGAGTCAGCAAACATCCAGTCCCAATCCTGCCCATTGCTGGGACTACAGGCATGTGACACCGCTCTCAGCTTTTGCCATTCCTTTGAGACAAGCTCAGACCATCTAGAGCCAGATTGACTTCAACATCCCAATGGGCTTCCCATAGTTTCCTACAGTCTGGGATTAAAGATGTGTGCTACCACCCCCAAATTCGATGCTACTTAAAATAAACAAAACCCAAACCCACAAATCACCTTCTGTCTGTAGTTTGAATTCACGGAGGAGGAGTGAGTCCACAGATGGAGTATTGTTGTCATTGATACATTCAGTCTTGGGCAACTGATCACTCGGCATTGTTCTCGAGTGTTCATTATTGCAGATGGTATTGCGGTTACAGTCTTTTTATGTGCTCATGAACGAGCTTCACTCGGTGCACGCCTGGGAGTGGAATTATTGCATTATGGGCTGTGGACACATTCCCTTCCCTTAAGAACTGATGATTCAGAGCTGGGGCCGCAGCTCAGTAGGCAGAGTGCTTCCCTAGCATACACAGAAGTCCTCTGTACCATCCACTGTACCACAGAGAGTGCGGTGGTACAAACCTGTAATCCCAATGATGCTAAGGGCGGGGAGGCAGGAGCAACAGAGAAGTTCAGGCCAGCCTGAGATACATGAAACAATGTTTCAGAAAGCAAAAGCAAAGGCAAGCACAAAGAATTGCCTAATGGTTTACTTTTTTCTCTCTTTTCTCTGTCTCCCTCTCTCCCTCCTTCTCTCTCCTCCTCCCTCCCTCTGTCCTTGACATCTTTACAACTTTCCTTCCTCTCCTTGCCATCTTCTTCCCCTTGACCAAGGCTGTCTTTGAACTCTTGGTGATGCTACTTCCTCAGTGTATGGAGTTCTGGGATCACAGCTGTGTACCGCCTTACCCAGATCCAAATTACTTTCGAAACTGCTTTTTTCCAGTTGCTATCTCACCAGCTCCTTGGCTTCATGTGTTCTCATTTACCTGTGTCATTGGTACCCGTTCTTTGCCCAAATTGGGACAGTGCTGGGGCTGGGGTAGTTCATGTTCATTTTGCTTCAATTTCTTCTCCCTTTCCTATTGGAGTGGGAACCATTTCCCCTTACAGTCCTGTTCTCTCTCTCTCTCTCTCTCTCTCTCTCTCTCTCTCTCTCTCTCTCTCTCTCTCGTTTTGCCTGTTCTTGGTCGTTGCCAAGTTTTTAATTTGCTGGTGTGTCTGTCTCTTATTGATTTGTTTTTTGACTCATTGTTGTCCTCACGCCCCTGGGTGACTCAGTGTTCCTGTGCAAAGGTGGAATATTCTGACTGCAGTCTGCCTAGATTGCTGCCAACTCATTACATCCCCAGGAGAAAGAGGCCTTTCATGTTTTCTCAGTAGCAGAAGGTAGCATGGTCGCTCTAAATACAACAGATGAGACCACAGGGTATACATTGGCATAGCTGCATCACCTGCTCAGGGAATGAGGACATGTTAACCCTCTGTGTCCCCCGAGGTCTCCCCTTGGCTATGACTCGGCTATGATTCCATTGTGTCCCAAGAGTCACATATTGGAATCTTGGTGCTTGGTGAGCAGATGTTGGAAGGTAGTGGGAGGTCCTCAAGTCCTTGGGAGGGATTAAGGTAGTTCTCATGAGACCCCTGGGCTAGTTCTGCTAAGGTTGTTAGAGAAGGAATAAGCCCCATACCTTGTTATCACTTTTACTTTCTGTTTTTTAAATTATTATTATTACTATTATTATTATTATTATTATTATTAGTGTGTGTGTGTGTGTGTATACAGGCATAGTTATTTGAGTGCTATAGTACATGTGTGGAGGTCAGAGGACAACTTGATTCACCCCTTCCACCATAGATCTGAGGGTAGAATTCGGATCATCAGGCTTTGCCCACCAGGCCACCTTGTCCTGGTGTCTGTTATGTGATATTCTCCCCCTCTCCTTCCTCCCAACTCTCTTCTTCCTCCTCCTCTCTTCCTCCACCTCTTATTCTTTGCTTGCTTGCTTAGAGACATGGCATCATTATGTATTCCAGGCTGGCCTTGAACTTGCAATCCCCCTGTCTCAGTTTCCCAAGTGCTGGAATTGTCAGTGTATTACCAAACCTGACTGGTACTATCTTTACTTTGTGCATTCGGCTGGCCATTGAATAGATTTGCACTGTCTGTCTGTTAAATGGATGTGATACATGCTCCGCCCACCACACCTTTTTGCTTTGTTGGTTTGGGAGCTCTAAAGTGTCTCCTTTATTTTAGAGATTACTCTTACGTTTAAAGTACACATTCTGGGGAGCTGGGAATATAGCTGGTGTTAGAAAGCCTGCCTAAAACACCCAAGTGAGGGGCTGGGAATATGGCTAAGTGAACATCTGCCTAACATGTACAAGGTATGAGGTTTGAAACCTAGCACCACCACATCCATCCATTGTGTGTGTGTGTGTGTGTGTGTGTATGTGTGTAGCTATCTGCGCTTTTATCTGTTTGAAATGAACCAGAGTTACTCTATATTCTCTTTAGGATGACCCTCAGATTCTCGATTGTTGCTGTCTGCTGTGTCAGTGACCCTGATGGTGTCATAGACAGATTGCCAGCTGCAGCTCATTGCTGCTGCCGAGATGAGGCTTCTCTGTTCCCCTTGCCTTCCTGTGATCAGCCCATGGCTGGAGAGAAAGTACTGTGGCCTTCTTTTCAGGAGTAGGGACCCTGCTCTCCATACCTGTTTTCCAGCCACGAACCCAGGCTTCTTCCCATTTCACACTGGGTGACTTTACAGCTCTTTCCCCAGCAGGAGAATAATGCATCCTTATTTCAGTTTCTTTATCTGCAACCAGTTGACCCTCAGTCTTGAACAATTTTTTGCATTACATTCCAGGTCCATTTTTGGCCTCAAGACATGGTTCATCTGTTCTTTGGTGCACTAAGCCTTCACCTCTCCCTATTTCTATCTGAATGAGGTGAGATCGGTGCTCTGCACGCCGTCTTAGTGGCTGGTGCACTGCTGTGACTCTGTGAGTCCCTTGGAAGTAAAAGCCATTTCTTTCACTTGACTGGCCTTCTTAGGAGCATCCTATAAAGGACTTGTAAGAATTCTGATTTGGGATCTGGAAAGAAGGTGCAGCAGTTAGGAGCATATATTACTCTTGCGGAGGTCCCAAGTTGATTTCCCAGCACCCGTATCAAGCTGCTCAATGGGACTGTCATTCTATCTCTTCAGGGCACTCACACACATATAGCATACATGCATACACATAATTTTTGAAAGCGATAAATCTAGAAGAATTATGATGTAGCTAGATGTCTCACCACTTGCGAGTTAAGCATCAAGCCCTCACAGTCTGGGATGCTGTTAGAAGAAATGAGATACCCAGATTAGAGAAGAGTAACTAAGTAACTGAATTACAGCCATCGCCATGGTGTGATCCTTTTAACTGCTTCCCTGAGCCCAGCCTCACAGAGGAGGTCACCAGGGAAACACAGTTACAGTTACTGGTGGGGAAGGTGTGCTGGATGGAGCTTGCGGCAGCTGATTACATTGTATCTACAATCCGGAACCTGACAGAGATGGATGCTGGTGCTCAGCTCACACAGTCTGTTTTTCATTCAGTCTGGACCCCAGAGACAAAAGAAAAGCCTAAGAGTCACTAGAGATGCAAGATTGATTTTAAAAAACAAACAGCAAAACTACCGGCGCGGTGCTGTAATTTCATGTTCAATGCTGTGGTAAAACATCCTGACAAAAGCAACTTAGGGGAGAAAGGGTTTGTTTCAGCTCACAGTTCTGGGTTACAGTTCATCATAGCAGGGATGGCAAGGCAGGAACTTGATGCAGCTGGTCACATCACATCCTCAGTACAGGGGAGAGAGAAATGAACCCACACATGGTTACATGGTTGCTTGGGTTCGGCTCAGTTTCTTCTCTCAGTTTAGGACTCCCTTTGTAAGGGATGGAACTTGCTCTTTTCATATTGGCTAACTTAAACTAAGATAATCTTTCTCAGAATGGCCACAGGCCAACCTAGTATAGATAGTCCCTATGGAGGCTCCTCTTTCGTTTGCCTCTGGAAGCTCAGGAGTCACCATGTGTCTGCCATTCCCACCCTCTCCTCCTGCAGGGAACTTTACAATCCCAAGGAAGCTCCCGCACAAAGGGATAGGTGTGATAAGCTGATTAGGCTAGGCTGATTGGCCAGTGAGTGCCTGGGCTCTACTTCCCCAGCGCTGGGCTTACATGTGCAGGTCCCTGGTCACCCATGCCTGGCCTTTGTGAGGGTGGTAATCTTGGAACGTGTGCTGTACAGCAAGCACTCTGTTGACTGAGCCATCTCTCTGACCTTACATTTAAACATTTCCTCCACCATGCTATTTTATTAAATATTTTAATTAAAACATTTATTTTTTATAAAAATTTTAAAACCACACTTTATTTTATGAATAGCAATGCAATCTACATATTTAAAAAGCACTTTGATAGCATGGCCTGATAGAGTTTTAAGCAGAAGCAAAGGGGGGAACATTTCACATTGTAAAACCCCTCCCAGACCCCCGAACATTTTTAAAAAAAATCACTTGTTGTAAGTGGGTCAATTGGATGCATTTTAACTTTATGCTGAGAATACGGGTGCCATCGCCAACGTCAAGTTGGTCACATAAGAAGGAACCTCTATGGTGGGACCTGCCACCAAGCCTGCTTGCTTGGAGAGGGTTCATCCAGAGGGAAACATCTGCGCACATCCAATGCTCCTTCTGAAGAGAGGAAATGAAGCCACTGACGAATTGGATCTGATGAACGTCCCATCTGGCTGGGTGGGCTTTGGTGACCAATATAAAGTCCTGACTACAGGACTTCTGGCTGTAGCACAGGACTTTGTTTCCCAGACAGAAGGTTAATGGCAACAGAGAGCAAAGTCTCTCAGGAGGCTTTGGCTCATTTTTGAGAACCACTACCCACATGGAGTCAGTCCTGGCTCCCAA
This sequence comes from Grammomys surdaster, assembly GCF_004785775.1. Lineage (NCBI taxonomy): Eukaryota > Metazoa > Chordata > Mammalia > Rodentia > Muridae > Grammomys > Grammomys surdaster. The sequence continues at coordinate 6,190,181 of NW_021604614.1, read as the reverse complement.
CCTCATGGCCAAGCTGAGCAGTATTGTACTAGTCCTGGGATGGGAGCGCCTGCAGTGCCAAGAGGAGAGTTGGGGACCAGGTGGTGAGCAACTCACTCCTCCCAGAGAGCCAGATAATGCCCTCCAAGTGACAGCAGGGCCAGGGGAAAGAACAAGGCAATCAAGTCACAGCTGGGTCTGGTGGTGGCCTAGCTATTCAGACTTGCCTGGATATATCATGTCCACTCACCCAGATCTCAAAGTGTCACAATTGCCCACCACATTCTTCTGAGAAGCTCTGTAGGGCCTTTTGTCTTATTTTCTTCTTTTGTGGTGCTAGGGATTTAACCTGGTGACTCATGTATGCTAAGCCAGTGCTCTACCACTGAGCCACACCCTAGCCCCTCACTGGGGGATTCTAGGCAGGGGCTCTACCACTGAGCCACGCCC
>NW_021604614.1:6147935-6189742 GCF_004785775.1 Grammomys surdaster | reverse complement strand
ACTGGGGGATTCTAGGCAGGGGCTCTACCACTGAGCCACGCCCCCAGCCCCTCACTGAGGGATTCTGGGCAAAGGTTCCATCTTTGAGCCATGACTCCCAGCTTGGTATCACTCTCTTTATAACAAAGGTGATTCAAAGTAGTGGAGCTTATTTTGTTTACTCCATAGACGGTTGAACTGCATCAGTTCAGACCACTTAGGGAAGGCCAGCCTGGATGAATTAGATAAATCTCATTATTGAGGCATTTTTAAAGACATGGGCTTTATTTCGGTATTTGTCTACAGCTCTGTGCATCTAAAGTAATTGGAACTAAGTGCCGCTTTTTTAAAAAAAAGTGTTTGTGTATAGAATGACTGAGACACATTGGTAATTACCATGCTTTTACACCCTTAATTAAATTGCTGAAGTTCCTGGCAGTCTTTTTTGTTTCTTTAGTTACTTAAGCATTGCTGTGTCATGTTATTTACTCTATTTGTTTGGCCAGGCTTCTCTGTCTTGGCGATAATGAACATAAAGTCTTAGGGCCCTAGACACAACCAGTATTATACATTTTAATTTTGCTAAAATTATGTTTTAAGGTTTATTTTTATTATTATAAAGTGTACATGTGTGCATGTGTACATGTGTATTTGTATGCATGTGCGCATGCTTGTGTGTGTGTGTGTGTATGTGTGTGTGTATGTGTGTAGGTATGTGTATGAGTATAGGCATGCAGTGCCCATAGTGGCCAGAAGAGGGCATTACATTCCCTCCAGTTAGAGTTACAGGTGATTGGAAACTGTTGGTTGTGGGTACTAGGAACTAAACTCAGGGCCTCTGGAAGAACTGTATGCACTCTTAATAATGGTGAATCATCTTCCCCTTGCAACTTTGTCCCAGAATTCTAAATGAGTTGTTTATAAAGGCATCTTTGGCTTTGCAAGTATATGTCTTGACACCTTTCTGTTCTCAACAGCAGACCTAATTGTAGTAGCTTACTGGCCTGAATCTCCTGACTTAGTCATTTGTTGTATGACTTTTCCTGGAGCCGTGTGAACAAATAACTTCTTATCCCATACAGGGAACCAATAACAGGCCAAAACAAGACCCAACACAGTCAATGAGTTTTACTGGGGGTGTTTACCGACATATAGGTGAGGACTTGCTTACAGGACCAGGACTGGCTCATAGACAGCCAAATCATTAAATGCCCAACCCATCACAGGTTGTGGCTTATGAAAGCTAGACCCTCTGAACACACTCAACAACTTGCAGGCAGCTCAACAGGCTGGACAGTGTCTCTTGCTGACAGTTTGTCTGAGAGTGTCTCTCAGCATCCTTATAACTCAAATATGCCTGAAGAGGAAGAAGACTGGTTGATTTCAGGGACTTCCTGAAGCTATTGATTTGTTTACTTCATGAGCTTAAGGAGCTTCCCTGGAGGGTGGGATGTGTCACCTCCCCTGGGACCATCCTATTATTTCACCTCCATGTAAGCATCTTGTGTCTTAAGGAGCTTCCCCCTTTGAATATCTTGTTGATTCAGCTTCCCTTTAATATTCTGTGTCTTAAGAAGTTTCCCTCCAAGGTGGATGGCTTTGTATCAGAGGACAGTGCTACACAACCTCATTATATCTATGACTTAAGCAACAGAGAACACTTAAAGCAAATTGCAGTTCTCAGAAAGTGCATGTTAGATATATAGTTTTTAAAATGTTTCATTTACATTTATCTATCTATCTATCTATCTATCTATCTATCTATCTATCTATCGTGTGTGTGTGTGTGTGTGTGTGTTGGGGATGGTGGTTCAGGCTTGTGTCAGAGGACCACTTTCTGGAGTTGTTCTTCTCTATCTACTTTCAAGTACATGGGATTCAAGTCAAGCCATCAGGCTTGGAGAGAGATAACTTTACCCACTGAGCCATCCTGACAGCTCCATGGGTGTTTTCTTAAATATGACACTGTCATGCTGGGGACATAGCTCAGCTGCTAAAGTGCCTGCTGCAGCATGAGCATGAGAACCCGAGTTTGAGTCCCAGTGCCCACATAAAAATAGATGACTAAATGGCTCATGGTGATGTTTGCAGTCGTAGCCATGAGGAAGTAGAGACAGGTAGATTCCTGAAGCTCACTGGCCAGCCAGCCAAGTCTACTTGGTGACTGTTGGACAATGAGACCCCATCTGTCTTACCTAGCTTTAACTGTTGACTTGGCACAGCCTGGAGTCACCTGAGAAGGATGTTCCAGTTGAGGGATCACCTAGGTCAGACTGGCCTATGGTCGTGTCTATAAGGGATTGTCTTTATTATTATTGATGCTGGAGGGACCAGCTCACTGTGGATATCATTCCCTGGATAAATTGTTAATGAAGTTCCTAAGGACAGGTGTCACGGCATATCCCTTTAATTCCAGCATTGGGGAGGCTGAGGCAGGTGGGTTGCTCTGAGTTTGAGACCAGCTGGTGCTATATAGTGAGAGCTGTCTCAAAAAAATGAATGAGAAAAAGAAAGAAAGAAGGAAAGGAAAGGAAAGGAAAGGAAAGGAAAGGAAAGGAAAGGAAAGGTTGGGTTCTAACCGAGCATGAACTGGCTACCTAACTAGCAAATAGCATTCTTCCACAGTTGGCTTCAGGTTCCTGTCCTGACTTCCTCAGTGATGGCCTTTTACCTGGAAGTGTAAGCCAAATTACACTTTCCTCCTCCGAGGTGCCTGCGGCCATGATATGTCACAACAAGCATGAAATAAGAACACTGTTTCAAACAAAAAGTCGACAGTACTCAAAGCATAGTATACATGCTTGTCCATTAGCTTCCACTGATGCACAAGTGCACATGTGGACACACACACGCACACATGTACACACACACACACATGCACACACAGATACACACACATACACACATGCATGCACACACCGTTGATACTTGCATTCATGACATCTGTTTCTGTTTCTGTCTCTGTCTCTGTCTCTCCTTTCTCTCTCCCTCTGTCCCTCCATCTCTCTCACAGAAAGTGCTTAGATAGCTTCCTGTGCCAAATCCTTTGATGAAAGCCTACAAATCACTTGTTCCTGGTCACTGTGGTGACAGCTGGTTCTCAATTGCTAAACAGGAATCAAATTAAGAGAGTCAAAATGCCTGTCAGTCACAGCCAAGCATGCATGCGAGGGAGTTGCAAAGTCAAAAGCTATTTGATATTCAACACAGAGTAACTCATTAGAATTCATTAATTTCACTACGTTGGAAATGGATGGCCCGCTCCCTGCAGGCCTTTAATCTCATCTGACAATCTTGTCTGATGTCATTTATCAAAAATACTAGTAGAGAAGTAGATACACCTTGGATCAACTCATCACATTTTGTTTATGCATGTGCATTTGTATGTACATGCATGTAGGCGCTGTAGAATATCCCCGGGCATCATTCCTCGGCTACTCTCCACCTTGTTTGTTGAGACTGGTGTGGAGGTTTGGCCCCCATTGACTCATGCTTTTGAATGCTTGGCCCACAGGGAATGGCACTGTTGGGAGGTGTGGCCTTGGAGTAGGTGTGGCCTTGGAGTAGGTGTGGCCTTGGAGTAGGCATGGCACTGTGTGGGTGGACTTTGAGGTTTTCTGTGCTCAAGCTCTGCCCATTGTGGAATCATAACAACCTCCTGGCTGCCTGGGGAAGACAGTCGTCCCCTTCTGCTGCCTGTAGATCAAGATGTAGAACTCTCAGCTTCTCCAGCTCCATGTCTGCCTGCACGCTGCCATGCTTCCTGCCATAATGATAATAAACTAAACCTCTGAAACTGTAAGCCACCCCCAACTAAATGTTTGTTTCATAAGAGTTGTCTTGGTCATGGTGTCTCTTCACAGCAATGAAACCCTAACTAAGACAACTGGGACTCTCGTTGGTTTGGAACTTAACTGCTGGGCTAGGCTAGCCAGCCAGTGAGGTGAACCGTAGGGATCTTCCAGCTTCTACCTCTCAGGCCCTGCAGTTATAAACATGCCATGATGCCAGACTTTTTACTTGAGTATTAAGGGATCAAACTTCGGTCCTCATGTTTGCAAGGCAAGCACTTTGTCAACTGAGGCTCTACCCAGTCCTTGATTCATATTATCTGAGATGCTTAAAGGCAACTGAACGGGGTCATTATGGTTTTCTCTATGTACCCCTGGGCTAACGGGTTCGGAGTGATACACAGGCTCTAATAGCCCTAGACCCATACATATATTTGGGGTCCATTTAGTATGTGTTTGTTGAATCCATTTGTGGGGCATTCAATTTTTATTTCTTTTGAGAGGAAATGAACTTGGGCAAATGGTATTAGCTCCCAGAACCTCCTTACTGCCTTGGACGCTACGGGAAATGAAATCTTGCTGACTGTGTCTTTTTGTGAGGATCAAATGGGGTATAATAGTTGGTGCTGAGCATATAAGTGCTCAGCAAACATTTGTTGGCTCTGAGCAGTTCTCAAGCTCCCCTTAAAACACACTCATCGACAGTGGAACAGCCTGTCTTGTTTCTTTTTTTTTTCTTCTTACTCCATTTTTTTTTTATGTGTATGTGGTGTGTAGGTTTGTGTAAGCAAATTTTTGCATGGTGTGTGAGTGCATGTGTGTATGTATGTGCAGACATATGTCAGTGTGTGAGTGCATGTGTGTGCATGGATGCATGGATGTGTGCATTTGTGTGTGGATGCACATACATTTGCACGCACATACATGTGTGTGTACATGCACACGTGTGCACAAGCACATGTATGCTCAAGGTTAGGAATTATACTCAGTTGCTCTTTCATCTTATTCATTGAAGCAGGGTCGCTCAATCAAACCTAAGAGCAGCTTACCAATATGGCTAGTTTTGCTAGCTAGTTTGCTCTGGGGATTGCCTGCCCCTGCCTATTGGGACTTAAACTACCGACAGACCACCCAACACTGATATAGTTTTCTAAAGCTCTGAACCCTTCTTGATGCTCAAACTGCAAGCATTAACCATTTAACCATCTCCATAGCCACGTTCTGATTTTACAGCTGCTAACACGAAGAAAACATTTCCTGCATGGAGGATTTCCTTTCTGGATAGCTGGCATGAAAGTGGCTGGATTCACACAGAGGTCATCAGTTGAATCCTTCCTCTGGCATCGCACTCTGTGACTTCCTAAGGAGGCAGTCATAATCCGATCTCATTCTTGGGTGGTTTTCTTTGAGGATTTGTTTTTAGTTTTAATTTTGTTTATATATATGTGCATGTGAGTGCAGTACCCACGAAGACTGGAAGATCTTGGATCTCCCTGTAGCTGGAGTGACAGGGGGTTTTGAGCTGCCTGCTATGGTTTCTGGGAACCAAGCTTGGGTCCTCTGTGAGAGCAGCAAGCATTCCTCACTGGAGAGCCCTCTCTCTGACCCATCCCTTACAGTTATACCTTACAATCTTATTTGTGCTTCTGTGTCATTTACTCTGCTCTTTGCTCTGGGCCTAGCTGGGTTATCATAGTTAGAATGTCTTTAAGTCTGGGTCAATGTCTTAGCGTATAAAGTGCTAGCTGAACAAGCATGAGGACCTGAGTTCAAATCTTCCAAACCCATGTAAAAGCTGGAAAGATTGTATATGCCTTTAACCATAGCAACACTGTGCAATAGAGGCAGGCGGAACCTGAGGGCCTGATGGCCACCCTACCTAGCCAAATGACAAAGTTCAGTGAGAGATTCTGTCTCAGAACATTACATGGAGGGCTGGTGGCATAGCTTGGTGCATCAGAGCAATTGCCACAAAGCATAGACAAGCTGAGCTTGATCCCTGAAGCCCATAGTGGAAGGAAAGAACTGATTCCTGGAAGTTGCCCTTTGACCTCCACATATGCACCATACTACCTGTGTGCCCCCTTCCCCACATGATTTACACACAAAGTCACACATGTCATATGTACCAAAATACTAATAGGTAACAATAAAGATAAAATAACTGAAAATGAAGGTAGAGAAATGGTTGAGGAAAATATACTGATGGCAATCTCTGGCCTCCATGTGTACTTACATGGTGAGTTCAGCAACACACACACACACACACACACACACACACTCGAATGCATGCACATGCATTCACACACATGCATACACACATGTACACACACATACACACATGCATACACACACATGCATATACACATGCACACACACATGCACACACACACACACAGACACACTTTTAGGGCCTCGTTTGCTTGTATTGGGAGTGCTGAGCAATCCCAACACAGCCTTGGCATCTAGGCATTCAAGCTGGCATGAAATTGGCTGTCAGTTTTGCATAACCTATCAACTCAGGTCCCTGGAGGTGAAGGGAGAGATTTTTGAAATCTCAGGTCCAGCTGCTTAGCGGCGCTTTGTCGAATTGTGCACGGTGTGGCTTGCTCGCACTCATGAATAAGGAACGTCCCCTTCATACTCTTTATTGGAAGTGTCGTGAGCTTTATTGCCTGAGTGTTAAAGCACAAGGACAGAGTGGGAAAATCACTGGGGCCTCCATTCTGAGAATGCCGTAATGCCTGCTTATTTCCAGAGGGCAAAGAAGGGCGGCTTGGCTACACAGGGGATGGGGATATTTCAAAAATACAATTCCCAAAGCTCAGGCTGCAATTTCATTTCTTAAGGGCCTGGTCCTAAAATAGTTAGAAGAATCTCACTTTGCTCTGCCTCCGCATTCCCAGTTGTTCTTACATAGTGGGATCCTAAAGTCAATAAGTGTTTGTGTAGTCAAGATAAGTTAGTTTGGTATTAGAAAGTTACCCATAGATAAAAAGAACTGTGATGGTGAATTTTGATTGTGAACCTGAATGGGTTAAGAAATGCCAGGGGTTGGGGGGGGCAGTGCTAAAGCAATGTCTTAGCATCTGAGAAAACACATTGTTCTTCTGGAAGACCTGAGTTCAATTCCCAGCATTCCTATCAGGAGGCTGAAAACTGCCTGTAAGTCCAGCGTAAGGGAATCGTACAGCACTCACCTGTGCTGGCACCTGCATTCATGCACAGAGCTACCTGTATACACACAGGCACACACACACTCACACATACACACATGTACAAGCATGCACATGCATGCACACACACTCAAACATACACACATGCACGTGCATGCACTCTTGCACATGAATGCACACATGCATACACATGCACACTCATACACACACATTCATGCATGCACATGCACACACACACACTCACACAGACACACACAGACACACATATACACAGGAGCACATGCACGCACCCTTGCATGTGAATGCACACATGCATACAGATGCACACACACCCATAATCAAAAATAATAATAGAAAAAAGTTTAAAAAGATGAATGCCTAGAACATTACCAAGGCAAGCTGTTGGGTGTGTCTGTGGAGATGTTTCTAGAGAGGTTTAACTGAGGAGGGGAAATCCCTTCGATGTGGGCAGCACCATCTCTCAAAGTAGAATTCTGAGCTAAATAAAAGGAGAAAAAGGAAGAAGCCAGCTAAGTGCCAGAAGGCCTTTTCAATGCTTCCTGGTTTCCCAACATGTGAACATGCAACCTCTTGCTCCTGTACTCATTCCTCTGTTGCTGTAATAGGCTGTCCAACCACAAGCACAAACCTTCTCCTCAAGCTGTTTCTGGTCAGCTGTTTGGGCATAGTGACAGCAAGAGTGACTAAGACAATAACCATGGGCTCCTGGAATTAGAGAACACAAACGTTTTCTCTATAGGAATTTTGTTTATCTTATTTTAAGTTTCATTTTATTTTATTTTTAATCCTGGGGTTGTGTCTGTGTCTCTGTGTGTGGGTTTGTGCACATGAGCGTGGGTACCCAGGGAGGCCAGAAGAGGGCGTCGGATCCCCTGGGGCTAGAGTTACAGGCAGTGTGTGACACTTAGTGTTGGTGGAAACCAGGAACTGAAACCAGGCCCTCTGCAAGAGCAGCAAGTGCTTTTAACCACTGAGCCAGCTCCCCAGTCTCATATAAAAATTTTTGGTTTCTAAGTGAAGTTTTATATGAGATTCTCATCAAAGCCTGTCTTCCTCCAAAAAGACGCACTGCATCTGAGCAGTGCTCCGTTAGAGATGCATTTGCAAAAAGGACTCACCTGATATTTGATAGGCTGCGATTCTTAGAGGAAGTCGGAGTTCATTTACTCCTGTCTACCTGACAATCTGGGAAGCATTTGGAGACAGTGGTCACGTCTGCAAGATCTTTGCCCTTCTGTTTCATGGATAAAGCCCTCCACACCCCACCTTTCTTTTTTCCCTTTCTGGTGATGCTGTTTAGTTCTCATTCCTCATGAGGAGAAACACCCCAAAATAAATAACTCATGCTAGATGCAGCATGGTGGCTGACTTGAATGAATTAGCACTGTAGCTCCGTCTCTTATTATATGTGTCAGGTGAAGGTGCTCGTGTGTGTGTATATATACACATTCACTCCGTGATATATGCTACGTCTTATTAAGAGATACTTAGTCTCGGAGGAGAACATAGATCAAGCCGAGATGAGACAGTTTGTCAGAGAGAAATCAGGCCAAAGAGCAAAGAGAAGCTGGCAGTGTGGCTCAGTTGATTGATAGATTGCTTGCCTAGCACAAAGCCTTCCCCAGAATGGCATATACCAGACATGGTGGTGCATGCCTGTAATCTTAGTGCCCAGGAGGAAGAATCAGGAAGAAAAGGGGTTCAATGTCACCTTAAGCTACAGACCACCAAGGGGAAAATTAATATCCAAACTGCTTTTCCATAGCTCAGCCTTCTAAGCCCCAAGGGAAAAGGGGACTCTGATCAGTTTGTTCAAAGGCTCCAGAGAGCAGGCAACTCCAGCAGTCAGTAGGAGAGTACAGGAAGGTAGCATTCCACTGCTCGCACCGTTGTTCCATGGCTGCATGCGAAGGGGAAATGATTCATTATGGTAGTTTAAGATGCAATTTTCAAAGCTCTCCTTTTTAGTAGGGAGTCAAATTATCCTCGTTTGCAGATGATGTTCTTCTCCATAGAGAAAAACCCTACAGGCTTCCACCAAAAGATGATCAGAGCTGTAAAGTAGCAGGATGCAAAATCAACATTGAAAGGAAAGTCATGGCTGGGCTGGAGAGATGGCTCCCAGGGTAGATCTTCTGCTCTTCCAGAGGACCAGGATTCAAGTGCTAGCACCCACATCCGGCAGCTCACACAACTACTTGTAACTCCAGCTCTAGAGGACTGGAACCCTCTTCTGGTCTCTGAAGAAACTTGCACGCACATGAACACACACACACACACACAGAGAGAGAGAGAGAGAGACAGAGAGAGAGACAGAGACAGAGACACAGAGAGAGACAGAGACAGAGAAAGACAGAGAGGGAGAGAGGGAGGGAGAGGGAGAGGGAGAGGGAGAGGGAGAAGGAAAGGGAAAGTGAGAGAGATCAAATTTGTTCATGTTCCAGAACAGACTTGGTATGGAAGAAATCATTCATGGAAGCTTAAGCTGGGCATGGTGGTGCGTACCTGTGATTCTAACACAGGAGGATTGTGATTTTGAGACTAGTCTGGTCAATTCTAGGCTGTTACTATCTATATGCATGTTCAGGATGCCTTCCTGAGCATGTTTGAATATGTGTTTGAACACTGAGTTCCCAGCAGGTGGCGCTCTGTGGAAGGTTGCAGAACCTTTAGGAGGTGGAGCCTTCCTGGAGGAAGTACATCATTGGGGTTGGGCTTTAAGGTTTATAGTCTGGCCCCACCCACGTCCTGTTCTTGCTCTGCTTCCTGGGTGCAGATGAATTGTCGTCAGCTAGGTTCAAGCTGCTATGTCTCCTCTGCTCTTTTCCATGTCTTCTTCACCATGAGACCTCTTGACCTGTGAGCGGAAACACACTCACTCTTTCAACTCTAAGCTGCTTTTTGTCATGGCATTTAATCATGACAGCAAAAGAAACCATATAGGAATATATGGGCCAACAGAGCAGGATCTTGGCTCAAAAAATACACCAAATAAAAACCCATATCTTCTGTAAGATGTCATACTGTGCTCTGTATTTCCCACTACAAAGCCAGCAAATAGACTTATGCCAGAGACATAGCCCAGAGGGCTTTAGCATCCCAGGGCCCACAATCATTTAATAAGGAGAGCAAGAGACTTGAGGATTTCTTGCAGTAGTCCCCTCGGGGCTGCGGTACAACCGTGAACATAATCCCCTGTGTGTTTTAGGACAGAAAAGAGATTAGGAATTACTGGTCTGTGAGAAAGACTCCCAAGGTAAAAATCTAGCTAATGTTCTATACCAATATAACTCATGCTCCAACACTGAGCACAAATGGATTCTATTTATAAATGCATCCTGTAGGTAGGTTTCTATTAAGTTCTTTTTTGTTTTTGTGTTTTTGTTTTGTTGTTGTTGGTGGTGGTTTTAGTTTTGTTTTTTGTTTTGTTTGTTTGTTTTTGAGACAGGATCTTTGGTAGCCCATATTGGTCTTGAACTGCCAAGTAGCTGAGGCTGGCCTTGAACTTTTGAACCTCCTGGCCCTATTCCCTGAGTGCTTACATGACAGGCGTGCATCATTATGCCTGGTTTGTGCAGTGTCAGGGAATGGGACTGGTGGAATTAGGCAAGCACTCTACCAGCTAAATCACATGCCAGCCATCTTGTAAAGAGGAAATGTGAGCTCTGATTGCAGGTCCTTATTTGTCTTCTTCAGCTTTCTATACCTAGATTTTATCACAGTGTGTGCTGTTGAGGAATGCGAATTCATCAGACACCTTAAAGAGTCTAGAGATGGCTGAATTGGTGTGACATCCAATTCCAAGATTTGTGACTGGTAATAATGAGAGAGTCATGAAAAATAGGAAATTGTCTACTTTGTTCTTTCTTTTCTTTTTTAAGGGTTTATTTTTGATTCTTTTTCTGTCTCTTTGCGTCTCCATCTCTGTCTGTCTCTGACTCTCCATCGCTGTCTCTCTGTCTCTCTGTCTCTCTCCCTCTCTCTGTCTCTCTGTCTCTGTCTCTCTCTGTGTCTCTCTCTGTCCCTGTCTCTCTCTCTGTCTCCTTGTCTCTGTCTCTCTGTCTCTCTCTGTCTCTCTGTCTGTCTCTCTCTCTGTGTGTATGTGTGTGTATGTGTGTGTGTGTGCATGTGATTCTCAGGTGCCTTCCCTTAATGCTATTTAAAAAACACCAACCTTCACACTAGAGTTCTTGCCATCATTTAACTTGCAAAGGAATGCTAAAAACCCACCTGCACGAGCTCAGAGAGGTGCCAGCCTAGCATGAATCTGGAAACACACAGCTATCTACCAAAGCAAGGGAAGAAACAGACTGTGGGACACCCACACCCTGGAATATAATGTAGCAATGAAAAAGACTAACTCCCAAAGGGGAGCAGGGTACAATGGAGCAAATAGCAGTCAGCATTACCTCATCTACCACCAAAGGCACCCTGTTAGATCTGAAGACAAATTCCCACAGTGAAAATGAGCATTTTCTTCCATTATTCCCTTTTGCAGTGATAGCAGATCCACGGCATCAACTTGATTCACTTCTAACCCACATCCTATAAATTCTATCCTTCTCATGTCTGAGGGGTACCGTTACTTCGGAGATAAAATGATGGATCTTCAAAGCCATGGATGCTATGATTTGTGAGCTAAGGAAGGCACACCAGGGCTTCATTTATCAGTGCAGGTGTCTCTGGCAGCCTGAGAATTTTGCAGTGGGCTGGAGGACTGTCAAAGTTTGGAAGCCACCGTCTTTATGAGCACTGTGTTATTGAAAGGTGAACTACTTCATTCTTGAGTTCTCTACAACCAAAGAAAGGATTTGTTTTGTATTAAAAACTTGCTTGTCTCTGTGCTTTTTAAAATTCCATTTCTTCATGATTTCATCTTTCTTAAGAGTTGTTTTTAAAAATTTGTGTGTGTGCTTACTTACTCGACTTTATGAGCGTCTGTGTGCCACATGCATACAGATGATGGGAGAGGCAAGAAGGTGTCCCGGATCCTCTGGAGACAGAGTTATAGTCTGTTGTAAATAACCCAGCATGGATGCTGGGAACTGAACCCGGGTTCTCTGCGAAACCAGGAAGCATTCTTAATCTGTGAGCCATCTCTTAAGCCCAATTCTTTTTTTTCTTGGATCAATAATTAGATTCTTATAGTAAAGGAAAACATTAGGTTTAAGCATGAATCAAAGTCTTAGCAACTGCCAACCTTACCAAAAGAACTAAATTCTTTCTCTCACAGGAGACAAAAATGAATTCTCCCTCTGAGCTGAGTGCTTGGTAGCTGGTTCTTATATTTAGGCTTTGTCTTTTGCTGAGATTACAAATGATAAATTTCAAAGTCTCTTTTGGTGTCTTACTTAGCCTACACCATCCTCCACCAATTTATAAAGTTCTGTCAAAGGGAGAAGTAAAAACAAGCTGTCAAAATAATAATAATAATATCTAAGAGGCTCCACCTAGCAGCTGACTCAGACAGATACAAACACCCACAGTCAAACAGTGGATGGGGCTTTGGGACTCCTATGGAAAAATAGGAGGAAGGATTGTAGGCCCCAAAGGTGATAGGAACTCCACAGGAAGACTCACAGAGTCAGACTAACCTGGACCCTTGTGTCTCATAGAGATTGAACCACCAACCAAAGAACGTATGTGAGATGGACCTAGGTCTTCCCACTCACACGTAGCAGATATGCAGCTTGGTCTTCATGTGGGTCCTGAGCAACTGGAACAGGGACTATCCTAAAAGCTGTTGCCTGGGCTGCCTTGTCTGGCCTCTGTGGGAGAGGAAGCGCCTAGCCTTGCAGAGACTTGATGTGTCAGGATCAAGAATACCCAGTGATCCCCTACCTGCTCAGAAGAAGAAGGGGAGGAAGAGGAGGGAAGGACTGTGGGAGGGGGTGACTAGGAGAGGGGCACTGAGCAGGATGTAAAGTGGATAAGTAAAAAAGTAAAATTAAATAAAAAAAGAAACAAAATAATAATAAATAGTTGGTAATAACAATGATAATGACAGTAGCATCTCTGGGTTATTGTGTGCCTGTACTGCTCAGAACACTCAGAACTTTAGATTAGAATAACACAGACTACTAATGTTCTCCTGCACCCACACTCACAATCTTTCCCTTGACTCCAGATCCACCCTCACAGGTCATATGTGTGCTTCTCAGCCAGCCCCCACAAAGACTCAAGAGCATACACAGCTCAGGCCACACTGTCACAGTTGGAGCCTGCCAGTTGTCTGCTGAATGGTCACCAGGGGATTAAGAATGTTTGCCTTTCAAGACAGCCCTGGGATGGTTATTTTGATCGCCGTTTTGATTGTGCTAAGAAATACCTCAGGGACTAGTGAGAGCCACTTTTAATCCCGTCTGTAAGGCCATCTCCTTGAGGTTTAACTGAAGAGGAAAAGACCAGCCCTGAATGTGAGTGGCATTACACCTACATCAAATGGAACGGAGGTGAACTGCACACCAGCAATTCCTTCTCTGTGGTTCACAATCCAACCACTGAGACATGAGCAAGCAGCCCCACGCTCTTGCCACAGAGCTTCCCCACCATGATGGGTCTGGTCTTATCTCAGACTGTGAATAAGTCCTTGAAGGTGCTGGAGGAATGGATGGCTCAGCATTTAAGAGGGCTGCCTCATAAGTCATGAGGACTAGAGTTCTGACCCTGGTAACCACACAACATATTTGGTCCTGACAAATACCTATATCTTCAGTTCTGATGAGAGGTGGCCACAGGGGAATCACCAGGGCTTGCTGGTTTTCTAGCCTAGCTTAGACGTGAGTCCTGGGACCAGGAAAGAGCCTGTCTTAGAGGGCAAGATGGAGAGTGACGGAGGAGGAGGACATCTGATGTGACACACATTCATATCTATAATATAAGTGTAATATACATGTTATATATATGTATGTATGTATGTATATATATATGTATATATATATATATACCATACACATATATGAAATACACATATAAAATCTATTTGGGAAGATGACGTGAGCTCGAGGGTAGGGGGTTGTAGAGATAACAGTGAGTGCCTATATAATGAAAGTGTATTGGATGTATGTATGAAATGTCACACCGAAGCACGTTGCTCTTTACAGTAAATGCATGCTAAGGAGAAAACACGCTCAACTGTTCATAAGGATGAGTAGAATGTTGTAGTTTAAAATAACTGTTTTTTAAGAAAGGAAGTGTTCATTTTAGTTTACAATTCAAGGTTCAGGGCTTGAAGCAGCTGGTCACATTGCAGACAGAGTCAGGAAAAAGAGCAGTAGTATCTTTAAGGGCCAGCAAGATGGCCCAGCAGGCAAAGGTGCTTGCTGCATGAGTCCGGGGACTTGAGTTCTATATTTGGAACCCAAGGTGCAATCAGAGAACTGATTTCCACAAACTGTCCTCTACATGCCACATGCACTGTCATGGCAGATACAGCCCTATACACATCTATATCCACATACCCAAGAGAAATAAATACATATATATGTACATACATACATATATACATATATGTATATATGTATGTATGTCTCTAAAAATAACATTTAAAATGAACATCTGTACACTGTACAGTCTCTGCCCCCTTCTTGCTCCATGTGTCTTTTCTGTCCCAATGCAATCATACGCAGTCAACTCCTGCCCCCGAATGAGCAAGGAAGCAGAAAGTGAGCCCCACAGATCTCACTGCTGTGCAGAAGAGCTCCAAAGAATCATCTAGTGCCAACTTCTGTCACATCTCTCGATGCTTCCTGAATCCACTTGCATTGTGTATTTCTATTCTTCCCATTCTGATCTTATTTCCATTCTGTTGCTATGATAAACAGTCTGACCTGAAGCAACTTACAGGTATGAAAGGTTGTATTTGGCTTGTGCTCCTGGGTCACAGTCCATCAGTAAGGGAAGACAGGACAGGAGCCACACAAGGACTTGTAACAGAAACCACAGAGGAACACTACTCTCTGGACCATGCTTAGATGATCTTTTTATACAGCCCAGGGCCACCTGCCCAGGGAATGGTGCCACCCACAGTGGGCTGCTCCTCCTAAATCAATCAACAATCTAGACAGCCCACCCCTGCCAGATATGCCCACAGGTCAATTGAATAGAGACAGTTCTTCATGTGAGGTTCCTTCTTCCTCGTTGACTGTGGGCTGTGCCAACTTGACAATTAAAGCTAATTTGGACATGTTTTATGAACAACTCCAGTGGAGGTAGCATATGGCTATAGCTTCCATGTTATCTAAGCCAATAATTAATTCCCACTGCATGTCTTTGTCTCCATATCCCTCTTCTGCTCTCCTTCTAACATTGTCTTCATTTGGCTTCCAGGATAACACACCCTGGCCTCATTGACACTGGCTGTTCTGCTGTTATCAGTTTTTACTGCTGAACCTGGGGTGACCATGGGCTCTTTATTTTTGCACTTGCTTTATGGTACATTTTACAAATACCCATAGACTTCAATACTTCAAAACTGCCCCCAACGACGTGACATGCTTCTAGAACTTTCCTGTAAGCTATGAAACCCTCACTTGAGGACAGCCACGGTGCCACCACACATGGTGTTGAATACACCAGAAATCCCTGAGTAGGGGAAATCAAAAATCTTGCTATTTTTCCCAAACTCCTTTTTGGTTCAAGACACTGTAGTCCTGCATCTGGGTTTCTTCCTCTGTTTCTGTCCTTAGTCAGTAGTGTGCCTGTAAAAACGTGACAGAAACTGTGTGGATTATTTCCTTTTCTTACTGTTGTTAAATACCTGATAAGGAGTGACTTAATGGAGGAAGGGTTTATTTGGCTCACAGTTTGAGGGACACTGTCATGGTGAGCAGTTCCTGGCAGTAGGAACATGAAGTGTCTGCTAACACAGCATCCACAGTCAGGAAGCCAAGAGAGATGGGTGCTGGTGCTCAGCCCTCTTCTCTTTTTATTCAGTCAAGGACCCCAGCCTATGGGATGGTGCTGCCCACATTCTTGGTGAAGCTTCCTATCTCAGTTAGCCTAATATAGACAGTGGTTTGTCTCCAAGGTAATTTTAGGTCCTGTCAAGTTGACAGTCAAGATTAGCAATCACACCGTGTTATTCTCCTGCTGTCCCTTCCATCTGAAAAGCCCAAACCCCACATGATGGCATGCATCTCCTTCCTGTCTACTCACTCTCATTCTGTAACAGCACCAATGGATTTCCTATTGCTCCCCAGACACACTAACAAGGCAGCTAGCTGCCTCAGGATCTTTCCATTGGAAATTTCTTGGGTTTAATTTTTTAATTAAAATTTTATTTAATGGGTATGGATGGTTTGCCTGCATGTATGACTGCACCATGTGTGTGCAGCACCCATGGAGGGTAGAAGAGGGCATCAACTCCCCTTGGGACTAGAGTTGAACAGTTGTGAGTCACCACATGGGTTCCAGGAATTGAACCCCGGGTCCTCTGGAAGAACAGACAGTGCTCTTACACGCTGAGTGATCTTTCCAGCCTCTGAACTTTCTTGTATTTAGATTCCATCCTCGGGCACTTAAGGTTTACTCCCTTGACCTTCTAAGCTCACTTCTCCCACTGAACAAAGGTCATTGCTGATGTGCTATAAACTACTCCTTCCTCCCTCCTGGCCATTCATTTCCATCCTACCCTTCGTTAGTTTTTTTTTTTCAGAGCTCTTTCTTGTGTCCATTGTAATAGCGAATAGCTTTTCATGAGTATATTGTTTGAGTCCCTTTGCTAAATGATAAGAAAACTTGGCGGTCTCCATCTCAATGCCCTCATCTAAGCAAATGAGCTGAGAAGTCCGTCTCATGACTATTTCCCGGAGACACTGTGAGAAAGAAACATAATAACAGATATAAAAACGCATTAGAAATAATGAAAAGTGCTGCCCGAGCGTGACATGTTCATCTCTCAGCAGGGTCATTACTATCTCAGAAGACTCTCCCTTCTCCCATAGAGAGGAAAACCCAAATATCTTCTTACCTACCAACAAATAGGGTAGCCAAAGGGTTGGGGCACTGATGTATAGACTAGGGGATTGTCCTGAGTGGCAGCTGGCAAGGACTTTACAACTTTCCTTTCTAGTAGAGGCAACATGCTTGTATTTAGAATCATCTCCGAATGGTTTCAGATGTGAGGTTCAGTGGGATGCTGAGATGGATCGTTGCAGATAAGAAGTTTATTAGAAGAGTTCTGAATATCATGGATAGGCACACAACAGAACAAAGCATGGTAGGAATTCTCTGGAGAATTAAGGCCCCAGCACAACAGAGAGATGGCATATCAGGGTTCTAGGGAGTATCAAGCTCATGTGCTAGAGTTGGGGGGGAGTCCCTTCTTATAATGCTAATTCTCCATCAAGAGGCAGGAAAGCGGGTGTGGAGCAAGGTTTGTGGCCAGCAATACCCCTTTGGTAGACATTTCACTTTCCCAGGTGAAAAACTTTGACACCTGGAAGTCTGTTAGCTACAGAGTCATAGACTATATCTCAGTACAATCTGTAATCACACGGGGGTCTCAGCGAAGGATTGTTGACTTGTGGACATATCTGTTGAGAATTAGATTGATTGTCAATTGAGGTGGGAAAACCCACACACCACTGGCGGCATCATTCCCTAGACAGGAATCTTGTAGGAAAGGAGAAGGTGAACTGAGGACTGCCATGCTCAATGCCATGCACATGACAATGCATGAATTCATTGTCCACTGCCCTTGACTGTCGATGTGGTATGACTAGTTGCTTTTGGTTTTGCTGCCTTGACTTCCCCACAATGCTGAACTATAATTAGGAATAAAAATAAAATCCCTCGTTCTCACTTAATTTGCTTTTGTGGAGGTGTTTTGTCAGGGTCACAGAGTATTTGATAGTGGTTATATAAGATTGTAATGGACTTAGAAAGATCCTGTGAAAGTTTCCTGATTCACACCATTCATGTACATCATAATTCCACATCTCTTCTGTATCTCTTGATGCTGCTATAAACGGAACCATCAAACCGTCAGCGCTATGCAAGCATAGGCCACTCAGTTGTGCACAGCACATAATTCTTGGTAATTATAACGATTATAATAAAAGTCTGTTGCCACTTTATGTTTGTTATACTTTTATTGTTATTTCAGAGTATATTCCTTCTACATATCAAAACCCATAAACCTTTACTGTAAAGCAGTATGCTTCTATGCCAGCAGCTGCCTCACACAATCTGAGCTTACCGCCTCTCTTGATTTCATCGAGAGCCTTGTGGAGTAACTGACTCACACCATCTGGGTTTCTGAGTTTGCATTTTTGATGGCCCCATGATGATGGAACCACCCAACACGGCATTTCTCAGAAAGTTATCTCCATTGTTCAGCGATGCATGTCTGTATTCAAAGCACATTACCCACCTCTTAGGAGAGTTATTAGGAAAATAAAAATTCCATATCACATGTATAAAAGTACCACAGAAAACGCAATGTACTCTGGAAAGAATATATTCAGGTGTACAATAGATGCTCACAAAAGCTTTGTGTAAATAAAGGTAGAAAGAAGAGAAAGATGGATTTAACACAAGTTCTGCTGATGGCAGTGGTTTAAACAGCACAGGAAATAAGGCTGCATGAAGAACAGAAAGGTAGGATTTTGAGTATCCATCAGTTAGGGTCGAAAGTGTTTCACAGTGAAACAGAAAGGTATCCAGAGCACTTGTAACATTACAAGGGGAAACACTTCTAGAATATGAACCAAAGAAAGGGGGCTAGAGAGGTGGTCCAGAAGATAAGAGTGCTGGCTGTTCTTGCAGAGGACCCGTGTTCAATTTCTGGCACCTGCTTTTGCAGAAGACCCAACTTTGGTTCCCAATAATCACATCAGGTGGGTCACAACTGTCTATATAACACCAGTTTCAGAATATCTGACATCCACTTCTGGTTTTTGTGAACAGATATACATGCATACACATAATTGAAAAAAAAATTTAAAACAAAGATGGAAGAAACTAAGAAATCCCTAAGCAAGACTTTTTACAAGTAAATTTTCATACTGCTACCACAAAGTCCTGAAAAATATATCAACTTAAGGAAGGAAGGGTTTATTTTGGTTCATAGGTTGAGAGGATAGTTTACTGTGGCAGGGAAAGCAGAGTGATAGAAATGTGAGACAAAGGTCACCTTACATCCAAAGATGTGAATCAGAGTGTACAGAACTACAAAACCTATTCCCACACCCCATCCCTACCCCTGCCCAGTGGCCAATGTCCTTCAGCAAGGCTCCATCTCATAAAGTCTCCATAATCTTCCCAAACAGCGCCACCTGCAGGAGACCAAGTGTTAAATACATCAGCCTGTGGGGAACATTTCATATAGATACCACAACAGCGAGTATGTCACGGAGCAAGAAAATGCTCCCAAGTTGTCTCTGATTTTTATAGCTGAGCAGTTGCAGGCACTAAATCTAATTCAACATATCTGTGACCTGATTGATACCCAGTAGGAAAATGCCTGCACAGCCAAACTGCTTGCCTCGTATGGCATGGAGATCGCATCCCACTTCCCACTTTGCGTTGAGCACCTATGTCTTGTAGCATGGGACAGGTGATCTCTCCCAGGAGAACAAAGAAGAAAATAAAGGCTGTAGTCATTTAGCACAGGTTGAGGAGGAAGCAAGAAGAAAGAAGATCCCTAAGTACAGACAGAACACACCAGCAAGCCCAAGATACTTATTTATTATCTGTTTGATTTTAGCAAATTCCTTTTAAATGTGAAGAGTTCATATTCTGAGATTCTGAAACTAATCAAATTGCATACTGAACTCAAATTGCAGATGAAAATCCTTACTTCTGTTACTAGGTGTAGTGTGGTGGTGATGTGTGTGTGTGTGTGTGTGTGTGTGTGTAGACTTACAATTGTCCATCATAATATTTGAGAAAGGTTCTCTCACTGAACCTAGGGCTTGTCTATTCCACTCACTGGCCAACAAGCTTCAGGGATGATCCCGTCTCTTCCTCCCCAGCTCTGGGATTATAAGCACTCCATTACACCTGGCTCTTATTGTGGAACTCTGAAGATTGAACAAAGGTCCTCATACTTGCAAAATAAGCCCTTGACCAATTAGGCTGTTTCCCAGGCCTTGTAATTATTTATTTGCTAGAGGTAATAAAAAAAATATTGCTTAACTTGGGAGTGGTGACTGAGTCATGTGATCCCAGTTACTTGGCAAGCCGAGGTAATAGGATTATGAGTTCAATGCTAATCTGTGTTTATAGAGTGAGTTTGAAGCCAGCAGAGTCTACAAAATCAGGCTTTGGGTCAAAACAAAACAAAAAGCAAAACAAACAATAACAAGCTAACGGCCAAACATAGCATGTTTGTTCAAGACAACCCTAAGCATTAGCTGGTATCCTGGTTGGTGTTTATTCTCAGCTTGACACAATCTGTGATCCATGCTTATATCAGATTGGCCTATGGTATGTCTGTAGAGGTGTTACTTTAATTGTTAATTGATGTAGAACGATTCAGCCTACTGTGGGTGTCACCATTCCCTAGGTAGTAGTCCTGAGCTATATAAGAAAACTAGATAAGCATGAGCCAGAGATCAAGCCAATAGCAGTTCTCTTCCATGGTTTCTGGTGCAAGTTCCTTGTTAAGTTCCTTCCCGGCTTCCCTCAATAATGGAGTGTAACCTCTAAGATGATATAAACCCTTTCCTTCACTACGTTAATTCTGGTCACAATGATTTTTATGACAGAGTGGAAGTGAAGCATCTAGATATGGCACACATCAGTAATCCCAGACCTAGGCAGCAGTTTGAGATCAACCTGGGCTACCAAGCAAGTCCTGTCTGAAAAACAAGAACACAGAAAAGCTAGCTCAGTCTGTCTAAATGTCGTCCCTTAAAACAAGTGACATTTCAGCAGAAATGAGTTACCAAGAAGTTCACCAGAGTTGAACTGGGCCACATAGGGCCATTTGCACCTGGGAATGTGGCTAATTATAACTGCATCATGAAAACACAATTAGAAAGCAACACAGTTTATGTAGAGAATTATAGGTGACAAAGAAAAAAGACTTCCAGTATAATTTTCCTCATTTTAAAGTCCAATTATCTTTTCAGAGTTTCCAAAAACAGCTGCGACAATGGTTGGTAGAGAGAGAGTCTTAGGCTTAAATTTCTGGTCTAATTCTTATTACTAGTCTTTGTAGTTTGAATAGAAAAATGTTCACCACAGGCTCGTGTCTTTGGACACTTGGTGACCAGATGGTGGCACTGTTTTGAGAGGTTGTACAGCCTGTTGTATGTAGGTGTAGCTGGAAGGCATGGAAGCATAGAGAGGCTTCAGTGTTACAGTCCTGCTTCATTTCAGCTCTGAGTCTGTTTCCTAGTCAATCACTAACATGGGAACATGCAGCCTCCTGCTCCCACTACCACACCCTCAGGCTGCTCCAGCTACCCTACCTTCCTCAGCATGAGGAGAGGGACTGTTTCTCTGTAAACTGAGTAAGTTCTTTAACTAGGTTGCATAGTGCAATACATTTTTAGATTAATTTTAGTTTTTTAAGTTACATATCTGTGTGGGAATGTGCACATGAGTGTAGGTACCTGCAGAAGCCAGACTAGGGCATCAGATCTTCTAGGGCTGGAGTTCCATGTGGCTGTAAGCTGCTGGGAACCAAACTCCATACCCTTTGAAGAACAGTATGTGCTCTCAACCACTGAACCATCTCCTCTCCCGCTTCTAGCCAGATATTTTATTTTTAAATAAAATAGATTTTTTTTAACAGTACAAGAAAGTAACCAACAGGTTAGTACTGTAACTTTACACTGTAACTTTGCATTAATTACTTTGTGTGTTTGCACACATGCATGTGTGTGTGTATGCAATGGTACATGTTTGAAGGTCAGAGGACAATTTAGGGGAACCATTTCTCTCCTTCCCTCAGGTAGATCCTGGGGACTCTCAGGCTTGCTGACAAACACCTTTACTTGATAAGGCATCTAAGCAACTGGAATGGCACTGTGTTTTAACTCAAGCAAGTTAATTTCTGATACAAAGGCTTAAGATCCCAATAGGTCACACGATCTAAAATTAGGTGCTTAGAGATCCTAGCAGAGGTCTAGTGTATTACACTAGACCCACAGCCACACCATGGGTGTCAGAGTTGTAGAACAGGGGTCACTTCTTCGTTCATCCTGTACAACACTAAAATCAATGTAAGCCTAGCTGTAGATTGTTGAGTAATTTCCCCCCATTATATTAGGACTGGTTTCCATCTTATTGGGAGAATATGGCTTTGACAGGCTTTCTCCTAAGACAGGTGTGGAAAAATTACCTGCTCATATAAAAAGTTCTGGAAGCCTCTGGATATAAGGCAGACCTAAACCCAGGCTTCCTTCCTCATCACTTCTATTTTTATATAAATTGGGTTTTTTTTTTATTATTCAAGGCCTTTTGCAAACAGACAAAAATAGAAATGTCTGAAGATTCCCTGACTTCTCTCCTTTGGAACGACTCCCCCCTCCCCTTGTTAGGTTATTCAGCTAATTAAAAGAAAATGAACCATTTCCCTAGAGTCTATGATTTCTAAAATTGCTTTTGGAATCTGACTGTCTCACTGATCTACAAAGGCTGCTGTGCGGGCAGCTGCCAGGGGCCATCCCCAAGGCGACCTTCCTTATTGCCTCTCCTCAGCTGAGTTCTAGCATGAAAAAGTCTCCCAGAAGCCCTTGCAAGACAGTTTCTTGCCTCGGTTGCTAAGAACATGGGGGGAGTGATGCTTCTTCTGTGCACACGCATGTGTGTGTGTGTGTGTGTGTGTGTGTGTGTGCCTTTCTGGTGCTCTGGGCTTCTGGTTTTATGTGTATCTTGCTTTCTGAGCCTCCTTTCTGTCATGGAAAGATGTGTTTCACAGCCTCTCCAAACTATTGCCCAAGGAGGCCAGGAGGTGGGTACCAAATGGGCTCCAATTTCTTCATGAACACAAGTTCAAAGATCAGATGAAGGATAATACATTTCTCCTTTTCCTCCTCCTCCTTCTCTTATGGTGGTGTTTGTGTTAATGCATATTTTCTATGCATGTGTAAGCCCAAGATTAATGTCTAGAATAATATTCCATCGCTCTTCCACATTATTTATTGGGGCAGTGTCTCTCAAACTCAGAACTTGCCAATATCGCTAGTCTTGCTAGTCAGCTTGTTCTGGAGATCTTCTGTCTCATTCGGAGACTAGAATTGCATATGGGCCAACTAGCCTATTTGGCATTTATGTGGGTTTCTGAAGATCTGCATTCTGTGTCCTCATGCTTTCTGGCCAAGAGCTTTAACTGTTAAACTGTATCTCCAACCTCAGTCTTTCTCTCCCATTCCTTCTCCATCTCCCTCTTCCTCTCCCCCCTCTTCCCCTTCCCTTCTCTGTGGTGTGTGTATATGTGTTCATCTGTGTGAGCTCAGACATGCATGCACCTTAGTGGGAGGGTGTCAATCAAAGGACGACTTCAGAGGTCTGTCCTTAGCTTTCACATTGTTTGAGTCAAGGTCTCTTGTTGTTTGCCCTGAGTACATCAGATTATCTGGTCCATGAGATTCTGTGACTCTCCTATCTCTATCTGCCATCTTGCCATAGGTGTGTGTGTGTGTATGTGTGTGTGTGTGTGTGTGTGTGTTATGGACAGGCACTATGGTAGGTACCATTACTAGGGTTCTAGGGATCTGAGGTCAGGTCTCCACACTTATGAGGCAAGTGTTTTACTCACTACATCTTCTCCCTGGGGCCCACAGTTGTTTCTAAATATAGTAGATCCTTGACTTGGAGACTTATCCAGTAATTAATTCATAATTAGTCATTAGCACATTAACAAGAGCATGTTTTTAAGAGAACAACTTAATCAGCCACAATAGGGGGATGATTACATGGACTTTCTCAGAGAGACTGTAGAATTCCATAGGTGTAGCATAGGCCCTCTGACTTTCCATTCAGAAGGAAGGTACAAAGAGTGTATGTATCAGATATTGAATATGTATGACCCTCAGCTTCAATCTGTTTTTTTTTTATTCTTTTTGTAGTCCTGGGGATGGAACCAAAGCCTTATGTGTCCTAGGCAAGAGCTCTATTATTGAGCCACACCCCCAGCTTTTTGATTCTGCGTTCTATCTCTAAGATCTAAGCATTTGCTATCAAATCACTTTCTGGAATACAGACACCAATGCTCCCACAGAATGGTAAGGTGTTCTGTCTCCAAATGCTTCTGGCTCAGTGACTCACTGGTCAGTTTGATATATGGAGAGTGATACCCCGTGTGCTTTTCCTTCATGGTTCTCTAGCTTTTCATGAGTCAGAACATTTCACACAAACCTGCACTCTGTCTTGTTGACCCATTGTGTGCTCATAACTTTTGCTCTTTTCCCATGATCTCCATCTTCATCTCTTTTGTGTTCCAAAGATGCTGGTTCATGTACAAAGAGAAGAGGGTTACTCGTCTCACTTTCTGGTGGCCAGAATGTTCAAAGCAGCGTATGTCTTTTATCTGATCATGTCTCAAGATAGCAGATGAAAAAAGGGAGGTGGGTCACATTCTAGAGGTCAAGGGCATGGACAAGGAAGGATAAGACTATGGAAGAGCCAGGGTCGATTTTCTGTAGTAGTCTGCTCATTGAGGGACTAATCCAAACTCCTCAAACCCATCCATTCCTGAGTGACAGCTCTTGAGACTGAATTATTTCCCATTAAGCTATGTGGTAGTTTGAATATGCTTGGCCCAGGGAGTGGCACTATTTAAAGTTGTGGCTTTGTTAGAAGAAGTGTGTCTCTGTGGGCATGGGCTTTAAGCCCCTCTTCCTAGCTGCCAGGAAGCCAGTCTTCTCCTAACAGGTTTCAGATGAAGATGTAGAACTCTCAGGCTCCTCCTCCAGCATCATGTCTACCTGGATGTTGCTGTGCTCCTGCCTTGATGATAATGAACTGAATCTCTGAATCTGTAAGTCAGCCCCAATTAAATGGTTTCCCTATAAGACTTGCCTTGGTCATGATGTCTCTTCACAGCAGTAAAACCCTAACTAAGACAAGCCCTACCTCCTAAAGGATTCTAGCACCACACACTGGCAACCAAGATTCCAGCCCATAAACATTTTGTATACATTTTGACCCCTAAATATTTATGGACTGGAAGCTTGTCATCTAGGTACCTTGTTAATTTTAGAGGCATCTAATATTGACTCTCTAAGCTTCTGCTCACCAGCTAATTTCATCTATGGTGTCCTTTGTCAAATAGAAATTTCTACCTGGATTGGTGGTCTAGTGCTTTAATCCTAGGACTCAGGGAGTTGAGGCAGGAGAATCATGAGTTTGGAGATATTCTTGGCTACATAGTGAATTGAAGGGAAGGAAAGAGAAGGAGGGACAAGGAAGGGGAAAGAGGAAGAGAGGGAAGAGGAGGGGAAGAAGGGAGGGGAAAAGGAGGAAATGAGGGACAAGTAATCAGAAGGGGACTGAAGGAGAGATGGGGAAGCAGAAGAGTGAGAGGGAGGAGAGAGACATAATATTGATATAATTATACCTATTTATTTTTTCTTTGATAATTTGAACTTTTGAGTCTTGCTTTAAATAATCCCCTAGACCATCTACTTTTGGCTACATAAAGTAATTTATATCAGACTAAACTTCTACAAAGAAGAACCCTAAAAATAACATAAGAATGAGACCATCATCTGAGGGTAATGGAACGTACCCATAACAATGAAGGCTTCTAAATATTCAGAAATGAGGATGTGTTGATCTCACCCTGGCACTTGTCATACGACTGTGGGTTCAGGGAATTTTATTTTCAGTGAACCTGAAGGGGAAAGAGAAAAGAATAGCATTGGGGCTGAGCTGTTCTCCTGAGGATGAGTGTACAGAACTGGAGATGATGGCTAACAAGCCAGTCTGAACTTGAAAGGCTCAGTCCCTGAAGGAAGAAATCCATAGCACCTTACCACAAGGCATTTATCAATTTGTCGGCTTGGAGATATGCCAGCTCAGGATATCTTTGTATCTAAGTGCTAAGGAGGAAAAAAAATAAAGTTCATTAGGCTGTTAGTCAATCTCACAGTGCTAGGGAGACAAAAAATGGAATTCAGGCTCTATGGGGAAGGCGGATCCTGCTGCATATCCCAGGCTTCCCATTGGGGACCCTCAAAATATGCCTTCAAAAAAGGGGAAACTGTAGGTAGCATGGGATTCATCACTGATGGCTCTGAGGATGGAATCTAGGACTTCACTTAAGTTAGGTGAATACTCCATCATTTAGCTGTGCCCTAGTGCTTCACAAAGATGCTCACCAATGGACCACACCTACAACCCTTCATGGACTGGAGGTTCTAGGCAGGTGCTCTGTTGCTAAGCTACATCCCTAGCTCCCCTTTCTGTCTTTTTGAGATAGGTTCTTGCTAAGTTGCCCAGGCTGAGCTTGAGTTTGTGGTACTCCTGTCCCTTCTGCTTGAGTAGCTGGAATATCAGGCCTGCACCACCAGGACTGACTAGGTTCCTTGCTGATTAGTATAAAAATACTATTGTGTTCTTCGTCTCCTTGACAGAAAAGAACTATAACTGGGAATCAAGTATTTTTTTTTAAGCAGTTAAAAAAAAATAACTGGGGTCAAAATAACAATATTGCTAGGCATAGTTCCAAACTCAAAAGAATTAGACCTCAAAGTAGACTGGATCACCTAGCAGACATAAGATTTAAAATAATAATAATTAGTATGTTCAGGTATGTTAGCAAAATTAACTTTAAAAAACCACGTTTCCCATTCCTAAAATCATTTTGTAAATAAAGATTCAAGTTGATATTCTGGAATGAAATGCATAGCTGCTAAGATAAAAAAATTCAATGAGTTTAATAGAAAGTTAGACATGGCTATAAATAATTTAATGGAAAGTTAGACATGGCCGTAAATACAGTAAATGAGCTGGAAGACAATAAGAAGAGAGTGAAGCACTTGTAGTTCTAGCACTTGGGAAGCAGAGGATTGTGAGTTCAAGACTACTCTGGACACAGAGAGATCCCTGCCTCAAAGGCAAAAAACCTGCTTATTTATAAGTTATATACCATTCATGTATCTCAAAGAGAGTTAAGAAGAAATGGCTTGAGGCAAGATTTGAAGAGCTGTTGATTGAAAATTGCCTTAACCCAACAAAAGACATGAAGGCAAATTTATGAAAGTCTATGAACGTCAACCAGAACAAATATGAAGAAAGTCACATGTGGGTATGGTATTTTTACAATGTGAAGTTGTCTCAAGAACTTCCCCCTGGGGAGATGTGAACAATATCTACCTGTGTCTTATAGGTATTATTTCACCAAAGTCTTAACTTACAGAACTTGAGTTCGTACTGAGTTATCTATAGAGTATGGGTGAATAATTGCTTATCAGAATGGGGGTGACCCCAAACAGCTGTACTGCCAGAGTCATTCCAGTTTGGATGCCAACTTCCTCATAGCTGTGGAGACAGAGTGCCCTGCTCAGGTAACCTTCCACTCTGTATCATCAGCACCCCTCTTCCCCTGAGTCCATAGGGCCACATGCAGCTAGAATTTCATACAAATGGCTATGAGGTCCTGGAGTGAGGGGTGAGGGTCCAGTGACCTTCCCCAGCACCCCTTCAATGAAGGAATGTCAACAGATAACAAGCTGATATTAAAGGTCTCTCTCATGTAGTCACAGCTTCTCTGATGACAATGAGAGCTGTTATACTTAAAGGATAGGGATCCCCTTGGATGAAAGGCTCTGCCCCTATTAGGAGGACATAGTCACCTTTCAGTGCCTGGATCCTGAGGGTTCTGATCTAATCAATGAATTTACCTATCAGTAGATTCATAATCTGATGGCATTGTTGAGAAGTGCTGGGGACTAGTTGGCTAGGTGGAACCTAATTGGAGGAATTAAGCCAGTGGAGGTTTTCTCTGGTAGGCTGCTTCTCATCTCTGAACACTTCTTAGCTGCCATGAGGGATACAGCTCTCCTCTGCCTTCCTGTTCCCTTGTGGTGCTTCATCCCTCTTGGCAATAGCAACCATCCAACTATGGAATGGAGCTTCTACACCATGAACCAAAATTAATCCTTCTTCTTTTCATCTGTTCTTCTCAAGGATTTTATCATTATAATGGGAAAGTGAGCAGCATGGTTGTGGTTCACTGTCCTTGCCAGGTTTGTGGGATTTGGACTAACTACAGAAGTGAATCTTTGGGCACGTAGATGAGAGGGTCTCTTGATTGGGTTAACTGAGATGGGGAGAGCCACCCTAAATGTAGGCGGCACCATTCCCTAGGCTGGGGTTCTGAAAGGAATAAAAGGTAGGTGGTACCATTCCCTAGGCTGGAGTCCTGGAAGGAGTAAAGGGGGACAGTAAGCCGAGCCCCACTTTACTCTCTGTTTCCTGACTGTGGATGCAATGTGACCAGCTGTCTATGGTTGTTGCGGTGCCTGCCCAGCCATGATAGACTGCACCTTTGAACTGCGAATCATACTTCCTTCCTTCAGTGGCTTTTGTTAGGTATTTTGTTACAGCCATAAGACAAGCAACTAATGCGGTAGTTTATCATAGTAACTGATGCACACTTAAGGACAAAGAAAATACCTTAAAACCCAAACAGTCACAGTTAAAAGACTTACAATGCCTATCACTGACTTTCCTATAGAAATGGCAGACATTAGAAGACAACTAATAGAATCTTCCAAGTGCTTAAGAAAGAATAAGTGTCACTGTCAGTATCTATAACCATGAATGACATCCTTCAGACAGGATAGTTAAATATAGTTTTAGTCCCCTAAAACCTGAAAAGCTTGTTTTGTTTCAACGCAGAGCAACAGCACAAACCCTAAAGAGAGCTCTTCCTGGCAGGTGGAAGATGATTCCAGATGGAAATAGGATAACTACGGAAGGGATGAGGGAGGCTTAGAAAGATTTAAAACGTGGTAGCGATGGCTAAACACAATGAATATTGAATGTTGAAACTGATAAGAAACAATGTAGAGCTTAAGGTATACACACTTGCAACTTAGCGATGAGAAAAACAACAAGAAGTGGAGATCATCTGGCTTAGAATATCGTAAGTCCCTCGAAGTTTCTCACCAACACTGGTTATGCTAATGTAGGATCATCTGTACCTCAAGGGGGAGATTAACAAGGTACATTTAAGCTCCGGTCCATCAATTATCATAGTAGCTGATGTGGAGGAATGTTCTAGTCTAGAGATGGGGAGTTTTTCAGGCTAAACACATTAGAATCCTGCAGGATGCTGCTTACAGAAGACACAGAAATGCTGTGAGCATAAAGACAAAAATAAGGCAGGTAAATAGCTCAGAGGTACAGGCACCTGCCACCAAGCCTGATGACCTGTCCCCAGCATCCATGTGATGGTAGGAGAGAAATGACTTTGGGAAGTTATTTTCTGACCTCTACATGTGTGTCATGGTATACCATGCACGTGCATGTGTACGCTTGTGCATGTGGGCACACACACACGCAGACACACACACACACGCATGCATCCCTGTCCCCCCCCCCACATGGGAGAGAGGGAGAAGAAATGTGAGTGAAAAGATTGGTGGTATAATTATATCCATTTCAAGGTGGATTTTAAGACAAGAGTCATTACCAGGAATGTAACATCCAACTTGACAGAATTTTGTAACAATCTTAAACCTATATGCAACTAATAATACGGATTCAAAAGATAGAAAACAAGAACTAACTCAATAAAAAGTAGAAATCAATAAATCCAAGTTACATTTCCAAACTCTTAGCATTTTTCTCTTTTGTTAGACGTATTTTGTTTTTATGTGTATGAATGTTTGCCTATCTGTGTGCCTGTGCACCCTCTGGATGCTTCATGTCCATTAAGGTAAGAAGGCAGTGTCAGATCCCCCAGAACTATAGTTATAGGTGGTTGTGAGCCAACATATGGGTGCTAGGAACTCAACCTGGTCCTCTGTAAAAGCAACCAGTGCTCTTAATCACTGAGCCAGTTCCTTAAAGTGTGTGTGTGTGTGTTTTGTAACAAGTGAAACAAGTAAAATGAAACTGAGGATGTAAGATGTTTGAACATCTTGACTAGAATAGAATACACTACACACAACAACCATAGATTATTTCTTGGTTTCAACACACACAGAACATGTACCATTCTCTATATCTTATGTTGGATGCTACAGTCAACCTCAACAAATTTCAAAACTGAAGTGAAATATATATTCTTTGATCACACAGAAGTAAGCTCAGAAAGAAAAACTGAAGAATAAAATGCTAAGTCCCCAGATACCCTTGAGTGAAGCCATGTGTATTCCATACTGTTCTCTGTGGGGTTGTGACCAAATTCCTGCCCAAGGCAATTGAAAAGGGTTTTGTCCTGTCCAGCAGGGCATTAAACAGGGGTCCGGGAGGTCACCTGAAAGAGAGTGGGCGGTGGGTAACAGGCAAAGACGCAAGGAAGTGATGAACTGTCTATAATCTGATCAGATTACCATTTTTACTTTTTCACACACAGGTTATAGACACAAAAAGGCAGGATATGGGGAAGGGGATGACGAAGGTGTGTGGGTGTTCAGTGGGAGTACAGATATCTTCCAGAACAGAGTGTCAGCTGGGTGAAGGTTCAGGGGACAGATCACTTTGACTCTGCCTATGATTCACTTGTCTTTATCTAAGTTGGTACTATCCACCAAGGCTACCTAGCTACAAGGTCTATGACTAAAACTTGGCAACTTTTCACCAGAGCTGCTTGTTTACAATAGCTTCTAGGCATCTGTTTCAGTGTTTTTCCACAGATACCCAAGACTTTATGTTAGCAGGCATGTATGTCAGGCCTATTGCTGATTTTAGGCCTATGGCTGATTTTAGGCCTTCGATGTATAAGCAGGGCTGCCCCTGACAGGGTTTGTTTTAGCTGAGGGTTTAGGAAGTACTCTGACCCACTGTTGTGGGGGAGCACAAATGAGGCAGCTGGCCACATTACATCTGTGGTCAAAAAATAGAGTGGGACCACAAAGCCTCAAGGCCTTCCTCAGATGACCCACTTCCTACACTGAAGCTCCACCTTCTAAAGGTACCACAGCGTCCTAAAACACAATGCCTAAAGCAGCTGAGGACCAAGTACTCCAACATGTGAATATACAGGGTGACATTTCTCATTGGAACCACAAGACCATGGATCAAAAAGAAGTATTTGAATTAAAGTATTCCAAACCAGATAAAAACGAAAACAAAAGCATGTCAAACCATACAAACCCCATAGTTTCCATTTTAATGGACTGATAGTTTCAAACATCTATATGATGAATTATAGCCATTTTCATCACAATGTTCCTCCCTTTTCTCCCTAGTCCTACTGAAAACAGTTCTTCTCAACAAGCCCTCCTACTTTGAGATCTGCTTCTTGTGTGTAGCCCAAAGAGTTTAATTAATCAACTCACCTGAGTAGGTGGAAAATTATTTGGTGGAAAATGGCAATTGATCATTGGCTACATCGCTAAAGAATATGACAGGACTCTCTCAATTAGCCTTGACTATCAGTGGGCCTTCAGTGAGGGGTGAGTCTTCACAGGATCCTCCACCACCCATGATGAGATGGTAGAAAGCAAACTGAACATCAATGTCAAGCAGCATTTGTCCATGGTTTCTGTCCTGACTTCCCTCAATAATGGACTCTGACCTTGACGTATAAGCCATGTAACCCATTCCTTCCCAAACTGCTTTTAGTTAGTGTGTGTGTGTGTGTGTGTGTGTGTGTGTGTGTGTGAGTGCACACACGTGCGTGCGTGCACACGCATGTTAATCACAGGAATAGAGTAAGACCAAGATACTGGTTGGGATT
The DNA here is from genome assembly GCF_004785775.1 of Grammomys surdaster. Taxonomy (NCBI): domain Eukaryota; kingdom Metazoa; phylum Chordata; class Mammalia; order Rodentia; family Muridae; genus Grammomys; species Grammomys surdaster. The sequence continues at coordinate 6,157,964 of NW_021604614.1, read as the reverse complement.
AATTATTGTTTTAAGAATCAGTCAAAGGAAAAGTCCATCACTGTGGTCAGAGTGCCCTGGATGCAATTGCTATCCAAGGGTCATCTTCTGAGAGACCAAACTTTCAACACAAGAGCCTTCAGGAAATGATTCAGATTCAAAATGTCAGCTAGTGGGGTTTACAACTGTAGATGAAAACTAGGAAAACAGACACAGGGCAGAATACATTGGAAGCAAGAGAATTTTAGGCAACAGGACCCAAACAATCACGCCTGACCCTAAGCAGGTAAGTCCTCCTGCCTTGCAGCCCAGTGCTGAAGTTGATCTCCCACCAGAAGATCCCAGAGACCTCTCTGATTATCCCATTGTTGTCAATGGCCCTTCCAACTCAGCATATGGTGCCTGAAGAGAGAAGCCAGGCTCTGTGTGCATCTATTTTTAAGCAGTCAGATTTATGCAGCCATGCCTAAGAGGCCCCTAGAAGCTGTTTATTGTGAGATTAAACCGGCACTTTCTGGAAGCCTTTTTCTAACTCAGCAGGCTGTGCCATTAGAGTCCTGACATGGCTTCTGGTCACGCAGAGAAGAACTCGAAGGGTATTATTTTAAGCTCTTCCCACTCCTCTGTTCGACTTCACCCTGCACACCTGGGATCCTGCACTCCACCGACAGGCTCAACACTCCCCACTTGCGTACAAATCAACGTGAGGCTAAAGGAAAATGCTGAGAGAAAGCAGACGTGCGTAGTGTGCCACTGACCCGGTAATTCCATTTTATGGCTGAGGACCCTGAAATCATAATTGCCCGTGGGCTTGGATATCTTCATTTCATTCACAGCTGAAGGAGAGACAGATGAAGAAAAGCAATGCTTCTTGCTAAGAGGGGCTTTCTCCATCATTCATCTGCGGGTGATGGCTTGTGCTTCAGGCAGAACATTCTTACCATTCCTCACGCCAGCCATAGCCACCTGTCTCTCTCTTCATTCTTATAAACAATTGCTGTTTAAACCTGGTTTCTTTATCTCAATACTCAAATGGAGATTGGATTCGTTCCTGTCGTCATGGGACTCCAGATCGAAAAATAATACTGTAATAATTCATTTTCCATTACTATAACAAAATACTAGAAGCTGGGTAATTTGTATAGAAAAGAGGGTTGTTTACTCTATACTTCTGCAGACTGTACTCGTGAGTACTGGCGTAGAGCAAAGTAGTCCACAGATTCAGAAAGTTCACATCTTGGTGCCCAGAAAGCAGGAAAATGAGAACTGGTTGTATCCTTTTCTACTTTAAATTCCATTGGAGGAGCCCTGGAGGGGTAGCCCAGCAGTTAAGAGCACTTGCTGGTCTTTGAGAGAACTCTAGATCAGTTCCCAGCACCGACTGGATGGCTTAGAACTGCTTATAACCCCAGTTTCAGGGACTCTGACGCTTTCTTCTTGCCTTTGTAGACACTTGTATTCAGGTACATATATTCCCACGTAACTATACACATATAATTTAAAAATAAACTAATGAATGAGATCAAATAAATTCCACATGTGTCCTCATGGGATGGCATTACCCCCATTCAAGGTGGATTTTACATTCTTGTTTGGAAATACCCTGTCAAGCATATACCAGAGATGTGCCTCACCCTTGACAATGAAGGTTACAAAGACTCTTCCTTGGAAAACTGAAGTTCTTTGGGGGAGCATCTTGAGAATTATTTCAGATAGAAGTTGCAAACCGCTGTCCCATGAGCCAAATCTAGCCCGCGGCCCTAGTTTGTCTAGCAGATACACGTTGAGTGTTTAAAAATTGTTGTTATTGGAGCTGGGGAGAGGGCTCAGAACCCACATAAAATAATCTGGTATGCTGCTGCATGTTTGTAATCCCAACTAGAGAGAGGGCTTAGGTGGTAAAGTGTTTGCTGCCCAAGGGGAGGCAGAGAGCTGAGCTTGGATCCTCAGAACTCACAGCATTGTGGTATGGCGCTCTGTAACGGCGAGGTGGACAGGGGGCCATGGAGCTTTGTCAACAGCTAACCTATCTGAATTGGGGAGTTGTAGATTTGATGAGAGGCCTTGGCTCAAAAAACTAAAGTGGATAGCGACCAAGAAAGATATCTTATGCCAGTGGTTCTCAGCCTTTCTAATGATGCAATCCTTTAGTGCAGTTCCTCATGTTGTGACCCCTACCTCAACGATAAAATTATTTTCATTGCTGCTTCATAACTTTAATTTTGCTACTGTCAAGAATCCTAATGCAAACATCTGATATACAAGATATCTGGTATGTGACCCTTATGAAAGGGTCATTCAATTCTGAAAGGGTTGTGGCCCACAGGTTGAGAACCACTGCCTTACATTACCTTCTGGCTTCCATATATGTATGGACACACATGTATGTGCAGTCATACTCAGATGTATGTACACACACACACACACACACACACACACACACACACACATATATTCTAACAGTGGTGGGAAGCCAGAATGAGGGTTAGAACTGTATTTTCCGACACCGTAACAAGATGGTGCACATTTCTGTCTAGCTGTCTGCATGAGGGATACTCTGTCCTTACACGAACTTACTAATTTTTCATAGGTTTTTGAAAATTACTTGAGAATATTATCCCCAATTCAGGTCATGACTCTGAATCTTCTCAACACCCGGGAAACACAATGAGCGAGCTCTTTATTTAAATTAAGTAATCACGAGAGCGCACCAGGAAAGGAGGAGAGTGTCTGGCTGCAGACGGAATTGGTTTAATGAAGGTTCTGGGATAATAGACTGAGACTCTGTCTGGGCCCTGCTTGAACAGCATGCTGTGGAGGTTAATTGGATCAAGTCTCCATGTTTCCTTTCCCCCTTTAAATCGCAATTGCTAGGGGAAGCCACCATCTCCCATATCCAGGGCATTTTTCCCTTTAAGCTAGTTCTGCTTTGGGGACATTTATTTTGGCTCTGATTTAACAAGCTCTGAGAGAACCAGGCAGCCAAATAAAACCACATATCATCAGTACACAGGCATACTTGTTTTGAGATTAGCTGTTGGCTTTTTCTGTCAGGGAGACCAAATGATTGTAGATGGTGTCTTTTCTACATTGTGTGGCAAGAACCAACCAAGCCAAAAAAAAAAAAAAAATTACTGTAAAACCCCTTATGGGGATGAGGATGGTGGCCATGGAGTGCCAAAATTATAGCCCTATAACCAATGACTCATTTTCCTAGGCCTAGAAATTATATGGTAAAAACACACAGCATTACTTTTTCATCTTCTGACAAAATAACTGTGGTAAACAATTTAAATGAGGATTTATTTTCACTCGTCATTTCAGATTTGGTTCGTCATCTCTTCTAGTAAGCTTTTTCTGTTTATTTTGATTTTTTTTTTTATGAGACAGTCTTTCTATGTAGCCCTGTCCTGTCCTGAAACTCGATATGTAGATCAGGCTGGCCTTGAACTCATAGTGTTCCATCAGCCTCTGCCTCCTAAGTGCTGGCATTAAAGGTGTGTGTCAGCATGCCTAGCTTAGCTAGTTTTAACTATCAACTTAAGACAACCTAGAATTATCTGGGAAGAGAATCTCAGTTGATTCAATTGCCCAGATCAGATTGATCTATGCATATATCTATGGGGATTATATTATATTAATTGTTAATTGATTTAGAACAGTGATTCTCAACCTTCCTAATGCTTTGGCCCTTTAATACATACAGTTCCTCATATTATGATGACCCCCCCACCATAAAATCATTTTCATCACTACTTCATAACTGTAATTTCTCTTCTGTTATGAATCATGATGTAACTATCTGATATGTAGGATATCTGATATGTGACCCCTTGTGAAAGGGTCAGTTGACCCCAAAGGGGTCATGACCTAAGTTCTTCTGGTCTCTCTCTCCTCCACACTGCAGGAGAGAGACTTGGTATCTAGTGTCTTCCCAATCTTTGTGATAAAATACAAAGACAAAAGCAAGTCAAGGGAGAAAGGGCTTCTTTGGCTCCAAGCCTCGGACACAGCCCATCACTGCGGGATGCTGAGAACTTGAAGCAACTAGTTACATCACCTCTGCAGTTAGGAGCAGAGAGAATACATGAATGCACACATGCTAAGGGCTCAGTTTAGGACCTACAAGATGGCGGCACTTCCATAGTTACTGTGTGTCTTCTCACTCAACTAACCCAAGCAAGACATTTCTCCACAGACAAGCCCATAGGATGTCCTAGTCTAGACAGTTCTTCATTGATGCTCCCTTCCCAGATGAATCTAGGTTGTGTCAAGTTGACAGTTAAAACCAACTATCATACATGGGAACTGATTCTTCCGTATTCCAGTTTCTCTCACATTGAATGGTAAGATTCCCTTCTGGTAGGTAACCCACCAGACGGTAAACGGTACTAACTGAGGTCAAGGACTAGATCATTGTTATAGAGAGAGCTCTACCCCTGAGCATAATATAATACCCAGCCTGTTGTGGACACTCAACCAGTGTTTACTAAATGGGGAAATGAATAAGTGGGAGAATTGATTATCATCCGTTGATGATTGAACCAATCAGAATCATTCATTTGGAAATGTATGAGTTAAGTGAGTTTTGACAGCTGATTTAAGCTGGGGCATCATGGCACACACCTATAATTCCAGCACAGGGGAGATGACATTAGGAAGATTAGGCATTTAAGGTCATCCTTGGCTACATATTGAGTTTTAGGATAGCCTGGACTAGATGATATCCTATCTCAAAACAACCAAAGCAGTCAATAACTGAATAAGAGCTGGCTTGTGCGGAACTTCACAGTGAAGGTCTGACAGTTTCACATTGTCCTATAGGCAGTGGGGAAGCCTGTAAAGGTTTTGAGTGGCAAATCTGAATTAGGTGCTTTAGGATGGGATTTAAAGATGAATAGGAGGCCAGTCTGCCTATAGGATAGATCTCTGTTAAGAAGCGTTGCTGCAAGCATCAGGTGCTGATGGCAAAGATACTCCCCATTGCTTATTTGTAGAACTGGGTTGAAATGGATGGTGAATTGAGAGCATTAGTGAGTCTCATTAAGAAAGAAGATGCATTCTGGAGCAGTACGCAGGACTTCACTTTGGGGACAGTATATTTTACTTTACATTTGTCACGCTTCTTTGCTTTTCGGTCATTATTTTTTTAAGACTAATTTTAATTTTTTCTTCAGTTAGCTAGGATATAAGGTATCAGATGTGATCACAATATTTTCAAACCCAGTATCTTTTGGTAAATTCTCCTTTCCCTTCATCTCTCCCACCCCCAAGCCGCCCCCGATTGCCCAAGCCTCAACCACGTTAGTTAATTTTTATTATCAACTTAACACACCAGGGAAGAGGGAGCCTCAACTGAAGAGAGTTGTCAGATTGAGCTGTGAACATGTCTGGGCGGGACTATCTTGACTGGTTGACTGACATGAGAGGGTGTGGCTCACTGTAGTAGCACCACCTCTTGGTAGGTGGGTCTAAGGCTGTATGAGAAAGCTAACTGTGTATATGCCAGAAGCAAGCCACTGAGCAGTACTCCTCCATGGTTTCTGCTTTAGTGTCTTCCTTGACTTCCCTCAGTGATGCGCTGTGGTCTAGAATTGTAAACCAAATAAACACTTTTCTTCCCTATGTTCCTTCTGATCATGGTATTTCATCACAGAAAAACAATAACCGATAACCACCTCCCTGTATCTTTCCCTTTTTCATGTTCCTATGTATCCTTGCCATCCCTGTTCTCATCCTTACATTTATTCTCTCTGGACCTCCCTCCTGGATTTTCAGGCTTTACACATATTTATAAATTTATCTGTAAAGTATATACATATTTACGTGTAAGTGTGTTGCAGGCTATCTTCCTATGAGAAAGAGCGTGTGGGATTGATCTGTCTGAGTTTGGATCACCTCACTTAATATTGTCCTTCCAAAATTCATTGATTTTGCTGCAAATTTCATGATTTCATTTTTCTTTCGAGCTGAGTAAAATTTTACTGTATATCCACCACATTTCCATCATCCCTTCATCTGCTGATGGACATCTCGACTGGTCCCACTTCCTTGCTATCGTGACTAGAGCAGCAATGAACACGGATGTGGGAGTTTCTTCGTGGGTTTTAGATTACAGAAAAGTTATAGCTAGATCAAATGGTAGTTCTATGAAAAAATGAATGTTACTCTAAGAATAGAGTATCATAGTGAAGAAAAGTCTAATAGGCACACAAATAGTAAAATATGATGAAATATAAAGATGTTCTATAGTGAGGAAAAGTGAGAGGGAAGAGAAGAGAGGTGGTGGAGTCTTGAGGAAAAAAAGTCTTTTAAAAGGCAAAAAAAAAAAGACCAAAAGAAATGTCTGGAAGCCAGTCATAGTAGCTCACAACTGTAATCTCGATGTTTGGGAGCTGGAGGTGGAAGGATCAGGTATTCAAGGTCATTCTCAGAGTTTAAGGCTAGCCTGGGCTACCTGAGACCATATTTCAAAATGGAAAAGTAGATGGAAAGCTTCCTGTCAGGTACTGGAAATGACCCTTCTCAACTAATATTCTTGGTCTAAGCTTATCCAGGCTGACCTCCCTTCTAGACACAGGGATTTTCTTCCTGATAAGTCTGGGGTGGGTATCTTTGTCCCCCAGTCTTAATTCAAGAATTTCAGTTTTAGGGCTATCTGTTGTTCCTGTAGGGTAGTGACTCTCAACCTTCCTGACAATGCGTTTCATTAATAGAGTTCCCCATGTTGTGGTGACCCCCGACCATAACATTATTTTTATTGTTGCTTGACAGCTGTAGTGTTGCTACTGTTATGAATCACAATGTAAATACTTTTTTGGAGATAGAGGGGGGCCATAGGGGTCACGACCCACAGGTTGAGAACCCCTGCTCTAGGGTCTCACCTTCCACTACTAACGTACAAAAGAAAGGAAGCAAGCAAGCAGAAACTGGGGTTGTAGCTCAAGTGGTAGGATGCTTGTCTAGCAGCCATGAAACCCTGGCTCTGTACCCAACACCCACATAACTGGGTAATCCCAGCATTCTAGAGGCTGGGACACAGAGCTCAGGAGTTCATGGCAAAACAGGGCTACCTAGTGAGACAGTGTTTCAAAATAAAATTAATTAATAAATGCCACTAAATTAAGTAAGAATGCTGAGAATATAGTTTCATCAGTAAATTGCTCATAGCCCAAGCATGAAATAAAGCCCTAATTTTAAAATAAGAAACCCAGACTCGGGGCCAGTGAGATAGCTCCCCCATGGACATCGCTTGCCATGTAAGCCTGGTGACCTGAGTTTGATCTCTGGAACCCTCATAAGGATGGAAGGAGAGAACAGACTCTGCAATGACCTTTTGACTTTCATAGGTACATGAGTACACACACAGTATAGATGCACAAAACAACAATACATAAAACTGTTTTTAATGACCCTGGTCATCAAAGGTGATCACTTGGCTCACTGATCAACAGAGCTAGTGCATCAGTGAGCTCCGGGCTCAACAGGAGACCCTGTCTCAAAGAGAGTAAGGCAGAGCACAGTTGAGGAAGCTATCTAATGTCAATCTCTGACCTTCATACCTACACCACACATGCACACACACACCACACCATACACACACACCACACACACACACTCTCTCTCTCTCACACACATATAAATACACTCTGCACTCATAACCCACACAACCACATAACACATACACCACACATACACACCGTACACACACACCTTCACATACATACAACACATATACCCCACACACACCCCGTATACACACACTGCATGCATACACTCTTACACACATACATACACACATACATACACCCTACACACACGTACACATTACATACACATACACACACATATATACATACATACACCCTGCACATACATACCCCCATACCCACACACCACATCCACACACACACACACACTTACACACATACACACATACACATACATCCACACACACATATAACCTGCACACACATACACACCCACACACCATACACCCCCCCACACACACACACACTATACACACAAAACCTCCCAGATACATACACACACACAATAACACACACACACTATACTGAGGACAGGGCAAGAATGACAATTCAAGGAACGTGTCCTAGGTGTGATTAAAAACATTGACAAAAAACAATGTAGGGAAGGATTTGTTTCATCTTGCAATTCCTATATATGGTATGTCATTGTGGAGAAGTCAATTCAGATCTTCAGTTACATTGTATCCATAGTCAATAGCAGATAAAATAAATGCATGCAGGCTCATATACTTGCTTGCCCATGCTCAGCTTGATTTCTTTCCAATGCCTAGAAGCCCCTGTCTAAGGAATGGTGCCACCCACAGTGGGCTCAGTCTCCCTATATCAATTAACTTAAGGCAACCCACCACAGACATTTCCATAGACCAACCCAATGTACACAGTCCTTCATTGAGACCCTCTTCCTAGGTGATTCTCGGTCATGTCAAGTTGACAATTGATACTAATCATCACAAAAGAAAACCATTAGCATACAATTGATTTATCAATCCCCAGACTAAGTGGAACTTCAGTCCATAGGTTAGTGCAGATTGTCAATGACCACAGTGTCTCCTATTCCCAGGAGATGGGAAGTCAAGTGCATAAGGTATCTAGTGACTGGGAACCCCAAGAAAGTGATTCCAGAAAGTGATTTCTCACCCTCAGAGCCCCAGCCACATCTTTGTCAGATTGGTTCCTTTGTTATTGCTGAACACCTGCAAGATACTTGGTTTCAGAGCCTTATGTGATTAGGCAGAGAGACTGAAGTAAAAGGAAGACAGAGGCTATCAAAAATCAAATTGGTTCCCTCTCTTGTAAAGGAAGTGCCAGTGAGCTGAAATGGCCTCATTTATTTTCTCAATCCTAAGGAAGAAACAGGTGTTGCTTAGAGTGAGGGGCCTCCGCGGGCCTCTTACTGTGCTAAAGAGCTTGATCCCAAGAGTGAGTGAGATTTAAGCTTATAATAGAGAATCAAGGTTGCAAAGAGGGGGGTGGGGGGTGGAGGAAACTGAGAGCAGGTAGAAGGCTTTCCTGCAAGGAGCTATCCCCATATGAGTTTCCTGTATGAGTACAAAGAAGTGGACAGGTAGTTTTTCTGTTCCCACCTGTGGTTGTTAATCTTCATGGTCAACCAATTGGATTTGGAGCCACTTAAGAAAAGCACTTCTGGGCACCTCTGTGAAGATGTTTCCAGAAAGGTTGAATGTGTAGGGTAGACCTACCCTGAGTGTGGGCGGCACCATTCCCTAGGCTTGGAGTATGAACTAACTAAAAGGGAAAAAGATTGCCAGCATTCCTCTCTCTGCTTGCTGACTGTGGGTCAGTGTGACCAGATGCCTCATACTCCTACTGCCATCCCTGACCCAGCACAAGGGACTGTGTCTCCAACCATGAATATTTTGTCCCAACAATGAGAAAAGTAACTAACCCATAGCCATACTGCAGGGGTGGCTATTCTTCAGCTAGACACGAGGCATCATTGGAAGAACAGGCTTTCTGTCTTTTTCCCCTGAAAATAGCCCTTGGCTAGTTTATTGTCTTTGCTGGTCACCTGACCTCTGTACTGCATTTCCATCATCCATAAAACAGGGGCAATGATTCTTGTACCAGATATTCCACAGACAAACTATCCAATGGTCAGTATCCATTGAAATAATAATGACATTTGTTGTTTGTTAGAGATGGGAGGATGATTATGACTGTTAACCCTTTCTTAGAAAAAGAAAAGATTTCCAAAAGATGAAGCCAGTGTAGTTCTTTAATTTGTACCTGCTGTGGAATTGATTATCTCCTCAGCTGAAACATCTTTCCCTAGGGGTTTCCTGTCTATCCAAGCTTTCCATAGATGCATGCTCTACCACTGACCCACACCCCAGGCCCTCACTGAGAGATTCTAGACTACCTTTGAGCCACACTACTTATCCCCTCACTGGGGGATTTTAGGCAGGGGCTCTACCACTAAGCCATGCCCCCAGCCCCTCACTGGGGGATTCTAGGCAGGGGCTCTACCACTGAGCCACGC
>NW_021604614.1:6147442-6147925 GCF_004785775.1 Grammomys surdaster | reverse complement strand
CACTGAGCCACGCCCCCAGCCCCTCACTGGGGGATTCTAGGCAGGGGGCTCTACTGCTGAGCCGAAGTCTCAGTCTCTCTCTAGGAGATCATAGGCACATTCTCTACCACCAAGCCAGAAGACATTATCAGCTGTTATTCCTCAGGTATCACCCACTTTGTTTTTTGAGGTCCTCTCTCTCACTGATGTGGAGGTCACCAAGAAGGCCAGACTGGCTGATCAGCCATCCCCACCTCCTGAATGCTGAGAAAGCAAGTGTGTACCAATATGTCTGACTTATCCTTCCACGAGTTACAGGAGTAAAACTCAGGACCCTGTGCTTGCAAAGCAAGCTCTTTACTCCCTGAGCTATCTCCCTGGATCTACATTCTGGGGGGTTGGGAAAGCCCTATACATGTGCGACTTTACCTATACTGTCAACAGATAGGATAATCTTAATATATATATATATATATATATATATATATATATATATATATATAT
>NW_021604614.1:6141926-6147342 GCF_004785775.1 Grammomys surdaster | reverse complement strand
TCCCCTATGTAGAGCAGGCTGGCCTGGAACTTGTAGCAATCCTTCTGCTTCAGTGCCCTGAGGTCCAGGATTATAGATATGACTCACCATGCTCAGTTTTTTAAAAACAATGTGTTTTATAAATGAGAGAGAGAGAGAGAGAGAGACACGTCCATGGCTGCAAGTGGGAAGTTTGATGAGTGCAGAGGCCTTTCTGATCCAAGTGAGTCATTCTTATCTCAGAACATCACCCTTCCGTCTTAGGCAGAATCTTAGTCAGAGGTGGGACTTGCTCTCAGAAAAAGTCATCTCATTCTTCATCTGTGCACCCACCTGCTGAGAGATATTCAGCTCTCTCTCATCTCTCCCCCTCCCTCTCCCTTTCCCTCTCCCTCTCCCCCTCCCCCTGCCATCCCCTCCCCCTCTCTCTTTCACTTCCTTACTATCTTTCTCTGGCTCTTCATAGTCTACCCACTGATAGACAGCAGGGTTGTAGGATGAGTTTTATTAAGATAAATAGATTGTGCTATTGTACAGATGTTGGATCCCTCTGTTTCCTGGGTACCAAAATGCCCTATATAAATAAAGGATCCCAAGTCAGACCTGGTGGTTCAGGCCCATCATTCTAGTCTCTTGGGAAGCTGAGGTAGGAAGACCATGTAGTCAAGGCCTACCTGGACTCTACAGTGAGTTAAACACCAGGCTGAGAAACTCAAAATACAAAGTAAAAAGAAGGCTTGGGATGTAGCTCAGTGGTAGAGCACCTGCCTACATACACTTACATAGACTCATACATGCACACACACACACACACACACGCTCATACATATACACGCTCATACATACACATACACACATGCTCATACATGCATACGCTCACACACTCTTACATGAACAAACATACATACACTCTCACACACATACATGTATACACACATTCTCACACATTCACACACTCACAGATGAATGTACATACACTTACATACACTCATACATGCATACTCATACACAGAGAGAGTGTGTGCGCATGCACACACATGGGGGGGGAAGGAGAAAGAGAGGGAGAGAGAGAAAGAGAGAGAGAGAGAGAGAGAGAGAGAGAGAGAGAGAGAGAGAGAGAGATGTTCTATACCCACAAGAGGAACTTGCATGCATGAGTCAGTTTTTTTCATTACTAAAACAAATATCTGAGATAAATCAACTCAAGAGGGGAATTTTTCACTTCTCAGCTCAGTTCTAGATGCTTCCATGGACCTTAGTTGTTCCTTTTACTTTCAGGCCAGTTCCAGGCAGCACAGAATGACTGTGAGTATATGGTATAGTAGACCAAGCTGCTCCTTCATGTAGCATTGGAAGCAAACAGAGAAGAGACTGGCTTTCCATAGTCCCCTTTGGGAGCACACCCTGATGCACCACTGCCTCTCACCAGGCCTCACCTCTTAAATGACTCACCACCTCTCCCAGGCTGAGGACCCAGCCTTTAACAGATGGGCTTTTATGGGGGTGTTGCAGATATGAAAACCAAGCGAAGAATCATCTTTAAAAGAATCCATTGGCTTAGGGTGAAGGCTCAGTCAATAAAGTGCTTGGCGTGCAAGCATGACAACCTAGGTTCAGTCCCCAGAACCCATGTAAAAAAGCTAGGCACAGTAGTATGCACTTCTGATCCCAGAACTGAAAAGATGGGGATAGGCAGGTCTCTGGAGATCTGGGGCTTGCTGGCTAGCCAGTCTAGCCAAATCACTGGCTCCAAGCCAGTGAGAGATCCTGTCTTGGGCAGCACGCAAGAACTACTACACCTACTATCATACATGTTCATGTGTGCACTTGCACACACACACACACACACATACAAGCATGCTTCTAGAAATTTCTGGTTCCCTATGATGCATATTCCCAATTTACATGAATCAAAAGACCCAGTTTGCTCACTGGTCATAAAGTTAGACACGGTCGAGTTTCTGTGTCTCCCTCTAATGCTCAGCACACTGCCCACTGTCTGAGCCTCTACTGTACTTTCCTTTTAAAACAGTAAGGACATGGCCATGCCTGCCCTTCCTTCCTTCCTGAAAATGTGGCAAAGATACCAACTCAGGCACAGGAGGGAGGGATTTGAATAAGAACAGCCTGCTTATGCGTTGTTACATTTATTTTCCAATGCATTCCAATGTGTCCTCTTAATGCGCCTGCTTTTCTCCTGTATCCGTGAACTTTGAAAATTAAACAACACAGTTTTTTTTATCTCCCACTCCCAGCCAGCCTTCCCAGTCACCTTTTTTAGCTTGGTTTTCCTCCAGGCTCCTTGGGAACCTTTCGATGTTAACTTTTTGATTTATGTTGTCTCCCGCTTGGCATTGAAAGTGGCTAACCTTGACAAATGCTTACACTCTGCGGTTAGGTCTAAATTGGACAGAAGATAATCCCAAAATAGAACATCTTTTTTTTTTTTAAGTATATGGTATGGTGGTAGGGGAAGAATCAAGTTTTGCACTACCTAAGAATCAAGTGTGTAGGAGATAAGGGTCATAACATGGAGACATTTTGGTGGTCACTGAGGACTATGGAGTGACTCCTTAGACCATACAAGACAGAATTTCATTTGAATCAACTGCAGATGTGAAGCACGAAGTCAGAAAGGGTGAGAGGAAGAGCATATGTCTGATTAGGAATGGAAGTAAGAAATTATGTTTTGGTCAATAAACTGAAATTTCTAACCCTGACCCCCTATAGTCTGTAACATACAGACTGCTGGATCAAGAGGGCAGTTACTTGACACACCTACACATGTACTCATACACTCATGCACACACATGAACAGATGTCCACTCATGCACATTTTCTTTTGCTAACCTTTTATTTCTGAGGATGATATTAATTGAAGACATTTGTATTAGATCACAGACCCTCTGGATCTTATCTACCTGTCTGTCTATCTATCTATCTATCTATCTATCTATCTATCTATCTATCTATCTATCTATCTACCTATCTATCTATCTAATCTTTCTCTCTTTAATCTGGCCACACCTCACACAATGATCACTCCTGCTGTAAAAGGTTAGAGCACACAGATCTCTGTGGGAAAACCCAAGCCCAGCCTCTGTTCCCCTGGCAACTGCAAGAAAAGTTTCTGGTCCAGCCCAGTACTTGCATCCTCCATGGTCCCATCATACAGATAAGCCAGACTAAATTTCATGACTGGGATGGGTATATGAAACATCCTGCCTCCTTTTAAAGCTTGTAAACTAAGTCTCCATTGATCAGAATGTTTCTGTGAAGGCACCCCACACACACTCCCTGTTGTCACGTTGCCTTTGGTGGTTATCTCTCTTACTCATTTACTTTAGATGTCTTTTTCTGTCTGCATAAAGTTCCTCTTCAGGTTTTTGAAGGAAAACATCTCTCTCCCTTCAAGGACATCATATATCTCTGATAGGATGCTCTACCTTCCAGTCCTAGTTAGCTTTTACTTTCCACATGAAACAGCCCAGAATCATCTCAGAAGAGAATTTACCTATATTAGATTGGACTGTAGATAAATCTGTGGGAAATATCTTGATTATCAATTGATGTAGAAGGGCCCAGCCCACTGTGGGCAGCCCTATTCCCTGTGCAGGTGGCCCTTGACTGTATATAAAGCTAGCTAAGTGTGAGCCTGTGAGCCAGTGAAAAGTACTCCTCTGTGGTTTCTGCTTCAGGCTCCTGCCCTGCCCTTCCTCAGTGACTGTCACATGAGAGTAGAAGCTAACTAAATCTTTCCCTAAGATGCTTTAGGCTAGAGCATTTTATCACAGCAAGAGAATGAAACTAGCGCACTCCCTTTTTGTTCCTCAGCCTCAAGGCCTGACCATAGTTATCCTGCCCCTAATGGTCATGAGGCTCTCTCCCCTAATAAAGCCTACTCTAAGAGGCAATGGGTCTTTGTGTCCTTCTCTTAGAACTGACATATACATCTTATAATGATGATTTGATCATTCATACATCACTGATACAAAAAAAAACAGTATAATGAATCCCTTGATACCAGAATGAGAGGTGTGTGTTAGATACATTACTAATGCCAGTTCTACTTTCCATTAAAAGACTGGGGGTGGGGTATGTTAGAACACTGAGACAGGGTCTCATTATGCAGTCCAAGCTAGCCTCAGAATCATGGTCTTCCGACCTTAGTCTCCAGAGTGCTCAGATTTTAAGTGTGTGCCACCACACCTGGCTGTTGTCACCCCCTGTCTGAGAGTACTTATGGGACAGAATTGTTCTCATCAAGGGATGTTTGTGTCTGACAGCGAACAGGCTAAAGATCAAAAGTTATACCTGGGACACAAGGTATGTTTCTTCCCGGCTAGCTGGTTGTGATGGATCCATCATCTTGATTGTCAGCTTCATAGGACTACAATCACTATGGAAACCAATTGATGAGCATGTCTAAACTGGGTTGATGGATGTGGAAAAGACCCACCCTGAATGTGGCTGGCACTATGGCGTGGTCCAGGGTTCTGGACCGAATAGAAAAGAGAAGGTGAGCAGAGCAGCAGCATCCGTCTCTCCTTGAGCATCCGTCTCTCCTTCAAGACTGGATGTGACATGGCCAGCTGCCTCTCACTTTGGCTATCTGACTCCCCTGCCACATCAACTGTGCCTTCAAACTGTGAGCCACAGTAATCCCTCCTTTCTCAAGTTGTCGTGCTTTTATCATAGCAATGAAAAAAAAAGAAAAAAGAAAAGCAACCAATATACTTCCCAACTGTGTGTAATCCTGATGTCACAGGGGTTGAGGTGGAGTGGCTGCATTCTGATGACCCTTGTCATGGAGCCTGTCAAGAGTTCAGTTGGTCTCTCTCTGTCTCCCCCCAACCCCCTCTCTCTCTCTTCTATACCTCGTTCTTGCTTAAGACTAATTTGATTTAGCAATTTTCACAGTGCCTCCCCAGTTCCTGGTTTCTGAAGTGTAACAATCACTTAAATGTTCAATTATTCAATGCTAGAGAAGCCAAAGGAAGCAAGTATCTCTCACACAAGCGTGGCTTGCTCCACAGTCAGCCCAGGAAGAAAAATGCATATTACAGACAGCCAGGTGTGTATCAGACTCTGACCCTCTGCTCCATCACTGAAGCCAGCCTGGACACCCCCTCATCTAATGCAGGAAGTCAGTAGCTGGAGTGGAGTTCCCAATGCAGCCAGTGCAGTGGTGCACACTTGAGATGTTGAGATAGGAAGATTATGAATTCTGGGCTATCCTGGGCTACACAGTGAGGCCTTATTTCAATAAAGGGAAACAAAAGCATGTATAGGTGATTTTCTTGTCTGTAAAGAGACCATGTGAATTTGTTCTGCACCTGAGCTACTTCCCTGTGGCCTTTGCTGCTGCCTATTAGCTCTCTCTCTCTCTCTCTCTCTCTCTCTCTCTCTCTCTCTCTCTCTCTCTCTCTCTCTCTCT
>NW_021604614.1:6134482-6141916 GCF_004785775.1 Grammomys surdaster | reverse complement strand
TCTCTCTCTCTCTCTCTCTCTCTCTCTCTCTCTCTCTCTCTCTCTCTGTGTGTGTGTGTGTGTGTGTGTGTGTGTGTGATGCAGTGCCCATGGAATTCAGGAGAGAGTGTTGGATCTCCTGCAGCTAGAGGAATGATTTTCAAACAGTAGGCTTGGCACCTTTGGCAAACCTCCTTCTCCAAAAATATTTACATTATCATTTTCCATTCATAGTGATAGCAAAACTACAGTTATGAAGTAGCAATGGAAGTGATTTTATGGTCTCCACTACCTAAGGACCCAGATTAAAGTGCCGATGCCTTAAGAAGTTTGAAAACCACTGGTCTGAAATAATAGGAAGTTGTGAGTCCCCCAGTATGGGTTCTGGGATTTGAACTCAGGTCCTCTATAAAAGCAGTGAATGCCCTTAACCACCAAGCCAACTCTCCAACACTTATTTTGGTTTTGTACGTTTTTGACAAGGTCTTGCTATAGTGCAGGCTGGTTCGGAACCTACTCTGTAGCCCAGATTGGCTTCATGTTCCTCATTCTCCTGTCTCAGCCTCCAGAGTCCTGGGTTTGTAAATGTGAACCACCATGCACAGCAGGACTTAGGACTGTAAATTAGAGACTCAACCCTAACTCTGTCTGCTGTCCTCTTTCTTCTTTTGCCATTTTCATTGTCATGAAAAGTTGCATCATTGTGACTTGCAGAGAATCAAATAACTAAGTGGGTTTCATGTATGTCTCGACATACCTATGTGTATGTATGTGTGTCTTTATGTCCAGTACCACAGGTGTAGTACTCACAGAGTCCAGAAGAGAGTGCCAGATCCCCTAGAGCTGAAATTCCAGGTAATGTGAGTGCTGGCAACCAACCATGGGTCCTCTGCAAGCACACAAGGCATTCTTAGCTAAAGAGCCATTTCTATAGCTTCTGCCTTCTTATTTCCTAGGTCATCGATGCACGCACAGACTTCCAGTTCATTATTTCAGTGTCCTTTTTTCTAAAATACACTACCCACCCCTTCTACAAGATTCTATTTTCTAAAAACCAATTACTCGTTGACAATCATGGTCTGAAAATGTTACTCATCTTGAGTTTCTTGAGGGAGGAGACATCTGTGTAACTATGATTATGATATATTATTATAATTATTTTACTTTATTGTTGCTAATTTCAGTGCTGGCATCCTAGTTAGCTTGCTACAGCTACGATAGACATTGTAACCAAGGAATGGGTTTATTTCATCTTACACGATCATCAGGGAAGCCATGGCGGAACTCAAGCAGGGTAAGAGCCTGGAGTCAGGAGCCCAAGTAGAGGACATGGAAGAACGCTGATTACTGGCTTGTTCTCCAGGGCTTCTTCAGCTTGCCTTTTTACACAACCCAGAACCATTTGCCCAGTGATAACACAGCCCATAGTGGGCTGAACTCTCCCATGTCGATCATTAATCAAATATAACAGGTCAATCTGATGAAGGCATCTTCTTAATTAAGGTTTCCTCTTCCCAAGTGATTCTAGTTGGTGACAAGTTGATCAAAACAGACTAGCCAGCACAACAGACCCCCCTCATCACCTTGACACGTAACCATATCACTATTAAACCGTAACCTTTATCATTTGTCTCCAAGATCTCATGTTAACAGCACGGTAAGACATCCATACAATATAATTTTAAATGACCAAAGTCTCTCAACTGTGGGCTCCTGTGCAATCAAAACAATAAGTTTTAGACTTCATATTTCATGAGGGATGTACCAGGACATGGTTATAATCAAATCAAAGAAAAAACAAGCTGTGCAAACTGAACACTGTGGCTCTGTGTACAGCATCTGGGATTCACTCACTCTCCCCTGGGCTCCTAAGTGCATGGGTAGTTTCACCTCCCGAGCTCTGCTGTTGGTAGCATATGCAGATTGCCTTGTAGTTTCAGGCTGACTTTAACACATTCAGTTGTCTTTCGTGGTCATCTCATAGTCCTGGCATCTCCAATATCCTGGGGATACTGACTATACCTTCAAAAATAGCCTGTCCTTGGCTCTCCTCGGGGACTGTAACCCTGCTTCATGATGCCAAGCCTCACCTTCCCTCCATGACCTCTTCAAATCCTGAGGCCTCTACTACAATGGGGCTGCACCTTCATCAATGACCTTCTGGCCTCTCTGTAGGTACTCCGATCCTGTCACATGGTCCTGTACCTCAGCTGCTTTTCCACAATTCCTTCAGTCCTGCAGCTCACTCATTACCAAACCTAGTACCACTGGGGAGACTAGAATACATTACCAAGTTCCACTACCATCTTGGGATTCAGTGATGGCCCCACTCTGTGCCACAGCTTCTTCTATGTGTCAAACCTGAGGAAATATTTCCCAGAAGATTTTACCACAGTGATACTGGACTCTTGTGAGTCACCACTGATTTTTCAGCCCCAGCTAACTAGCATCAATGGCCCTAGCAAAGCAAAGATTTCACTTCAGTGGGCTGGCCTCTTGTTAATTACAGATGATCCTTCAGCCCCAGCTGACAAGGGATTGCTGATTCCTAATACAAAATATCTCACAAACAGTCCTAATAGAGGGTCGACAAGACTTTGAAACTGTACAAGCCAACATGCCAGATTCCCACTGCATTGCTCTCAGAAGTCTTAACTCCAAGCTCCCATAGACTAACTCAGTAAATTCTGTGCACTCAGTGTCTTTTCCAGCCCAAAGCTCCTAAATACTCCCACTGCTTACTGCCTTGCTCCCTGTGGCTTGCTCATCCTGTCTTCTTATATCATGGGCAGAGCGTCATGTTGGCCAGAATGTGTAGTAAAGACAATTTTTCTCCTCACAGTGGACAAGAAGCAGGGAAAGAGAAAGGAACTGGAGACTGAGGGTTGAGTAATGCTTCAGAGTCTAACCACTTCGATTTCTGACATTGTCTAAAGTCTTGGTTACTTTCTTGTGCTGTGATAAAATACCTTGACAAAGCAACTTAAAAGAGAAAGGATTTGTTTAGGCTTATGGTTCCAGAGTCATACAGTCAGTCCATCGTGGTGAAGGAAACATGACAGGAACAGAAGACAGACCTGCTCATTATACACCCAGGAAGCAGAGGGTGAACAGGAAGTAGATCTGGGTTTTTAAACATCATGCTCCACCCCCCAATGACCTACTTCCTCCAGCAAGGCTCCACCCTCTAAAGATTTCACAGCTTTCCCTAACAGTACCACCAGCTGGGCACCAAGTGTCAAACACATGAGCCTGTGGGGGAAATTTGACAAAGAAAACACAATATATGTTAAGTGTTATCATGAGTATGTATGCTTGGGAAGGATTCAGCACAACCTGTGGTTTCAATGGTTCTGGGGATATATCCCAACATGAATGGAACTGTTCTACTTTATTCACTTTAGTATCTAGGGATCTGGTTCTTCTATATGACTCTTGCCATGTTTTTAAATCACGTGTATCTGTGTGTCTGTTCGCACACATGAGTAGAGGCCTGAAGAGAGATGGGAAACCCTGGATCTGGAGCCACGGGGACCTTATGTGGATGCTGGCAACCAGACTTGGGTTTTGCAAAAGTGGTTTTTATAATTTTTTATAGTAATTTTTTTTCTCTTTTGGGTTTCTCCGCATAGCCTTGGGTGACCTGGAACTCACTCTGTACACCAGGCTGGCCTCAAACTCACAAAGATGTGCCTGCTTCAGCTTCCCAAGAGCTGGGATTAAAGGCATGTACCACCACGCCCAGCTATAACATTTTTATAACAAAAAGTTATATTTTTTAAAAAAATAAAGAGCAGGAAGATGCTCCTAACCACAGAGTCTCCTGTCCAGCCCCTTCCTTATTTACTTATTCACATGAACTTTAGGATTTTTTCCTGATTCTAAAATAAATATCATAGAGGTGTTTATTAAGTCACTTCAAGGACCTTTAAGATACAGGTTCTTGCAATCCAGAGACAGGGGATAGCTCCTAAAATATTTGTTTTTCTTTGATAAATTTCAATATTGGTTCCTCTCTCATTTCCTTAAGCACTTCATGCATTTCTTATTAGCCTTATTTCTTGACATTTTATAAAAGGTGTAGAGTGATGTGTTTGGGTGAGATGCTGAGAAAAGCGCTCTCTTTTCCTCTGTCTCTGTCTCTGTCTCTGTCTCTCTCCCTCAACCTCACCTTCCCCCTCTTCTGTATTTGTGTCTGGGTATGTGCTGGAAGTAGGATTTCTTTATATATTTAGCATCATTTTAGAGAAGCCAGTGGGTTTTGCTAAATTATACCCATCCTATTGAATCTTAATCAGCTAGATTTTAGAGATGTACAATTTTAGAGTTGATCATAGTAATTTGGCCTTCTAATTTCTGAGGGTGATGCCCCTTATATCCGGAATGAATTCCCAGGCAAATAATCACCCCTCCCTACTCACAGCGAGACCATTATTATCACTGGCTTCTTGCTTGGACAACTGCTGAGATAACTGCTTTCTGACCAGTTAATGGTCCTCTGAGGTCAACTGTCAGCTGTCAATCCAGCTGTTGTTTCTGTGAGGCTAACCTGTTTTTTATTTGGCTGAAGTGGAGGCAAGAGGATCAAGAGTTCAAGATCACCCTTGGCTACATAATGAGTTACGAACAGCTTGGATAACTGTTGGAAGAGCCTGTCTCCAAACGAAAACAAACAAAATGGTAGTTCGAGTGGGGGAGCAACTCTCTGACTGTAGAAGCTTGTGATAAGAGCATATTCACATAGTGTGGACCAGGGCCGGGCAGTGGTGGTGCATGCCTTTAATCCCAGCACTTGGGAGGCAGAGGCAGGTGAATTTCTGAGTTCGAGGCCAGCCTGGTCTACAGAGTGAGTTCCAGGACAGCCAGGGCTATGCAGAGAAACCCTGCTTCAACCCCCCCCCCCCCAAAAAAAAAGAGTGGACCAGGAAACAGAGTGGGATTAGTAACAAAGCCAGGACACGACCCTCAAAGGCCACACCTCCAATGACCCACCTCTGCCTGTCCAGCCTCAAAAACTCCCAAAAGAGTACCACCAACTAGTGTGGTGAGAGTTCTTCCCTAAGGGAAATGTAAAGGCCATCTACCATCTACCCAGTGACAAAACAAGGTACAATTCCACCAAAGTTCACCCTGGGGAACCAGAGTCTATCAGACTTGTCTACAGAGTGTGGGGGAAGGGCTGACCCCAAATAGCAGATGTAGTGTGTAGTCTTCACCGAACATGGATGATGGCCTCCCCATAGCTACACTGACAGAGTTCCTTCAGCTCACCTTCCTCACCTATGTACATTAATTAGCTCATTCCTGAGGCACCATCCCTCCCATCCCATCCCCTGGCTTAAACCAAAAGACCACATGCAATTAGAGCAGAATTGCATACAGATGTTTGGGAGGAATGGTTGCAGCTTCCAGTGACCCTCCACATGCACATGGCCTCCTTCAATGTCAACAATCAAGAAGCCTAGTTTTGACAAACACTTGCAGATAGGCACAGCTGGTCTCAAGAAGATGGCAGCTGTTTGTATTAGAGGACCGTGTTCCATAATAGTTGGGGACCAAAACACTCAAATATGGAGCATAAACACTTGATATCCAATATAGCACAGGTGAGGGTGAGTGTAGATATGGGGAGGAATGGACAGTCCTAGGATTGGGTCCATTGGGATGTGTGTGGCCAGAGTCCTTGATGATTCCATTTTGGCTTTCAGGGTCTGAGGGAGCTGCTGAAAGTCCCTGCAGACAAGGAGCTCAATGGATTTGTGTCAGAGTACCTAGGATGTGTGTTAATCCAGCACCATAGAACTTCTAGTTGTGAAGTCCTTCAAGGCTAGGTGTTAGACTTGGCGCACAGCTTAGAACAGACAACACCAGACCAAACTGTTCCAAGGGGTGGGGGTGGTTTATTCAGGGCAAAAGGCAAAGGTGGGGGAAGAGAAATGGGAGAAGATGTCGGAGAAAAGAGAGCAAGGTCAGGGAGTTCTGCCTATTTATATGGGCGGTAGCCTTTTCCCAGGTAAAGGTGAAGTAGCCAGGTGGATTCTGGGAGTGTATGGTGATTGCCTTAGCAACAATGTAGGGTCGCCTAGATGTGATGTCACTGAGTTCGGGCCTGATAGCAACACTAAGGAGAAGGGTCAGTTGGTAAAGCACTTGCTATGCAAACTTGAGGACCCAAGTTCAGATCCTTATTCCCATATAAAAACCCAGGCACGGTGGCATGTACCCATAATTCCAGTGCTGAGGAAGGAGAGACAGGAAAGTCTTTAGGGCTCACTGGTAAACCAGTCTACTGAATCAGTGAGCTCCAGGTTCAGGGAGAGATTCTGTCTAAAAAATACAGCAGAGACTGGATAAGGAAGATGGTTGTTGTTGACCTTCTGTTTATGCATACATGTGCATATCTCCCCCACACACAAACACAAAGGTCGTGGTCTGAGTTCAGTGTTGTTTGTGGTCTTTGCTAAGCATTCGGGGGCAGTCTGGGAACTGTTGTATCAGAGTTTATGAGCCCAGTGCCATTTCAACCTGCTCAGCTTTTTTTTTTTTCCCCCTTGGTGCAGAAAAACTTCATATTTTATTAAACACGAGGAAGTGCTGATTGCGCAAGAGAGAAAGAATTTCTCTGGAAAGATGTTGAATTAATAAAGAGAGGGGACGTTATGGTGACAATTCAGCCCTCGGTTGTTGAACTTACAGAAATCAGACTTCCCGATAGTCAAGATGTGTGAGGCTTGAGGCGTGCGCAGGACAGGGACAGACCAAACCAGGTCACCTCTCCATTCTCACATCTGGACAATTACTCCAAACAGATGATATCTTTAAAACATTATCGTATCTATAATTGTGTGGGCCTGTGTCGTTTTCAGAGTAATTGGTGCCCTTTGTAGAATTTGTGTTTCTCTGAGTCACAGGGGGCATTATATAGGCCGGCCTATGCCTATTTTAGATCACTAACTGAGGCCATTATTTTTCAGGAAATAAGCACATTAAAATATTTTTTACGGCCAGTGTGGTGCCGAGCTTATTAACAATTGGGGTTTTTAGCATAACTTCAGCTTATTTTGAATCTAAGATAATGAGCGTGGGGAATCAGTTATGTGCCATTTCTGTTCTCTCTGGGCTGGACTGTGCACACTCTTCTTTATCTGGCTGATTCCTTCCTTTCTTTTTCCTCTTCACTCCAACCACAGACAGAATCTCATGGAGTCCCGGGTGTTAGCATCAGCCTCCCAATGTAGCCAAGGTTGGCTGATGATTCCACTTTTGCTTCCCTAGTGTTGGGATCACAGGGACAGGTAACCACACCTGGTGTGTGCAGAGCTGAGAGTGGAAGCCAGGGTATTCCACTGACCCAGCTGCATGTACAGTTTCTGTTTCCTTCCTTCCTTCCTTCCTTCCTTCCTTCCTTCCTTCCTTCCTTCCTTCCTCCTCCCTCCCTCCCTCCCTCCCTCCCTC
>NW_021604614.1:6079315-6134382 GCF_004785775.1 Grammomys surdaster | reverse complement strand
CTTTCTTTCTTTCTTTCTTTCTTTCTTTCTTTCTTTTTTTTCATTTTGTTTTTGAGACAGGGTTTCTTTGTGTAGCCCTTGCTGTCCTGGAACTCACTCTGTAGACCAGGCTGGCCTGGAACTCAAGAGATTCACCCACCTCTACCTCCTGAGTGCTGGGATTGAAGGTTCACACCATGCTACCACCACCTGGCTCTGTAGCCTTCCTTTAAAGGAGATTTTCAGGCTAGCAACATGGCTTCATAGGTCAAGGCACTTACTCAAAGTGTTGATGACCTGAGCTAAACCACCAGAATCCACATGGTGGAAGGAGAGGAACAGTTTCCAGTAAGTTGTCCTCTGACCTCCACTGTTGCAAAACACACACACACACATACAAACACACACACACAGAGGCATGCAGGCACACACGCACACATGCACAAATATAAACAATGTCAGTTTGTCTTCTTTTGGCAGCTCCTCGGGAGAGGTTTGTTGGATGCAGCATTGACACTAGAGAGAATTTTGCCCTCATTACAAAAAATTTCATCAGGAAGTGAGAAAAAATCACCCCAGCCCAAACATGAGGGAAGTGTTCAGCCCCCAAACAACCATTTTTTTTAATAATGAAAAATTACAATCAGCCTCTGACAAGATGGAGGCACCACTGAGAGTGATAGGAAGAGCAAGCAGAACAATTCAAATGAGACAACTGTCAAGAAAAGTGCTCAAGGCAGTACTGCATTGAAGAGAGAATTCAGGGCCGGGATTGGGGTGGGAGGTGGGGAGGCGGTGGCTGGAGCGATGACTGTGTGCTAAGAGAACCTTTTGCTCTTGTAAAGGACAAGAGTTCGGTTCCCTTCACCCACAATAGGAGGCTCTGTAACTCCAGAGTTTCTGTTAGCTTTAACTACCACTGAAACTCTGGAGTTACAATGGAAGTACATGTATGATGATGCCCTCTTCTGGACTCTGTAGGCAACTGCAACACACATGGCATACACATATACACAGACACACAGAAACTCACACACACACAATTAAAACAAAGTAAACTTTAAAATAATTGACTGTAAGGTAGCTGTCTTAGCTTCATTTTCTATTGCTGAGATTAAAGTAATCTAGCAAATGCAACTTAAGATAGAACAATAGATTAAACTAGAATTTAACCGGCCATGTAAATAAAAACTCCCTTCAGTAAGGTAACCCCACAAAGACTTGGAACACCAGGATATCAGGTAACAAATAGCTTCCAGAAGCCAGTTTCAGTAGCTATCGGAATTTGGCTCCCGGGGAGCTTGGCAGTGTAGGAGACAGGCTCTGCCAAGCTTGATGAATCTTGGCAGATTGTATCGGCATCTCGATGTCTTGCTGGGGCGTCCTCATGGGAAACAATCAGAGGCTGATTCACAAGGAAAAAAAATCACCCACAGATCGTCTGAGATGGCCTTTCTTTTCCCTTTCCTGCCCTTCTGTTCCCACAACCCAAATCTTGAGACAAAAAGAACATCGGTGGGGGTGCAATGGTGTACTTCAGTTTCATTGTGATATCCCAACATAGCTTTGGTCTCCCACGAACATCTCATTTTAACTAGCATGCCATCATCCAGTTCAAACAGGTTTCTTGGCCTCAATAGTACTTGGCATGTGCTCTGAACAAGTCTTTGTACCCAAGGCATGCCCAGACTCTCAAGTGCTCAGTGGCACCCCAGCCTTGTTTAGTTGTCAGTAGCATCTCAAGTTGTGACCACTAGAAAATGTCTCCGACTGCTGAAATTGCAAGCATGTGATTCTATGCCTGGCTATGCCTTGGTCATTTAAATGCTTATCTTTCTTGCCTATTTGGGTACATCTGACTGTAACTTCTTGAAGCTCCTGCTCCCTTCACCCCTCCCCGAGTTCTACGTTCTGGTAATTCTTATCCTATCACTTCCACACTTGAGAAGCAATTTTTTAAAAAAATGTATTAATTAAACATTTAAAGATAATTTTACATGCACACAAAATGGATAGAGATAACATGCAATGCATACAGATAGCATTTAACACATGCAGATACCATGCAATGCATACAAATAACACATAATGCGTACAGATAACACACAATGCATGCAGATAGCACTTAATGCATACAGATAACACATAATACATACAGATAACAAACAATGCAAACAGGTAATGTGCAATGCATACAGATAACACAGTCTGCACAGATAACTCTTAGCCCTCACCCTTACCTACTTCTTTACCAGTCTATTCCCCCACCTTAAAACAAAACAAAACAAAACAAAACTAAACTAAACTAAACTAAACTAAACTAAACTAAACTAAACTAAACTAAAAAACCCGTCTTTTTCATGTTCATGCTTGTTTTGTTTTATGACCCACTGGGTTTAACCAGGGGCATCTTCAGGACAGTTTAGACCAGTGGTTCTCAACCTGTGGGTCACAACACCTCTGGAGGTCAAATGCACCTTTCATGGGATCACCTCAGAGCATCTGCACATCAGCTATTTATATTAAAATTTGTAACACGAGCAAAATTACAGTTATGAAGTAGCAATGAAATTAATTTTATGATGGGGGAACACCACAACAAGAGGGACTGTATTAGGGGTCACAGCATCGGGAAGGCTGAGAACCACGGTTAGAATTATCTGTTGGAACCTGGTGAGCTCAACAGTGGACACATGACTAAAGCCCTTCTCCCAGAATCTGTCAATAGACTCCCATGAGTCCCTCCTCTTTCCATGACTTGATTGTTGATAGGGCCATTCATATGTTGGCCCAGTGCAGGTGACTACATCTGTTGTGGGTTAATGATTATGACGGCTGACGAAGGGTGAAGGAATGATTCTTAAGTTTGTTACTTCAACTTGGACTGGATTCTGGAACCTTCATGGTTCAGAGTTTAGTGTCCTCCGTGGGTTCAGCGCTATGCTAGTCCATTCTAGATTCTCATAACTACACCAGTTCTTCTGTAGGCATTCCAACTCATTTATCACCAGACTTGCCTTTGGTTATGATTTGAATATAAAATGTTCTAAGGCTTATGTTTTGATCCCCAGCTTGATTCCCAGCTATTACGGGAGAGTGTGGAAAGTCTATGAGGTCATCCTAGCTGAAGGATGAAGGTTACTTGGCAGGTCATGGGAGAGGGGTTATCCCTAGCTGCTTCTTGCCTGATGCCCTGCTTCCCAGTTAGCACTAAGCCAACCAGTTTGCTCTGGCATGTATTCTCACAGCCCTGATACCCAGATAAGTAGGGACCAAGCCACTGCTCCCTGAACCCTCTGAAACTATGTCCAAAATAATTCCACCTTTCCCCCAACTTAAACCATTTCTTCCAGGCAGTTGGTCACAGTGATGAAAAAAGTAACTAAAGCAATTGTGGTTTAGTGAGAAATGTCCTCCATGAGCTCATGTATTTGAATACCTGATCTCCAGTAGGTGGCGCTGTTTGGGATGTTATGGAAGTTTTAGGAGGTACAGTCTTGCTGGAGGAAGTCACTGGCTTTGAGGTTTTAGAGCCTGACCTCAACTCCTGTTTGCTGACTCTGTTTCCTATGTGTGGGTGAAGATGTGATGGGCTAGCCTCCTGCTCCTGAATCATGCTTTCTTTTACAATTGCTTTGTCTTCCCGCCATAATAAACTCTATTCGACTGGAAGAGCAAGCCCAAGCAAACTCGTTCTTGTTTAATTTTCTTTTGTTGGGGTATTTTATCATAGCAGCAAAGTAACTCACGCAGCATCCTTCTGATGCAATGCATCTCACATGCGTACATGACGGGTTACATAAGGGCTCACAGTCAATTGGGGTAGACCTCATTATCCTTGTCCCCTCCTCTCCTTCCAGCTGTCACCAGACCTCTCTGGCCCTTGTCTTACCTGCATCTGCTCCCTCCCCCTTCCACAGAAGCTTCCTTAACTCACGATTTGACTCCTGCAGCCCATGAAGAGTGGGTCTTCACCCTCAGTTACTCCTTTCTGGAAAAAGGATGAGAGATAACACCCAAATGTGTTCCTCGACATAAGGTCTCTTAAAATCCAATCAATTGAAAAATTAACCCATCACATGTCTTATTTAGAATTTCTCCTCCCAAGTCTCTAGGGCCTTCACAGAAGAGGGAACAGAAACAGGTGAGAGTCAGAGGTCAGGAAGGAAGAAGCTGAGCACAACGGCATCTTCTAAACATGGCAGGAATCCTGAGCTAACAAATCTATGGCAGCTCTGGTTGCCTGTGCAAGATCTGCACAAGATCGAGTCAGTCGGTGTTGTAGCATGGATGGGGGAGGGGCACATGAGCCACCATCCCTAATGAGGATCTATGGACAGCTGATGGTTGCTGGGAGAGGAAGTGTCCATTTTCTTTAAGGCTGTGGGCCTGGTAGGTCAACCGTGCTCCAGTGGATGGCCCCACACCCATCAGTATATGAGCAGCACAAAATTGACTTGATTTATATTTTAACATCTATGAATTGGGAGGATATAGAGGTTGGGCATGGGGATGGATCTGAAAGGGTATGACGACTGAAAGGAAAAAAAAACAAATAATTTTCTCTGTTATAAAATTTCCATAGCAAAATCTCAGTCACCCTTGAAAGCAGCTCAATACCAATGTGGTGAAGTTGTGTTCTGTTTACTAAGTTCTACGTTTACATTTTTGTCCAATGCTATTCACAGACTTGTGGGTTAGGGACATAGCTCTGTTTCGCAGAAGGATATAATTGCTTCAAGACCAAACAGCCATTCATGCTCAGCCCCTGGGACATCCTTAGTGCTGGACAGTACACTCCTAAGAATGGAAGCACATGGTCACTGTTGATGTGAAGGAATGAAGCCCAGAAGATTCACCTTGAACAGAAACAGGTACACAACATGATAAGGAGCAAGGCATGGCCAAGAAGTTGCCTCTTTCTATGTGACTTTTCCCACGAAGACTTGAACAATTATCTATTCACCCCAGACAGGCCACAGATGACAGAGCAACAAAATAATTCTACTCTAGTAAATAATTACTAAGTGATTAAGTGGGTTTATTGGGGTTACTTAAAGAAGAATGGGTATCTAACAGGCAGCTAAATGCGCAAAAGTTCACAAGCATCATGGGTAAAAATTCATGAAGGCAGGGTCACTGAAGCTCCCCTGTGTAGCTTGCAGGAGGTTCTGTCAGTCATACAGTATTCCCTCCCCATGTGAATCTTGCTCTGTGACCTTCCTAGTACCTGACCATTTCAGCATAAGCAGCCTCCTTTTCTGAGGGAATGTCTCAATTCACAGGGAGTAGCTACACAGCAGATGCTGACAGAAGAGGTGCCTCACCCCCAATCCTTTCCCTTCTGGGACACTTCAGGCCACACAATTCCTTTGTATGTCTGTGACTTTGGATGGGCCTATGGAGCCAGCTGGATTAAATGATGAGGCTTTCAAAGGGGACAGCTTGGCCACAGAGGGTAAGGTCACCTAGGAATGAGGAGTTGCTGGCTCTTGTCAAAGCAGAGAGAACATGCTACATTCTTTGCGATTCCGGCTTAAATTGTGTTGGGTTGTTAGTGAGGCCCTGGAATCTACCCCGAATTCTTCTGGACCCTTGAATGAACTTCTTTTTCACCACCCAACACTTTAAAATCATGAGAATAGGATACAGAACGAATCAAGTCATCTCATGCTACTGTTGTTTCTTTTGTAATTCCTTTCCGAGTTTTAGGCTATGAGGTAACTTCTGCAAAGCTCTTGTTAATCTCTCCCCGGAAGAGGAGAAAGGATGAAAATAGAATCATAGAGAAAGTCAGCCCCAGTGTGTGATCATCCAAAACCTTAGATGAGTCTGTCTCTGCAGTTCAGCAGACCATGAGTGTTCATTTTGTTTAGATTTTATGTGCTAAGATCAGCACCGTCCTGTGTGTCCTCACTCCATTCCAAACAGAACTCCCATTCTAAGAGAAAAGCACTTTTGTTTTTAAAAGGTGACCTGTCCCCAACATACACCACCCAGAGATCGGCTGCCTCAAACCAGGAATCTAGTGACTTCTCAGTGTGAGTGTCCACTGCCTTTCATCCAAGCATCTGTGGCCTTTGTCCAGTTTTTTTTTAAGTCCCATTAGTTGTTGTCATATGGCACATATTTTAGTTTCATTCTGTTGCTGTGATAAAACTCTCTGACCAAAAAGTGGCTTAGGGGAGGAAAGGATTTATTTGGCTTCTGCTTCTAGGTCACCGTCCATTGGTGGGGGAAATAAGAGCAGGAACTCAAGCAGGAAGTGGAGGGCAGAAATGTCTGCTGCTCTCAGGGCATCACCTCTAGCTGGGGAACTCACTCCCAGCTTAGGAAGTGCAGCCGAAGCTGTGGAGGATGCTGTTCACTGCTCATTTGCAAGCTCATGCTCAGCAAGCCCAGGATGGCCTGCCTAAGGGATGTTGCTACCCATAATGGGCTGGACCCTCCTACATCAATCAACAAAGCCATCCTTTTTTTTTTTTTTTTTTTTTGGTTTTTTGAGACAGGGTTTCTCTGTGTAGTCCTGGCTTTCCTGGAACTCACTCTGTAGACCAGGCTGGCTTCGAACTCAGAAATCCACCTGCCTCTGCCTCCCAAGTGCTGGGATTAAAGGCATGTGCCACCACTGCCTGGCAACAAAGCCATCCTTTACAACTTGTCCATAGCCAATCTGACATAGGCAATTCTTTTTTTTTTTTAAGTTTATTTATTTATTATATGTAAGTACACTGTAGCTGTCTTCAGACACCCCATAAGAGGGCATCAGATTTCATCACAGATGGTTGTGAGCCACCATGTGGTTGCTGGGATTTGAACTCAGGACCTCCAGAAGAGCAGTCAGTGCTCTTAACCGCTGAGCCATCTCTCCAGCCCCGGCAATTCTTCAGTTAAGGCTTTTTCTCTCAGATGAGTCTGGGTTGTGTCAATAAGGCAAACCAGGACAGTAGGGTTATTCAGCCATGTCTAGTGCCTTAGCAGAGGGCTCGTACCTTCCAAGATTTGGATCTCCCAAGAATCAAATGTGGACATTTCCTTGCTCTTTGTGTTCGTTAAGTATTCATATTCTTTAAGTATCATAGCATTCAGAAACCCCTTAAAGGCAGTCTCTCACAACTACACACACACACACACACACACACACACACACACACACACATTAGATAAGTATAGCACCAATCACTGATTTGTAACGAATCAATACTTTAGATTACCCTGTCTTGTGCCATATACTTCCCAATGCACTGAGGATACAACTGCCCAAGAGTCAATTAAGAATGTCCAGTGTAACATTTGCCTAGCACGCATGAAGCCTTGGGTTCAATTCCCAGCAAAAAGTAAACTAGATATGGTGATTCGCACCTATAATCATAGCACTTGGGAGATAGAAGCAGGAGGATTTGGGGTTTAAGTTCATCA
Source organism: Grammomys surdaster (assembly GCF_004785775.1). Lineage (NCBI taxonomy): Eukaryota > Metazoa > Chordata > Mammalia > Rodentia > Muridae > Grammomys > Grammomys surdaster. The sequence goes on along the minus strand of NW_021604614.1, from coordinate 6,126,984 downwards.
ATATTGAGGTCAAGGATAGCACAGGCTACATGAGATCTTGCTGTACACAAACAAACAACAGAGAGGGGAGGGGAAGAATTTGAACAGATGTGCATGCCAGTCTTGGATGATTCTTGAATTTAAAGGATAGCTAGGGACACACAGTCTGGCAGAGTGGAGAACACTTGAGAGTAATGAGGAAGTAATCATGTTTCTCCCAAGCTGGAATACAAGCTGGCAGAGAGAAATAGAATTGACCTAAGGAGAATGCTCTAGAATATAGAATTAGCACCACGTCAGGGTAATTTCAGCCCCCAAGTCTCACCTTAACATTGATGAGCACAATTTAAGGATCAAACTAATCAACCTTGAACAATTGTCAGGAAATGTGAGACTCGAGAATCCCTTCTCTTCTCAGATCTAGCTTATGGTGTGTAGATATTTGCAGCCCCAACACACGGTGTTCTTCAATCGAATTCTACCCACTCTTATGTTCCCCTCAGCAGAGTGGCAAGGAATTCTGACTCAGGTCTCCTCTCTAGTGGAGTGTAGGAAGCAGTGTGGTACACAGAATGCCACTCAAGGAGGTTGCCATGGTTATTGTCCTGTCCTTTGCTACTGCTATGTTGCCTCTTTGGCATCACTTGGATCTTGCTGGTCCTCAGTGCATCTTCTCTATTTGTTCTCTGAGCCCAAGAACTAATCAACCTGGTTATTCTCCTACTTCTGGGAAAATAACCAAGATAGGAACTGGGTTATTATAACACCAAGAAACCTCACAAGCTCTGTGTTCCTTCAGCCTCCCAGCAAAGGAAAATAGCGGCACATACCTTTAATCCAAGCACTTAAGAGACTGAAGTAGGCAGGTTTCTGTGAGCCATCCTACTCTCTATAGTGAGTTCTTGGAGAGCCAGGGCTACATAGAGAGACTCTGTTTCAAAAACAAACAAACAAAAGATGTTTATTACATTTCTCCATTCATATATTTATCGTCACACATGTAAGAGCCCACATGTGGAGGTCAGATGCCGACTCGTAAGAGCTGGTTCTCTTCTTCCGCCAGGGAGATCCAGGGATCTAATTCAACTTGTCAGGCTTTATGATGAGTGCTATCTCACTAGCTGTCTTAATTAGGGTTGAGGCTGGCTTACAGGATCAGAGGTTCAGTTCATTATCATCAAGGTGGGAGCATGGCAGCATCCATGCAGGCATGGTGCAGGAGGAGCTGAAAGTTCGACGCCATGTTATGAAAGCAAACAGGAGAAGACTGGCTTCCAGGCAGCTAGGATGAGGGTCTCAAAGCCTATCCCAACAGTGATACAACAGTGATACACTTCCTCTAACAAGGCCACACCAACTCAACAAGGCCACACCTACTCAACAAGGCCACACCTCCTAGTAGTGCCACTCCTGGGCCAAGCATATTCAAAGCACCACACTAGCCATCCATTCTTTTGTGTGTGTACTGTCTGGTTATTGTGGAGGTCAGAGGACAACTTTGGGTGTCATTCCTCAGGCATTGCCCAGATTTCTGTTTTAGTTATTGTTGTTGTTGTTTGTTTGTTTGTTTGTCGACACAGTATTTCCCACTGGCTACAGTTTGTAAAGTAGCCTAAAATGTATAGCCAGCAATCTTGGGGGATCTGACTGCCTCTGCCTTCCTAGTGCTGGAATTGCAGACCAGTGCCACCACACTTGGCCTTTTTAAAAAACAAACTGAGGTCTTGTGCCCCACACACTTGAGCTATCTCCCCAACCCCTGCCTTTTCGCTCTTGGAAAGTACCTCTAACCCTCTCTAGACAAGTTCCTGTCTCTCATACATCTTAGAGGAAAACTGGGGTAGGATTTCCTATGAGCACCCTACCATTACATTTAAGGTATCAAAACTAGTCAGCATGGCCCCAAGATGTGGTGTCCCTTGCTCTTAGCACACAGATAACATTCTAAACAGGTTGGGAGGGGCACACCTCAAGTCTTTCCAACCGTGATTCATTTAAATATTATATGATATTACATAATTTTCAGACTGAACAAATATATTCTTGAAATAAAGCAACTCTATTTTTGTCTTTCCTTAGCCTTTAATTTTCTTTTTACCCTTTCATCAGATGATTGCATGCCCAGATCTTTCTGGATACACTTAGGTAACGGAAATATTCTCTGTGGGCCAGCAAGATGGCTCAGCAGGTGAAGGAGTCTGCTGCCAAGCCTGAAAACCCAAGTTTTATAACCAAGACTCACATGATGGAGGGAAGAGAACCTATGAGCAAAAGTTGTCACATGACCTCAGTACACATGTACCCTAGCACGCCAATGATGGCTGGCATTTGCACATAGCATATGTCCACAGTAATGAGGGAACAAACTTCTCCCTGTGACTTGGGAGATGGCTCAGTTGGTAAAGTGCTTGCCAGAGAAGCTTGAAAACCTGGGTTTGAGCAAACAAAAAACAGATATGGTAGTGTGTACTTGTGATCCTAGCATGGGGGAAAGGTATGAGGGGAAGGGTCCCTGCACTCACCTGGCTAGCTAGCCCAGCAGAACTAGCAAGCCCTACATTCCAGTGAAAAACCTTCTCTCAATAAACAAGGTAGATGGCTCCTGAGGAATGACACCCAAGGTCGATCGCTAGCGCGCATGCACACACGACTTCACACAAACACACACATACACACAGAGATGACATCTGAACATCCACATAGATACATATGCACCCCATCATACATGTACTCCAACATACACATAAAAACACACATGAACGTACACCAGCACACATACTCTTGGCTGTGGTCACTCCAAGTGTATCTCAAGCAACATTGAGCAGGAACCCACTAATGCCAGCACCTCCTGCCCTCCCCAGTTCATTTGAAGGGGCTTGTTTGACTAATATTTCTCCCCTTGTCAGCTTTCCTGCCCTCCCTGCAGCCTCCACACCTGTGGTTTTCATACTACCCATCACAGGGACGGGGGGACAGGGACAGGAAAGGATAGGCATCAACCTTAGTCACTGAGCCCCTTCGAGGATCCAGTGACCCAGTTCTTCATGCTTGGCAGATGGGTAAGGTCACCTCTCTCTCACCTGGGTATGTCCATGTTTTAAATGGCACTTTCTGGATGGCTTATTAGCATCCTCCCATACACAGTAAAAAAAAAAAAAAAAAAAAAAAAAAAAAAAAAAAAAAAAACACCTTCATCCCAGCCAGTCACCTCCCCTCTGCTGCAACCTTGAGGGATTTGGTGCCACCCACAACATCCCCCTGAGGTGGTACCCTCTCTAGAAACATCCTCATAGACACACCCATAGGTATATCTTCCAGGGGACTCCATATTCTGTGAGCTTGATAACCAAAATTAACGTCACATTAACACTAAAACGACTGGCATTTATGACATTAATTTATCTTGCGTATGTGGAGGAGTGAGCACAATTGGAGGTCAGAGGTCAACTTTCAGGAGTTGTTTCCCTCCTCCTACTCTGTGGGCTCCAGGGTCTTCATCATGGTGGTAAGTGCCAAGTAGCTGCCAAGTCATCTCTCCCAGTAAATGAAATTTTAAAAAATGATATTGAGTATTTATGCCTGAGAATAAATTCTTCATCTTTCCATCAATTATGTTCTCATTGTTGCCATTTTTCATAAAATTTTTATACTGTCAATTCATTCACAGTAATTTATAGTTTCGGCCCATAATATTAAGTAATTTTTCCATTTCTTACCTCTATGCTTTTGTTTCCAAAGTTGAGAGGAAAATGTAAGACAATGTATTTGCGTTGTATTTTGCCACCTTATTAAATGATCTCATTCAAATCCCGTGCTTTAGTGGTGACATTTTAAATGAAAGTACAGTTGTTTTGTGGGGGTTCTGTTTGCTTGTTTTGTTTGGCTGGTTTGAGTTTCTGAGACAGGGTTTCTATGTGTAGCGCTGGCTGTCCTGGATCTTGGTTGGTAGACTAGGCTAGCCTGGAACTCAGAGATCCACTTGCTTTTGCCTCCTAAGTGCTGGAATTAAAGGCATGCACCACCACCACCCAGCTTACAAAAAGCATAGTGTTATTTCTTCTGCATTTCTACTGTATTAGTTTGTGTTGTGTTCCAGGCTCCCTTCTGTTTCTGTGAAAAACACCATGACCAAGAGCAGCTTAGAAGAGGAAAGGGCTAATTATTTGGCTTATACTTTCAGGATAGTCTCTTATTGAAGTAGCTTGCAACAGAAGCCATGGAGGACACACTGCTTGCTGTCTTGTTCTCTGGCTCATGTTTAGCTTTTTTATACAACCCAGGCCCACCTGCCCAGGGAATGACACCACCTACAGTGGACTGGACCCTCCTACACCAATTAACAAGCAAGACAGTCCCACACAAGTTGTCCATAGGGCTGTCTGACCTGGTCAGTTCCCCAATTGAGAATTCCTTGTCAGGCGACACTCAGTTGTGTGTATCAAGTTGATAGTTAAAGCCAACTAGAGCATGCTTCATTTTAGTACAACCTCCAGATGTTACTGAAAATAAAAACAGCAAGATGAAACTGAACCTGCCTAGTTCCTTATTCAATGTGAAAAAGCTTCAACATCTATGATAACGTTTATTGCTGTTTAATGCTAAGAGGTGTTTTCAATCTACATACACTTGATCAAGTATCTGTGTTGTAGGATATGGAACCTATGTCTAGTATATTGGCTCTATGTCCAGGACTGGGAGAGATGGGTCATAGGATAGTTCAATTGTTGCTGGATTTTATAATCATAATAAGCTCATATAAAAATCATAGTCAAGATATTTTAATTATAAGCCATATGCCTAGATTGGGCAGATCTAGGACTATACTAAGTTATTCCTCCAGCTTTAAGATGCCTTGTTGCCTGCTGTCTACCTGCCATGCCCTCTCACTTGCACCTTGCTTGTTTGTTGGGGAAACCTCTAACTGATTTCCATAATAACTGCACTAGTTTGCACTCCCACCAGCAGCCACCAAGTGTTCCTTTTACCCCAGATGGATATCTGACGTGCTTTGGTGTTAGATGAAACGCATCTGTTACTGATCACAGCTATGATATAGTTCTGATTCACCCAGCATGTAAGTCTATCAGATTAAGAGTCTCTTAGGTACCCCACTGTGCAGCAGCTGCAAGCTCATGACACAAGAAATAATTACGAGTAGTCTTAGGTGGGAAAGATGGCTCAGTGGGTAAGGCTTGTTTCCAAGCCATGTGACCTGTATTTGATCCTTGGGATCTACCGGATAAAAGGGAAGAACAGATTCCTGCAGATTGCCCTCTACCCTTCATATGTTCTCCGTGGAAAGTACAGTTCCCCCAACACAGACAAAACAAATAAATAAAAAACACATTTTTTTAAAAAAAAAATCCCTTATAAAATAAAATCTCAAGAGACAACAGTTGGTTTTCTATATCTATGGGTTCTGTATCCATAGGTTCAAGCAACCATGTGTCAAGTATATTCAGAAAATATAATTATGTCTGTGCTGGATGTACACGGACTTGTTTCCCTCGTCACAATTCCCTAGACAATACAGTGTAACAGCTATTTGCATTGCATTTACATTGCATTAGCTGCAATATGTAATACAGAGATAACTTAAGGCATATGGGAGGATACGCACTCTGCAAATAATTCCCACCATTTTATATAAATAAAGCATCCTCTGGGACTGGAGAGAAGGCCCAGCAGTTAAGAACACTTGCTGCTCCTCCAGATGACAGCACCCAAGTTGGCTGGATCCCAACCATTTGTAACTCCAGACCTAGGGGATCCAACACCCTTTCCTGGACTCCTTGGACACCCACATTCATTTTTAAATACAGTTTCATACATACACAATTAAAAATAAAATCAATCTTTTATCAAAAGGAAGCATCATTATAGTTGGTATCTGCAAATGCTTCTGGAGCCGTCTTCCTTAGATATGGGGGAATGAATATATTCTGTCTTCTTTACAAAGTAGGTAGTGTGGTGGGTCTCTGAGTCTACTGTGTGTTCATGTTATAGAGTTCTGGACTAAGCCCTCCATGGTTCTGAACCAGGAAGTCTAGAGAGGAGCCTGGAGATGCTCGTTTTAGATAAGTATCACATATGATGTAACTCAGTAATAGAGCATTTGCCTGGCATGTGTGAAAGCCCCTGGTCTGATCTGCAGCACCACAAGAAGGGACCACTGGTACATTGAGTAGGTGGCTTTTGTCTGTAAAACTGTATTCTATTCATTTCTTGATTTGCGTCTGTCTACATGTAGATGAGGGTGTGCTTGTGCCATGGTGTGTACATAGAAGTCAGAGAATAGCTTGCAGTCATTAGCCCTCTCCTTATAATGAATCCTGGGAATTGAACTCAGGTCATCAGATCTGGTTATATGTGTGAGTTTGATGTGTTCGTGTGTGTGTGTGTGTGTGTGTGTGTGTGTGTGTGTGTGTGATGTGTTCTTGTGTATGTATGTGTAATGTGTGTGTGTATGATGCATGTGTGCCACGAGCACATATAGAGGTCAGAGAGGATTCGTATTTGTGACCTTACTTTCTACCTTGTTATAGACAGGCTCTCTTGTTTGTTGCTGTGTATACCAGGCTAGCTGTCCCGTGAGTTTCTGTGGATTCTACTGACTTGGTCTTCCATCCACATCCAGTTTTACATGGATTCTGGAGGTTCAATCTCAGATCTCCACTGAGTCATCGCCCCAGCCCAGGCCTCTAGCTTTTTATTTTCATGTGTAACCTTTAAGAGAGATCACTAACTAATCTCTTTGTTTCTTCTGGTGTCCATGAAAATGATATCAGTAGGCAAGTGTCCTAAGTGAACTTTACTCATCAACTTGACACAGCCTTAGTCATCAGAGAGGAGAACCACCATTGAAGAATACATTGGGCAGTGGATATGCCTGTGAGGGATTGTCTGGGCTTATTGATTGATGCAGAGGACCCAGCCCATTGTGGGCAGCACAATCCCTAGGCAGGTAGACCTAGGCTATATGAGAAATCTAGTTGATCATGAGTCTGTGTGTGTGCTCTAGAGCAAGCCAGCAAGTAGCGTTCCTTCATGGTTGCTACTTCCAGATTCCAGTCTTAGGCTCTTGATAGAGCTCAGTGATGGACTGTGACCTGAAAGTATAAGTCAAGCAAACCCTTTACTCCTTTACAGCATCCGAATGCAATTTCAAGGCAAGCAGCCTCTGATGACACCGGATATGGCCACAGTAAAGGTTGTTACAAACTTTGTCCATCTCTGTGGGAGATTAGCAATATTCCCCAAATACTTCCAATTATTTTTATTTAAAATAAAAATCAATTAAGGAAACTGGAGATGTCAGCAAGGAAAAGTTCATGATGGTAGTCTTTTGGTAGACAGACTCTAAAAACTTAGCAATCTGGTACACTTAATGAAAAGATGACATTAACTGTCTCTAATGACACAAATTTTGTGACACAATTTAATATAGAAAAGTGACATTTCATGTCTCAGGGGAATGGTATATTCTGTAATAAATTAAGGCAAGAATAGAGAAAGAGCTGAGAACAAGTTCTGAAAATATTTAAAACAGGAAAAGATGGGGCCCACATGATGGCTCAATGGATAAAGCACCTGCCATCAAGTCTGATGACCTGAGTTTGCTTTTGGGGACCACATGATAGAAGAAGAAAAGTGTTTTCCACCTCCACCCTCTACATAACATATGCACTATGCCACATGGAGTCCCCCGCTACATGTGTACATACATTCACATACACACAGATTAAATCATTGTAATGACAAGCTTAAAATAGAAGCGAACTTCGCCTCTTTAAAATGCTACACTACGGGTAAAGAAGATCCATTCAGCAAATATTTACTGACCACCCAATGTGTATTGTCACAGCAAAAGAAGTCTTGTCTCATAGACTTTCATGTTCTAAGGAAGGGGATAAGTCAGCCATCAGTATTATTTTCAGAAATAGCCAACTTCTGAATCAACTAGAGAGATGGTTCTCAGCCTTCCTAATGCTAAGACCTTTAGTACAGTTCTTCATGTCCTGGTGACCCCCCCAACCATAAAATTATTTTCACTGCTACTTTATAACTATAACTTTGCAACTAGTATGAATCATAACATAAATATGTGATATGCAGGGCATCTGATATATAACTCCTGTGAAAGGGTTGTTTAACCACCAAGGGAGTCATGATCTACAGATTGAGAACCACTGCGCTAGAGGGTGGAAAAATAAGGTATAGAGTTAATGAGAACAGCACAGTGACCACAAGCTACATCTAGCTAAAAACTCAATGCAAATTGATTAGCATTAACCAACTGAGAAAGGTGATGAATTAGAGGGGATGAAATGCCTTTCAGAGGAAGGACTTTATCTCTTGTTTGGATAGAGGGGGAAATCCACCAGAGAGCCCTCAGGAGAATGTCATAGTCAGACACAGGATCACTCTAGCTGTTAGGTGGTATATAGATTAAAACAGAACCAGAGTGAAAACAGGAGACCCATTAGGACATCATTGACAATGGCTGAAACAGAAGCTGATGCTGACTTGGACCAGCATAGTGCCCAAGAAAAACTAGAAGTTCAATGGAGCATGTGAGACTTTTTCCTGAGGAGATATGACACATAAACATCTACTTAATCCACAACAGACCAAAGTAGCATTTACACAGCCGTCTAGCTTGCTGAGCCATTGAGTTTATTGGGGTTACTGATGTGATTGTGGGTGGGGGAATTGTTCACAGGAGCAGAAATGACTTAAAGCCAACTGCATCACCGAAAAGCCCACCTCAACATGACTCATGAAAACTGCATCCCCGGAGCTCTCTTATAGCCTGCAGTAGCTTGACTGGTCATAGTCTCCTCTCTAGCAGCCATTTACTGCTTTTATAGCCTTGAGATGGCCCCCAGGGGTCATCTATAGTCTTTGGATGGTCCTCAGGGACCATCTATAATGTTCCAGCTTCCCCAGGCTTGGAGCATTTGTTCACATCCTGATTCTCATGGGCCTCCCTCCTCCCTCCAGGAAAGAATGTTTCAATTCTGGGAAAGTTGATCCAGCACACAGAACAGCGATGAGGTAGGGAGAAATGGCAGATGCTGATATACTTTGAAAGAGTAAGAATGTGTAACAGAGGAGAGTTATGGCTGAAACTAAACTCAAATGTAAAATTTGCATCTGAGCAGCTGGGAAGATGGACTTGACATTCACTGAGATGCCTGGATTTGTAAGAAAAACTCGAAGTTCAATGTAGCATCTATCCTCTTATTGCTGTGACCATACTTGACATGAAGCCACTTCAAGCAGGAGTTGTTTTGGCTCATGGTTTGAGGGGATACAGTCCACCATGGTGGCTGTGATGGGAAGCATGTTCACACCCATTTTGGATCAGGAAGCAGAAGGCCAGAAGCTGAGCTGGGCTATAAATCTTAAGACTTCTGGATTCCAGTGCCTACTTCCTCAAGTTAAAGTTTACACAATCCCTAAAACAATACTACTGGGCCCAAATTTTCAAATACATGAGCCTCTGAGGGAGCATTTCACATTCAAACCATAACATAAAGCATGCTAAGGTCGGAAGAGAATGCCTGTTTTAATATTGCATCCATTCTTTTTTATTGTTAATTGCTGTGACAAAAACAACTTAAGGAAGGAAAGGTTTATTTGCACTCACAGTTTGAGGGTACCGGTCATAGTGGTAAGGAAAGACACGGTGCAGGAGCATGAGGCAGCTGGTCACATTGCATCCATAGCCAAGAAGCAGAGAGAGATGAATGATGAATCTCAGCTCATTTCTTCTTTTGGTTCAGTCCAGGATGGTAGCCTAGGGGATGATGATGCTCAAATTCAGGGTGGATCTTTCCATCTCAGTTAACTCCAATCTCTTATAAACATGCCAAAGGTGTGTTTCTTTGGCGATTCTAGATCCTGTCAAGTGTATAATCAATTTTGACCATCACAAACATCTAAGGGGAAGTTGGGGAGACAATGAGATACACAAGTCTGGAGTTTAGAGAAAAGTTTCCAGCCAACGATGCACCTGCAACGCATTCCTGAGCATCAACCATGGGACAAGTGAGAGGCTGAAAACAGAGGAATCCCATACACCTGCCAGACAGAGACACCAGCAAAAGAGATAGAGTAGTGTAATGGCAGCATGTATGCTAAAGTTGGAATGAAACAGAAGGATAGCATGGCCCTTATGCAAATATGACACACAAATTCATGAATCAGTCCATATTTAAAAAGAGAGTAGCAGGAGGCCATGGAGTGTGATGTCCTGTGGAAGAAAGCAGTTCCTGGTGTCAAAACTCCTCAAGGTCAGATTGTCACATCAGTTTTCTGAGCTTCAGGAAGTGTGAATGCACAGCCATAACCCCAACACACTTATCAGTACTGTCCCTCCTGATTCTCAGCATTCATGTGGCAGTTGAAATGGATTGCTACCTACAGACAAGTTGAAGAACAAATGAACTGTGGCATGTTGCCGTGGAGTTCATTAGTGACCTTGACTAAGAGTGCTGGATGTCATGAAGAACTACATGTTCTTGGGGAAGAGACTTTGCAGACAATAAGCATTATGTATGAATTTAGTTGTTAAGGTGAGACAAAGGCAGGATGGGAGGGGGAAGGGACATAGGGTGAAGATGAGTTTAAATTTCTATTTTCGTTCTTGAAGTGGAAGAAAAAATGACAGCTCATTTGTATGCGGAGGGGGGAGATCCAGTAAAGGGGAGAACTGACGAAATCAGGAAGAAAATGGAGTTCCAGAGAAAGGAGTGAGGCTGTGTTCCATCTCACAAGCAAGACTGGTTCTCACAGGGCACAAAGAAGGGAAGGCAAGGTGCTATTTTGGAAGGTTGGTCTTTGCTATGGTTTGTATACATTCTGAACTATAAGAGTTTACATGATGAAGGCTTAGGAATTCAATGTGGTCCCCAATGGGGTGCTATGTGGAGGTCTGTGGAGTCTATTCTCCTCAGCTGTAACATAATACCTGATGTTTTGTATCTTATAAAGAAAAAAGGTATATTTTGCTCACTCTTTTGGTGGGTCAAGCTTCAAAACTAGGCAGCCCCCTTACATCAGAATAAGGTTGGTGGCATCATGGTGGGAGCTTGTACAAGATGGAGAGACCATAGTTCAAGAGAAGAAGCCAGGGGGCAGAGAGGAATTGGCACAGCTCTTTTTTTTTTTTTAATTCATTTAACATCCTGGTTGCAGCTCCCCACGTCCTTCCTCTCCTACCAGTCCCATCCTCCTATCCTCACAAACTCCTCTCCTCATTACCCACTTCCTTTTCCTGAGAGAAGGGGGAAACCCCCCTTGGGTACCACCTTACCCTAGGAGATCACTGAGGCATAGCCAAGCCGTCTAACTAGGGGAATAGGATCCAGAGTCAGAGACAGTCCCTGCTCCAATTGTTAGGGGACCCAAATGAAGACCAAGCTGCACATCTGCTACAAATGTGTAGGGGGCCTAGGACCAACCCCTCCATGCTCTTTGGTTGGTGCTTCAGTCTCTGTGAACCTCCATGGGCCCATGTTAGTTGACTCTGTATGTCATCTTATAGTGTCCTTGACCCCTCTGGTTTGCTCACTTCTATTCCCTACTCTTCCACAAGACTCCCTGAGCTTCGCCTCATGTTTGGCTGTGGGTCTCTGCATCCGTTTCCATCATCTGCTGGATGAAGCCTCTCAGGAAACAGTTATGCTAGGTTCCTATCTACAAGCATAGCAGAATATCAATAGTGTCAGGGGTTGGCTCTCTGACATGGGATTGGTCTCAAGTTGGGCCAGTCATTGGTTGGCCAGTCTCTCAATCTCTGCTCCATGTTTATCCTTGTATATCAAAGATTTGGGTCAAAGGTTTTGTGGGTGTATTGATGTCCCTCTCCCTCCACTGGAAGTCCTATCTGGCTATGGAGGTCACTTCAATCTGCATATCCCCTGGTGGTAGGAATCTCAGCTAAGGTTGACTCCATAGACTCCTGGGTACCTCTCTTGTCTGAGATCTCAGGCTAGTCCCAGAGATCACCCCCACCACTATCACCAATTTCTGTTCTCTCTCCAAGCCCTCTCCATCTCTTTTAAAAATTTATTTATTCAGGGCTCAGTGGTGAAGATCACTTCCTGCTCTTATAGAGGATGCAGGTTTGGTACCCACCATTCATGTCGGGCAGCTCACAACCACCCGAAACTCCATCTCCAGGGTTTCCATGTCCTCCTCTGGTCTCTGTGGGGCTATGTGCATCTGACCACATGCAGACACACAAATAAAATTTAAACATAAATCTTTAAATATAAACGTTGATTGTACATGTGAGAAGGGAAGGGACGGAGGATGGGAGAGGGCAGTGCACATGCCATGGCACATATGTGGGAGTCAGAAGACAGCTTTCAGGAGTCAGTTTGCATCTTCCACCATACTGGGGCAGCATCTCCTGTTGTTTCTGAGTGGTAGTCCATGATTCTTCTGTTTCTGCTTCCCATCTTGGAGTGCTGGGGTTCCAGATGAGATACACTGTATCCAGCTTTTTACATGGGCTACAGGGATCTGGGCAAATGGGTTTTTTTTTTAACCTGCTGAACCATCTCCCCATCCTTAGTCTTGCTATCATCCTTAATGCAATTAGTTAGTTGCTTGGTTAGTTAGTTTTTTACTTATTTGTGTTTGGGACACTGCTATGGTGGTGTGTGTGTGGAGGTCAGAGGACAACGTGCTGGAGTTGGTTCTTTCTCCTCACAGTACGGATCTTAATGATTAGGTTCGAATAGCCAGCTCTTTTACTCATTGACTCATCTCTGACCCCATCCTCTCTTTCGTGAATTCAACTTTGGGGGAACTAATTCCTACCGTGGGATCAGCTAGAGCTGGCCAGAGGGTGCTGTGCCCGATTACCTAAGCTCCTCCCACCAGGCCCCACTTTCCCTCCTCTTCCCTTTTCATTTTTAATTAGCTTACACAGTTGCGAATTTCCATATAACATTTTCACACTGACTTCTTCATTTTGGTTGACTACCCCACCCATTGTTGCTATCATTTTCCTACCTTTCATTGCCACATTAAATATTTCTATGCCAAATATTCTATTCCTCATTCCTCCACATCCCTACTGTAAACCTCTTTATTTTTTTCTCCTTGCCCGCTTTATAATTTCCTAGCCTTCCACAAAGAAATGCACATATATAAAAATTAGAAGCTGGGATTCATATCTGAGAGATAACCTGTGGCGTTTGTCTCTCTGAGCCTGTGCTCACCTCACTTAATGTAATGTTTTCCAATTCCATCTATTTTCCTGCAAAATTCACCATTTTCTTTTTCTTTGTAGCTGAATTAAAATTCCATTGTGTCTGTGTATTCCAACCTCTGGAAGTTTCCCCACCTCCCTCTTGCACCAGCCGCACTGGGGACCAAGCTTTCATTAGACGAAGTTTGTTTGGGAGGGCACAAGCCATGTTTGAATTATAGTTCAGGACCATATTTCTAATAGAAAAGGCCTTGGGGGTTACAGTCTCACATGATATTTATCCATATTCTAGCTGGGGCATTGGCACATTTGCAAGTAAACAGATGAAGTGATCTTCTACATCCTGATTTAATGTTGGGGGACAAGATGGAAGAGCAGAGTGAAGATAGGGAAGAAGAAATTTTGTGAGCTACATTGTTAAGGGAGAGACTTTGGGAATCAAATGTGATATGATCCAGTGGCTGAGCCACGACGAAGGCACCATGGAGGATGGGACACTGAATTTACAATGGCATTGTGATGGTTAGTGTCCTCAAAAATCTACAATCACCTGAGTTTCATTCATTGAAGTTAAAAGACATGCCCCTGTGGGTGGAGTCATTCCTTATGCAAGAGATCCTGGAGTATATGAGGGTGGAGAAATCAGGACTGGAGATATGGCTCAGCATTTAAGAGTCCATACTTCTTTTCATTCAAATAGTATGGACAAAGAATTGTTTGTTCTGGAAATGAGACCCACTCAGACAGGAAAGTAATGTGACAGTTGAAGAGTTAGGGGCCACTGAGAGACTGTGACAGAGATATGAGGCAGAGGATATGAAACCAGAGGCCCTATACAGAGGGTCTCTGACAGAAAACAACAGTTACAGATCCTAGGCCCAGCTGACACAGTGAAAGCAAGAGTTATAAATTGACACAGAACTGAAAAATAAATACCAGTGACAAGGGGGAAAGAACAAAAGGATAAACTTTATTAAAGCCTCAATAGATAAACAGTTCCCATCCGGAGGTGGGAGCCTCCCACTGCTGTCCCACCACTAACACCTCCACCTCTCACTGCTGTGGAGGCGGGGCTTTAGGTAAGACTTTTTTTTCTAGGTTCCCAGCAGCCCTCCTCCAGATTCCTTCTTCTTTCTGATTGGTCCTAACCTGAGAATCCTACCTTGGATATGTTCTTGTATTCCCCTGTGAGCCACTTTGTAACAGTTGTCATCTCCTGAGGACTCTGGGGACCCAGGAACAGGAACCAGACTTTCTTAAAGGATCCAGCCCTTTTTGTTTTCCAGATTGGCTCAAGTTTCACCTACCCTCTTTCAAAAGGATCCGAATTCAATTCCCAGCACCTAGTGCATACAGTTTTTAGTCTAGTAAATGTACATACATTCATTGCTGTCTTCTGCTTCTGGCTGTCATGTGACCAGCTGACCTGAGCACCTCCTCCTGCTGAGATTTCTCCCCCACGATGAACTATAATTGGACCTGTGGATTCAAATAAATCCCCTCTCCCTTAAGTTGCTTTTGTCAGGATTTTGTTTTTTTTTTTATTGTTTTGTTTTTGTTTGCTTGTTTGTTTTATCATAGCAACTAAAAACAATTAAGACAGGTATAAACCGGACCTGTGGACTGATTATTCTCGCATTACACCTAGCTGTGTGGGTAACAGATCTGAGTAACTGAAGACCTGACTGATGTAGCCAGTGTTTTGAGAAAATTCCCACAGGTTAGCGACCGACTCTTGGCGAAAGGTTTATGATAATTCACACTAATTGGAAAAGGTGGTCAGTCAGCACTAGCAAATACATTGAATATTTTTAAAGCTGTTTGATTCATTAAAATTTTATTTGGTAATTGATGTTCTGCTGGGTCTTGTGAAAACGAATAAATAAAGCTGTATTTAATTAGCTACAATATTTACTTCAACACTTAATGAGCCAACAGCTATTAAAGAGTTTGTTCTCTTAAGTGAATCACAAATCTCCCTGCAGTGTTGCTTACCTTGTTGGCCTAATCATCCCGTCAACAGGTGTGCATCCTCTGTCAGTCAAGGGTCCAGACCTCTTGGATGGAAAAAAGAAACCAAATGTAAAGAAAGCATGTCCTCTCCCTTAAACATCCATGCAGTTGAAGTCCTGAGAAGGGGGGATGACTCTGCAGTAATTTATAATGTCCCAGTGAAGGCTGGGACATGGCTCAGTGGTAGAATACCTGCCTAGAATCCCCCAGTGAGGGGCTAGGGGTGTGGCTCAGTGGTAGAACACCTGCTTAGAATCCCCCAGTGAAGGGCTGGGAGTGTGGCTCAGTGGTAGAGCCCCTGCTTAGAATCCCCCAGTGAGGGGCTAGGGGTGTGGCTCAGTGGTAGAGCCCCTGCTTAGAATCCCTCATTGAGGGGCTGGAGGCGTGACTCTATGGTAGAATACTCACTACCAAGAATTCCTTAGGGAGATGCTGGGGGCATGGCTCAGTGGCAGAACACCTGCTTAGAATCCCCCAGTGAGGGGCTGGGGATGTGGCTCAGTAATAAAACCCCTGCCCAGAATCTCCCAGTGAGGGGCTAGAGTGTGTCTTAGTGGTAGAGCACTTGCTTTCTGTCCCCAGTGAGAAATCAGGTTGTTGCTCTAGTGTTTGCATGGCACACATAGAGTCCTTGATTTAATCCCAGTATTGTAAGAGAACAAAACCACTTTTTGTTTGACACATAATTGATGCTTCATATGTTTTCAGCAAGGTATGGTGACATACATCTGTCATTCTGGTACTCAGAAGGCTAAAGCAGGGGGATTATCACAAGTCAAAGGATGGCCCATGTGACATAGTAAGACCCTTATCCAAAAAAAACTAATTAAAAGGAAAAGGCACATCATCAAAACACAGGATTTAAATATCATCAAAACTAAATTCCATTGGGTACCAAGCAATCTCTCTTTGCTAACAGCACAAGACCCAGCCCAGTTGCCCACTAATTAATTCAGAATAAGTAAAGTACCAGTTAATGAGATTTGACCAAATTTTATGCCTTTTCTATTTTCCTTTTATCACAGTCATCCCTCATCCATTTTTCTCCTGAGTACTTTCCTATTTACCTTGGTTGATTGGTTTTATGACTTTTTAAAAATGGAGTTTGTGTTTTCTTCCTAATTATCAAAGTAACAAAGATTCGATATATTTTTGGAAAATATTGAAAGCCAGGATGTAGGAAGAGAATGATTACACTATTCAAAGACAGACCCTGTTGACATTTCATCTGTTTTTTTTTCTAAAAATTAATCTTTAGTTGTGAGTCATTTCCAACAAAGACAGATGTAGAGGATTGTAAGAACACAGACTGACGTCAGGATTTTCTATCTCTATATAAATATCTATACATTTCTATACTTGCTTGAAGATGACCTTTGATTTCAATTGCCTAATTTCTTACTGTTATATATTAATTTTAGTCATTTGTAGGGTATGGTGGTAATTCCCTACATGTGTGTTCTATGTATATAATGTATAATGATCAAATTATTAAACACTTACCATCCATTTAATGTCATTATCTCCTTAATAATTTGCATTTCTTTGGACAGTAATCTTTGAAGTCTTCATTCTGATCCCCTCTCTCCCTCCCTTCTTCCCTCCTTCCCTCTTTCCCTTTCTCTCTCCTCTCTCCCTCTCTCCCTCCCTCCCTCCTTCCTTCCCTCCCTCTCTCCCTCCAACCCTCATTCTCTCCCTCTCTCCTTCCAATCCTCCTTCTTTCCCTTTCTCCCTTTCTCCCTTCCTCCTTTCTTTATTTTTTCCTGTTCCTGAAGATGGAGCCTACAGTCTCCTACATGCTAGGCAAGTTCTGCACAACTGAGCCACGCCCTGGCCCCTCACAAGGAGATTTTAGGCAGGCACCCCACCTCTGAAGCATACCCCCAGTCCAGTACACTTTCAGGAGCAGTTGTCATTTTTACATCCTCGCCAGCATTTACTCTTTGTTATCTTAATGATAGCCACTCCGACTGGGGTGAGATGGAGTCTCCATGAAGTTTTAGTTTGCATTTCTGTTACTTCTTATGCTCCTTGGAATCCATCCTCCATCCTGTGAGAGCTGTTTTTAGGAGCTGATGTTTTCTCAGCCCCGCCCTAGAAGTCTCAGAGCAGAGCAAGCCTTGGATCCAAGGTGGCTCACTGAGGACTCTCTTGTGGACCATAAGAATCTATTTGCAAAGGGGGCCCAGAGTTCTCTTGTCCAGCTCCTAAGAGGCAGAGACACAGCAGAAAGACACATATTGTATATGATATAACTTCACTAAGGGGTCAGGCTCAGCAGCAACTTATAGGCAACAGTGGTTTGAATGAGAAATGCCCCCATATTCACATATTTGAACACTTCTAAAAAAAAATCTTTCCTTGGTGACTGATGACTTTGGGGAACAGGCTAACATTCTGAAGACATTGTTTGGGAAGGTTATGAAGTGCAGCCTTGCTGGATACCACTGGTATACCACTGGAGGTGGATTTTGAGGGTTTATAACCTCACCTTGTTTCCTGTTCCCTCTCTGTGCTGCCTGTGTGTGCATGGAATTCGATCTCTCTGCTTCCTGCTCCTGGTACCATGCCTTCTCCACCATTATGGGTTCTGTCCCTTCAGACCCTGATGCGAAAATGAACTCTTTCTTCCTTAAGTGGATTTTGTTCATAGGATTTCACCACAGCCTCATACTCCTGAATACAACACCCCTGAATCTGTCTGTCTAGGACTGTCTATGTACATGCGCATGTGCATGCATGTGCATGTATGTGTGTGTGCATGTCTATGAATGTGTGATGTGTGTGCATACATGCTTACAAGTGTGTTTGCACATGTGCCTGCATGTGTGTGCATGCATGCATGCATGTGTATGTGTGTATACATGTGCATGCATACCTGTAGAGGCCAGAGGTTAATACTGGGCGTCTTCCTCAGTGGCTTCCCACCTTAAGTTTTTGAGACACAGTCTATCTCTGAACCTAGAACTAGCTCACTTGACTAGCTAGACTGACTTGCTAACATGGCACAGGCATCCTGTATTTCTCTAGTACTGGGATTACAGACACATGTCATATACCCAAAGTTTTTCTGTGGGTTCTGGGAGAGCCAACTCTCATGCTTGTTTGGAAAGTGCTTACTGACTATGCCATCACCCTAGCTTTCTGCTAAGTGTATCATGAGCTTTAGAAGCTTCTAGATAGTCTTCCCTTGATGGTATCAGGGAGCAGGTTAACATATGGGAGGAAGGAAATCTAACCAGGCTCCTTGAACACAGATTTGATATCCTATAGGGATTTTTTTCTGAAATGAGACTTTTATTGGGCTTTTCTCCTATGCTGTAACAACAGAAGTATATTCCCAAATAGCTTTTATAGGGATAAAGAAGATTAAATAAAAGGCAGTAATCAACTCATGATCAAAACAATAGATTTCTGGAAGCCAGGGAAGTGATCTCTCTTTATATATTTTTTTTTCTTTGTGTGTTTACCATGGTGTCTACCAAATTAGAAACATGTTGTAATTTTGTTTCTGTAGCTGGGATAAAAACACTGTCAACAAGCATTTGGAGGCAGTGAGGAATTTATTTTATCTCCGAATTCCAGGTTATGGTCATTGCTGAGAAGAAATAACAGTGGCAGGAACTTGAGAGAGCTGGTCACAGCAATCACAGTCAAGAGCAAAGAAAATATGAATGATTTCATGCTTAATGCTCAGCTGTCTTTCTCTAGTCTTATACAGTCCAGGTCCCAAAGCAATCCATGGTTCCACCTACTTTCTAACTGGGCCTTCTTGTATCCATTAACCCAGTCAAAATAATCTCCCACAGACCCACTCACAACCCAACCTGCTCTAGACAATCCCTCACTGAGAGTCTGTCCCTAAGTGATTCTAGGTTGTGTCATATTGATGAAACTCTCACAATTATACTTTACAGATATGTATACATGTATTGTGTTATCATGGAAAGTGGTGTGCTGTGTTCAAGGACAGACACACATCTTCATACACAAGGTAATATAGGTCTGTTTTTGTTCCTCCTGTACAGCTCTCTGTATCTGACCCAGACATTGCTCTTTGGCAATGTACATGGGATGGGTGGGCAACCTTGAACAAGAGCATTTGCTTCAGTGTCAGAATGCTTTTCCTTGGGACCATCTGTGCTTGATAATCTTTATCTGTCACCAGAGGAGCATCTTCTAAGTGTCAGTCATTATTTCTCTGGATAGAGGCTCCTGGGAGATTGTTCAGACATTCCTGCTGCCTACCTTTCAAATTTGACAGTGTCTGGACTGTCTGCATGTTCTTAAAGGTTTTATAAGATGATGCTGGCCTGCTGACCCATTCTTGACTACCATCATGGTGCCGGGTTTTGTATGTCATGTCATAGTGTCTAGTGCATCACTATTATGGGCTCAGTTAGGATTCAGGGTGGCCATTCCCTCCTCTTTTTATCCCAAAGCATTAATGTATATATAAAACTAGATTGCCAGAAAAGGTAATTTGGAAAGTGAATGGTTCTAGTCTAACATCTGCCATAGTTGTTTTCCTTATTGCTGCAACAGAGTACCTGACAAGAAGCAATTTAAGAATACATATACAGTACATGTCTTAAATCTCAGCACTTGAGGAGCAGATAGGCCTGTGTGAGTTCAAGGCCAGCCTGGTTTACAAAGTGAGTCCAATCCAGTCAGATATACAGTGAAACTTTTTTCTTGAAATACATACATACATACATACATACATACATACATACATACATACATACATAAAAATGCCTTTAAAGGGGAAGAAGGTTTATTGTGGCTCACAGTCTGAGGGGATACAATCAATCATGGTGGGGGAAGGCATGGTGACAGAAGCTTGAGGCAACTGTTCACATTGCTGCTGCAGTCAAGAAGCAGAAATGAATGCTTGCTGATGCTCAGCCCACTTCCTCCTTTTTAATGCAATCCAGGACCCCAGCACATCAGATGGTGCTGCCCATATTGATGGTGGTGTTTTACTCAGGGTTCTTTAGAGGAATGGAATAGTAGACTCGGGTCCACTAGTCTACTGTAAAAGCTTTGAAATTCTGATTCTGTTTTTAGCAAAGGAATCAGCAACAGCAGCAGCAGGGCAGATCCACTCCATGGCAAGAGGAAGGCCAGGTATGCAAAAGGCAAACTAACCTTCCTCCTGATAAGCCCTCTTATCTCTGAGAAGCTACCAGAGATGCATTTGGATGGATGGTATCACCCGAAATTGGGGAGGATCTCCCCACATCAATCAAAGCAGTCAGGATAGTTCTTCAGGTGAAGCTCTTTACTCAAATGATTGATTTGTGGCAAGTTGACGTTAAAACCAGTGGGTCATCTTATCAGTCAACCTAGTTCAGATAATAAGTCACAAACAGTCTCCGAGGTGCATTTCCATGGTAATGCTTGTCATGTTGACAATCACTATTAAACGTGAAACACCATTCACTGATATATAATCAAGTTTGGAAATGAGAGGAGGACTCAGGAGATCTCAGGAATTTGGAGCCTCTCTAGATGAAGTCAGTGATCAGAGTCTTGATTTCATATAGCCATGAGATCAACCAGAGGTTAGAGAAAATCACAGTTCATAGAAAGATCAGATGGGAACATTTATAATATTTGCTTCTAAAAAAAGCTGCAAGTGATGCAAGTACAGGACAGAGGTCAAAGGTAGCTGCAAGTGATGCAAGTACAGGAAAAGGGTCAAAGATAGCTGCAAGGGATGCAAGTATAGGACAGAGACCAATCAAGGCTTCATATGTATAGTTACTATTATCCTTACTGATACCTCTCAGAAGCAACATACAGGCTATAGAGTCATTTTAGCTCATGATTTTGAATGATTTAGTTTGTGATCTCATGACTTTCATGTTTAGGCAAACACTATGGTGCAGGGCCATAAGGTGGAGGGGATTTTTCATCCATGGTGGAAAGCATATCAAAAGAGTAAGGCAGAAAGTTACTGGTGATAAGACCTTTCCCCTCCCCCAAATATCTACTTCCTTCAGCTTAGCCCCACCTCCTAAAGTTCCTGTCACCTCCCAAAATAGCTCCACCATCTGAGGTTCTGTGTTTTTATACATGAGTGACTGGGGGCATTTCATATTTAAACAAGAACACAAAGGAACAAATGAAAAAATGGTGTCCAATCTAAGAAGCACTTCTTTTCTGAATTCAAGTAAGCTTGCTCAGTTTAAGCCTGTAAAATTCTGCTGTGATTTCAGTCTGTATTCTTACATGCCAAGACTCTGCAGCTCCTTGGCTTGATTCCTTGCTAATGTGAACACAGGATGCAGTGTTCCTGTGAATATGGCATTCTCCTCAACGACACTGAATCACCAGGAAAATAGCTATTACTTATTCCACCTCTTTCCATTTCTAATTATTGTTTTGTGTTTTTATCAAACATCTCAGTGAAGGATCTTTTGGTCCTTGGACCTTTCTCTAATAGAAGGAGTGAATTAAACAATTTATTTTTCATTAACATTAATGAAGAATTGCATATCCCTTTCCTGGGGCCATTGTCTGGCCTGTCTCTGCTTCAGCCTCTGGCCTGATTAAGCGTGCATGGGTAACTGGGCCAAGAGGAGGAGGAGAGGACAAAGGAACTTGGGAGATAGTTGGCTGAAGACAGAAATGAAGGACTGAGTAGAGCAAACCTCTTTTGAAGACTGCAGACAGATAACAACTGTGAAATGCCCAAGGCAAAACTAGCAACCAGAAATAGGGACTATAGAGCCCATTCAACACTTCCAGACCCACCATTTAAATTCCCTTGGCTCACAGACTAAATTCTTATTCTAACAATGTTTCAGTCATTCCTGCATTGAATTCTCAACTCTGAGCAATGTAACATTGATTTCAATAGTGGTAAAGACAGGAAGCTACATAAAGAATGTATGGTCAAAAATCTGTTATGTTGGAGGTGGCCTGAAGAGATGGCTCAGCAGTTCAGAGCTCTTGCAGAAAACACAAATTCAGTTCCCACCATCCTCGTTGGGTGGTTCACAACTACATGTAACTCCAGCTCTAGATGATTTAGTGCCCTCTTCTGGCCTCCAGAAACAATACACTCAGTTGCACATACACACAAATATGCATAATTTTTTAATCTAATACTTGGAACTGGGAAATGGCTTAGTGGATAAAGTGCTTGCTATGCACTCAGACTTTTTTTTTAATGTGAGTTCTAGGAGTTTAACTCAGGTCTTCATAACCCTGCCCAGCATTCCCTAAGAGTCTACCTCCAGTGACACCCTCCTCCATCAAGGTCATATCTTCTAATCCTTCCAAAACAGTTCCACCAACTGGGGACCAAGTACTCAAATATATGTGCCTACAGCAGTCATTCTTGTTACAACCACAAGAGTCACTCAATACTGGGGTTACAGACATGTGTAGGTAGTTGTGCCCAGCTTTAATTTGGATGCTGGGGATTCAAACTTAGGTTCTCATAATTTCACAGGAAGTAGTCTTATCCACTGAGCCACTTCCCCACCCTCCTTGGTGCTTTAGTCTTTTGAAAAGGAGACAATGTATAAGATTGTGTCTTAGTTAGGGTTTTACTGCTGTGAACAGACACCATGACCAAGACAACTCTTATAAAGAACAGCATTTAATTGGAGCTGGTTTACAGATTCATATTTCAGTCCATTATCATCAAGGTGGGAGCTGGGCAGCATCCAGGCAGGCATGGTGCAGAAGGAGCTAAGAGTTCTACATGTTCATCTGAAGGCCACTAGGAGGAAGTTGGCTTCCAGGCAGCTAGGATGATGGACTTAAAGCCCACACCCACAGTGTCACACCTACTTCAACAAGGCCATACCTCCAAATAGAGCCACTTCCTGGGCCAAGCATATTTAAACCATCACAGATAGCAATCATATTTCACTATTGTTTTGCTGTAGTCAGTGTTCTTAGTGTAATCTGTTACTATCAATTATGAGTGGAGTTTTTTGTATGTATATGTGTGTATGGCATGCATACATGTACCTATGGTGCTCACGGGTCTGAGTACAGGTGTACTCATGTACAAGTACCCATGTTTGTCTACATTCATGATGTGGAACCAGAGCTTAACGTGGGTGTCTGTCCACCTTATATGCTAAAGCTGGGCCTTTTGCTGAAAGTGGAGCTTGACTATTTAGCTAATGTCTTTGTGTCTGCCTGCTGAATGCTAGAATTATAGGCAGGGCACCATGTCTGCCCAACATGTGCCTGGCTTCTGGGATCTGACCTCTGGTAGTCATGCTTGTGTAAGCAAGCAATCCTTTTAACCTCTGAGAAATCTCATCAGTCCCCAATCGGATCTTAACCCATTTACTCCTTTGACAATGTCTGGTATGCATTCTCATACCTCTGCTTTTATGTATCTGCTTCTTTATTTATCATTTACTTATGGTGGTTCTGATACAGGGTCTTAAAACATAGCTCAAGCTGGCCTCCAGTTTGGCAATCCTCCTGCATCAGCCCATGTCAAGACTCTGGGCATGTGCCACTACACCTGCCTTCTACCTTTATTAACAACCACTTAGCTAAGGGGGAAAAATTAAGTAACTCCCCTCTGCCCTAGAGTTCTAGAGATCCAGGATTTTTCCTTCACTGATTATCCAAACAGCATTATATAGAACAGAAAGTCCAATGTGGTTTAAAGGGCACTGTCATAGCTAATCAAGTTGATCTGAATGTTATTATGAGGTGAGTGTCTAACTCCAAACTTGGCAATGCTGAGGTTTTGAAACTGACTCTAAGCTCCTTGGGAGTTTATGGATGTTCCAAAAAGTAGTGGGATCAAGGTTAGGAAAACTCCAATTGGCTCTATTACTATTTTCTTTTACCTCTCCAAGGTTATCAGCATGCTATCCGAGGGTCTGCAGCAGACAGCTTGCAGGCATCCTTGCACAATGAATGGATGCTCTGAAACTGTTCCTTTCTTCTAGCTGGGCTCCGGGCAGCACATAGCTTTTTGTTGTTGTTGTTGTTTAGTTAGTTTGTTTGTTTTATTTGAATCAACTGTGACTGGGATGTCTTGCTTTGGACCCCACTAACCAGGCTACCTGCAACCCAATTGTTTAAGCCACAGGGTAAAAAAAAAAAAAAAGCACCAAATAGCTCCGTCCTTTCTCTTCATTTTATGAAACAAATGTCCTGTCCCTATGAGAATGGGCTCTAGGTTTCTGAGAACTCGGGCAAGATAACAGCTGTGGGCGTCAGAAGACAGATCTAGAAGGACACCATAAGGAATCCACTCTGAGGAGGCAGAAAAGCCCTTCTCATGAGGTTCCACGCAGTGGCCTCCAGCCACCCTTGCTGGAGACAGTGATGTTTACAGCTTTTAATATCTCCTCTTTCATGCCTCAGATGTAATTCTGTGCTACCCTGCATCAATCACATCTGTATTTGTGACTTTTTGAAAATACCTGACAAGCAGAACTGTAAGTGAGGAAGGCTTTATTTTGGACCACAGTTCTAGAGAATATAATAATTGTCATTATGGAGGCGAAGACGCAGCAACTCCAGCAGGTGGAAGCTGTTCCCATTACATCTGCAGTCTGGAAGCAGGGGTTAGACAGGAAGTGCAGACGGGTTAAGGCCCACCTCTAGTTAGCCCACTTTCTTTTAAAGGTTCTACAAACTTCCCAAATGGTGTCAACAGCAGAAGACCAGTTTTCAGATACACAAACCTATGGGGAATGTTGCATGTTTAAATCCCAACACCATCCTTCAAATATTTTTGTCCTTTGGGCACAAGGAAGCCTTTGTTTGATGTACCTAGCCATCTACAGCCTCCCTAGATAAAGTGTGAGTGGGGAGTCTCTTGTGATGATTCAGAACTGAGGGATAGGTATTTGACTAAGTTGGACTGGGAGCCATTGATCTTGGGATTGGTGATTGATTGTGGCTAACTAAAAGATCCCTTGAACCCTGAATTAAATGAACCTTGAACTGTCCCAGAAGCAGATAGATCTGAGGGTCTTACAGTCCCAGATGGGGGGAAGGAGAGGAGCTATGCTTTCTGTTTTCAAGTAGAAGTTGTTTCCCTAGTTGTAAAGATTGTTGTAGTCTTTATTTCTCTCTTAAGACTCCACAGTACCCCCACATAGCCTTTTACAACTGCCTCTTGTTTGTCAATTAAATCAGTTCGAAAGGATTTCTGGAGCTTTCTGTTTTGTTTCCTTGCAAATGTCCTTACGAATATGATAAGTGCACTGAGGATATTATTTTGGACCTTTTTAAAATTGGCATGTGCGTGCAGTTGTGTGTGTAACACACACATACAATCACACATGTGTGCACGTACACACATGCACTAACATAAACACACACACACACACACACACCATAGTACTCGTGGAGTTGAGAGAACAATCTTCAGGAGTTGGTTCTCTCTATTCATCATGTGGGGCCCAGGGATTAAATTGTATACTGGAATGGTTCTAACCTCTTACAGCATGTTAACACACACACACACACACACACACACATGCTAGGGAACTAATTGCTCAACCACTGGGTTACACCCACAGCCCACTTTTTACTTTTGATTCTGAGATTGTGTCTCCCTGTGTTGATCAGGCTGGCCTTGACTTCAATCTTCCTGCCTCAGCCTCCTCTGGTAGCTGGGATAGCAGTCCTGTATCCTCAGTACAGGCTTCCTACTAATCATGAAATCTATGTTGATTCACCTCCCACAGGGCCACGGTGCACTTTAAATAGTTTGCATAGGCTGGGGTAGTGGAGGCCATGCTTTCTGGCCATGTGCATGGCTGATTCATAGTCTGTTGTCTTCTGTAGATGAATCATCACCTTGCCAGGTGTCAAACTCCTACTGAAATCCCAGTGGCATCTCTCTATGGGCTCCTGCAATGTGCACATGCCAGGGATAAGTCCAAGCAGGGTTTTCTTACCTTATAGTGAAACTGGTGTGTGTGTGTGTGTGTGTGTGTGTGTGTATCAGAGAACAACTTTCAGGTGTCAGTTATTTTCCTTCTACCGCATAGGTTCCAGAGATTGAACTCATGTTTGGTGGCATAAGAGACATCTACCTGCCCTTCACTTTATTTTGGAAGGACTATGTCTCTCATAGTCCGAAGCTAGGACTCACCAATTAGGCTAGACTGGCTGGCCAGTGAGCTCCCAAGAACCTCCTGTCTCTGCTTTCTTGGTGCTAGGATTAGAGACTGCTACCACTGTGTCTTGACCTTACCTGAGCTCTAAAGACCCCAAACTCCAGTCCCAGTGCAGTAAGGCAAGCACTTTACCAACAGGACCATCTCCCCGTCACCAACTAAACCACTTTTTCTTCCCGTCAGAGCAGAAGTATTTTAATTAGGACCTTCACATCAGAGGGACTGCATATATTATATGCTCAGACTCACTGCTGCCAGACATCTGAAGTTTGGAGGGAGGGCTGTTCTTCATCAGATGAAGGAATCTCAAAACCACACATGCGCACTGTCATGAGCTATTGCTTCCGTGCTTCAGGAGGGTAAAGCCCACCCTACTTTCAAATCACGGGATGGTGTCTACTGAAATTGGTAGCTGGCTACTATATGCCACAAGGGCAGAATGATTCAGCCCTTTATATCTATATACTTGGGGACTTATTTTTTCTTATTGCATTAGAAAGACCTCAAGTCTCTGAGGTGCTAGGGCGGGCCAGTACCCAGGGAGACTTCCACCTTCTCAGAGGTGACTAGGAAAAGGGGCATGGGGGAGGGGCTGTGTAAGGGGGAGACTGAGAGGAGAGGAGACATGAGAGAGGGGTTGTGTACAAGGGAGACTGGGAGGAGAGGGGGCTGTGATGAGAATGTAAAGTTAATTAATTAATTAATTAATTTTGCAGGGTGAAGAGAAAGACTTCAAGTCTCAAAGTATATCTAAGACAAACATCTCTTAAGATATATTACTCAATTAACAATAAAAACTAGACAGGCAGATGTTAATTGTGTGGGCGTTTGTGTCGGTGTGAGTGTGTGTGCCCACTCATACACAGATACCCACAGGTGTCAGAAGAGGGCGTCCAGTCCCTTGGAGCTGAAGGTACTGGTAGTCCTGAGCTGCCTGATACGGGGAGTAGGACAGTACTCACTCCTAACCTCTGAGCCACCTTGCCAGTGCCTGAGATCTTTTTAAATTGAAGAACATTTTAGAGTATTGTTTCTATTGCACTTCTTCAAGCTGCTTAGAGAGGTCAACCTTCCCTGCATCTCTAGCCTGAGTTCTTCATACCTGTCACCTCTTCTCGGATCTTTGTATCCCTCAATATTTTTTCCTGTGACAGGAAAGCTAATGATACTTGTTTTGCCACCTGAGGTACTGAGTATATTTTATCAGCTGTAAATTTCTTCTTTACTGACTATGTTCCTTTGAGTTGGTTGGTGGTTTTTTTTGTTCTTTGTTTTTGTTTTTTGTTTTTTTGTTT
This sequence comes from Grammomys surdaster, assembly GCF_004785775.1. NCBI lineage: Eukaryota > Metazoa > Chordata > Mammalia > Rodentia > Muridae > Grammomys > Grammomys surdaster. Next base: position 6,099,340 of record NW_021604614.1, on the reverse strand, counting down.
TTTGTTTTTTGTTTTTTGAGGCAAGGTTTCTCTGCATAGTCCTGGCCTTCCTGGAACTCACTCTGTAGACCAAGCTGGGCCTCATACTCTGAGAGTTCTGCCTCTGCCTCCTGAGTGCTGGGGTTAAAGGTGTGTGCCATCATGCCTGAATTTTTATTTCAACATCATTTCTTATATATTAAGATATTGGGTTAGGGATATTGGCTGCGCTACTTTCCTCATTGCTACCACAAAATACTTGGCTAAAGCAACTTAAATGAGGAAGGGTTTATCTTGGCTCACAGTCTGGGAGTATAGTCCATTTCAGTGGGGGGAAGCGAGGGCAACAAGAGTATCAGGTAACTGGTCACACTGAAGGAAGCAAGAAGAGATGCAATGCAGGCACTCAGCTTGCTTTCCTGGTTTGATGCAGTCACATGATGCAGCCTGCAGGTCCGGTTCACCCGAAGTTAAGGTGGGTCTCTCTAGCACAGTTTACGGAGATGGCCAAGGGTTTACCTCTTCTGTGATTCTAGATCTTGTCAGCATGACAGTGAATATTATCCATCCTATTAATCTTCCAAACTATAACGTTATCCCAGCTGTTTACCACTGCAACAATGTACAATGTGGAGAGCTTGGAATAAAAGGTCCTTAGTCTCGCCCATGGCTACCCTGAGGCCCTCACAATGCCCCGCCCATCGGAGTTGATGCATTTCTTCCAGAACTTTCTTCATGTTGACCCTCTAGCTGTGATCACTGCCTGCCTTTTCCTAAGTACTTAATATGGAGCTGTTGGTTTTATGGCCTCCATTATCTTGGTAATTTTTTTTCTATAATGTGTTTGTTTTTCTTTGGCTGATTAAAATTTCACAGGCAACAAATAAAACTTAAAAGGATGAGACCAGGATGTGTAATAGAATCCAATAAGTACAACATTACACGGCTTAGCCTCGGGCTCAGCTTTGGATCTCAGGAGCTATGTCACCTGCTTTGGCTGTGACCTGTTTGTTAAGGAGAGAGAGAGAAGCCAGGGGCTGGGCAGATGGTTCAGTCAGTAAGTCCTTGTAATCTAAGCATAAGGACCCGAGTTCTACCTCCAAGAGTCATGTAAAAGACAAAGATGGTGACCTGCACGTATAATCCCAAAGCTGGGGAAACAAAGTCAGAAGGATCCTGGGACTCAGCTGCCAGCCCTCCTAGCCAAATTAGTAAGCTCTAAAATATGTAAATTAAACATCTATACAGTCTAAAAAATCCTACATTTAAAAATAAGGCAGGTGGCTCCTTAGGAATAACCCAAGGTCATCCTCTGGGCTCCATAGGAATTACGTGTGGGCACATAGAGACACACACACATACACACACACACACACACACACACACACACACAGAGTTGAGACCATAGCTTAACCAGAGTCTGATTTTTCTAGCCTTGTTTCAAAAATGACAAGCTCTGCCCCTTCACACGTGCCGTGTTTCTGACCTAGTTACTAAGGCACAAGGTCACCATCCCTAACCACAGGCCTTGCTCAAGAGCCGATGGAGCACGCAGAAAGGACACAGTTGTGTGGCTGCACACTATACCCCTAGCCTGATTCCAATAACAGGAGATGGCAAAGCTCGGGCATGGGTTATACTATAGAAGCAGAGCCCAGGGAGTCACCAAGGGCTATGTTTGTGGTTTGGTTCCTCAAAAAGAGAGCCTGACCATGTTCCCTTATGCCGTACCTGTGTCCCAATGGCTAAAAGGTGACTTTAACACAGTCTGCATTTGTGACACAGTTAGGAACAGAGGACCATGGTGAAGCTAGAAGAGGTTGCTGACCCTTGTGGAGTTCCGTCTCGGAACCAGAGTAGGGTCACAGGTGTTCTAAGTTTGGATTCTAAAAAAAGAAATAGCTCAATTTGGTTTTGTATTTTAAAATGTTTGTCTGTATGTGTTTGTCTGTATCTGTGTGTATGTGTGTGTATGTGTGTGCTCATGTGTGTGTGCATATGTGCATATATGTATGTGTGTGAACATGCATGTGAAGCCTAGACATCAAGATTGGATGTTTTCCTTAGCAACCTTTTTACTTTTTCTATTTTTGAGTCAGGGTCTCACCCTAAATCATAAACCCACTAGTTCTGCCATGCAGGAAGCTCCGAGTCCCTGCCATTCCCCTCTGCTGATGCTACAGACGTGCACAGCTATGCCCAGCTTTTGCATGGATGCTGGGCATACAATCAATTCATGTTCACACAACAAGCATTTTATTGATTGAGCCATCTCTACGGCTCCTTGTTTCACTTCCTTCTTTTAAAACTATATTTTGTTTCTTATTTTGTGTGTATGCACGGATGAAAGTGTGCCAGGCCACTCATGTGGAGGTTAGAGGGCAATTTAGTTAGAAGGTTAGGGGTTGGAAGGACTCAGTTCTCTATTCCCACCACGTGGGTCCCAGGGATCTTTAGGCTTCACAGAAAGCACCTTTATCCACTGAGCCATCATGTTGGCCCCTTACTTTCCAATTTTTAATTCAGATCCAAGCGCTTACTTTCTCATTTTTAACATGGTTGGTGGCATTTCTGGAGTGTGACTGAGAGGCACAGACCTCTAGATCCATATGAGAGTTTCTTCTCCACTCGCTCTGCACTGAAAAAAAAAAAGCCGTCTCCTCCCTCCCAGCTTCTGTTTCCTTATGCTCTGTGTAGTTAGCTCCTACCATTTTCTCCTTCAGCGTCCATCCCATACACTCCTGCATTCTGTAGGCTTTAACAATGCCATTGGATGTTACTCAGTTCCCCTCTGGGCTTCCTAACATCATCATCAGCGTTTTGGTGTTATTGCTAACACTCTGATGATATTATCAACAGCCAGAAGCCATCTTCAGTGTTCTTATGTCGCCGTGACCCATTTCATCAAGCACTTCCATTTGCTGTTTGTTTTTCTCTATACTCAGAGATTTTTCTCAATGCATTGGATATTTTATACATTTAAGATAGTTTTTCAAGTAAATGTTAATTGAGGCTCTGGTCTGGTGACAGGAGCCTGTGATTTAGGCCCCTCTAAAGACTGAGGCAGGAAGATTACAAATGCAAGTCCAGTCAGGGCAATTTAATGAGACTCTACCTCAAAAGCAAAAGGAGGACTGAACTCCTGGTTCAGCAGTAAAGAACCTGCCCAGAATATCCTCATATGGAACTGGGGGTGTGGCTCAACAATAGAGCACTTTCCCAGAATACTCCAGTGACGGGCTAGGGGGCGTGGCTTAATGTGGAAGAAAGTCAGAAGTGGAATTAAGTCAGAGGGCATGGGAAGAGGGAGAGAGAAAGAGAGAAACAGGGGAGGGAGGGAAAGAGGGAAGGAAGGAGGGAGGAATAGAGAGAGTGAAAGCAAAACATCAATGATGCCAAGAAAGGCAGGGGGTTCTTGAATTCAAGTCCAGCCTGGAGTACTTAATATGAGCCCTGTCTCAGAAGTAATTGCTTGTCTTGGATGATGGGGAAATGGGGTGTACTGAAGGAGGCAAGTGGCACGGAGGCCATCCATCCAGCTGCTGTGTGGAGTGCCAGACAGAAGCTGTCAAGAAAAGCTTCAAAGTATGAATGACATTCTTTTAAGGAGGAAAAAGCAGGTCTGTTTTCACTTGGAAGAGCTTAAATTTCACGGTTCTTAGAGAAAATTCCCTGTGGAATCGCCTCTTCGTCCGGGAGAAGAAATGGACACAGATAAGGAGAAAATGGACAAGAGAGAGATGCTTCAGCAGTTAAGACTACTCACAGCTCTTTTAGGGACCCGAGTTCGGTTCCCAGCACCCACATCAGGCAGCTGACAGCCTCCTTTTGCTCTAGGGCCAGATGATCCAACATCTTTTCCAGCCTGTATGAACACCTGCAAATGTATGATGCACATTAGCACATAAACCCATGCAGGCACACACATACACATAAAGTTTAGTTTTTCTTTGGACTAGAGAGATGGTTCAGTGATTATAAGCACTTGCTGTTCTTGCAGAGAACCTAAGTTTGATTTGCAGCACCGACATGGTGATTCACAACCATCTGGAACTCCAGTTCTGAGGGAGCCAGTGTCCTCTTCTGCCCTCTGCATACATGGGATGCATGTACATATATTCAGAGAAGTGTGCATACACATAACAATAGATAAACCTGAAATTTAAAACATATTTTTAAAGGAGATGAACCTGACTGTCCTGTCATTAGCAAGTCTATCAAAATTGCCTATTTTATTTGTACCGCGTTGTATTTTTATGGCATTTAACACCTCTGATTGCATCTGATTCTTACCAAGTCTTTATAAGACTGAAAAAGTACCGTACAACTGTTATCGGATCATTTTTATTTGTATTCTCTTTTCTTTATCGTACATGTGCATGAGGTGTGTGTGTGTGTGTGTCTGTGTATATACATAGAACTAGGTGTGTGTATGTATATATGTACCTGTGTGTGTGAATGCTAGCATGCCTGTGTTATGATGTGTGTGAAAGTCAGAGGATAACCTCCCCTTATACCTCATTTGAGACAGGGTCTCTTGTTTGCCTCTGCATGTGGCCTTGGGGTTCTATCTTTCCCTCTGATCTCTCTAAAGCAGTGGTTCTCAATCTGTGGGTTGCAACCCACTTGGGGTCATAGATAGGATCTCCTGTGTAGCTGATATTTACATTATGATAGCAAAATTACAGTTATAAAGTAGCAATGAAATAACTTTATGGTTGGGGATCACCACAGCATTGGGAACTGTCTTAAAGAGTTACAGCATTAGGAAGGTTGAGAACCATTGCTGTAGAGGATCGCTGTGATTACAGATGTGTACCATCACATCTGGCTCATCCTACTTTTATGTGGATTCTGGGGATCCAAACTCAGCCCCTCACATTTGTGGAGCTATTGTTTTACCAGTGAGCCATCTCCCTGGTTGGTCCCTTATTTTTCTTTAATTATCATTATGACTATGTATTAAGTGGATAGAGTTACAGAATCTAAGCTATGAGATGACCTGCTAGGGGATAACCAAGTCGTTCATAGGAAAACCCTTTCTAGACCGAGTCTGTTAGTCCCTTGCTTACCCCAGCAGCCTCCTGCTCAAATGTGGACCTCATCTGAATGCATCTGCATGGGGAGGCTGAGGTCTGAGAGAGGTCACCTTCTTTTCTGGAAATACCACACTTGTCCACTGAGGGGTCTTGAAAGGACTCTAGACATGGATCAGGATATCAGATGGGAGTTTATGTGTTTTTCTTATGATTCTCTCTCTCTGTCTCTCTGTCTCTCTGTCTCTCTGTCTCTCTCTCTCTGTCTCTCTGTCTCTCTCTCTGTGTGTGTGTGTGTGGGGGGGGTTATCCCAATGCCCACACAGGCTAAAAGAGGGTGTCAAGTACTGTATCCTTGGAATTGTAAGTAACTGTGAGCTTCCTGATATGGATACTGAGATGCAAACTTGGGTTCTCTGCAAGAGCAAGCAAGTGTTCTTATCTGCTGACCTATCCCTCCATCAACTGGTTTGACGTGTCATAAATGAGCTCTATTTTAGTAACTTCCATAATCCTCAGTACATCACTGAAACCAAAACCTGTATACAGAAAACACAGAGTAAAGCAAATATAACCAAACATGGTACTATAACCCAAAATGCATTTAAATATAAGAGTAGATGTAAATATACCACACATGCAAGTCATGTTCTGCGTGTACTCTTTGTGTGTAGAAGCACCAGGAGTTTTGTTTATTTGTTTACTTACTTATTACCTTGAGACGACTAACCAAGTGGTTTTGATTCCCTGTAACTTTTCACATTCGATGCAACAAATTGTGAATTCAACAATTCAACAAAAAACACAGGGTACCAAAAATCTGCAAACTATAGAATACCATGCCCCCTCTTTCTTTGTTTTTGTTTGTTTGTTTTGGTGGGGGGATGGCAGGCATGGTGGTGCCCAGCTCTAATCCTGGCACTCAAACTATGGCAAGAGGATTATAAGTCCGTGGTCAGCATGGATGACATACTGGATTCTAGGGCTACTTGAGCAACATAGTACTTTGCAGACGACCGGGGCAACATGATGACCTTCAGAGTGAGACATTGCCAAGAAAAAACAGCTTAAAGATGAAAGGTTTATTTCAGTTCAGAATTCCAGGTTACAGTCTATCACTGCAGAGATGCCACGGTAAAGGAAGCTTAAGAAAGCTGGTCACATCACAGCCATGGTCAGGAGCGGAGAGCAGTGAGTGCAGGCATGCTTGGTGCTTGCTTGGCATTGTCTACCCTCAAGCAGTTCAGAATCCAAACCCAAAAGCAGTGCTGCTCACTTTCAGGCGGGTTCTTCTCAAATCAACTAACAATCAAGACACCCCCCTACAGACACTCCCACAATCAAGACACCCCCCTACAGACACTCCCACAATCAAGACACCCCCCTACAGACACGCCCACAATCAAGACAGCCCCCTACAGACACACTCATAATCAAGACAGCCCCCTACAGACACCCCCACAATCAAGACAGCCCCCTACAGACACACTCCCGGGCCAACCTGATCTAGCCAGTCTCTCACTGGGACTCTCTCCCCAGATTATTCTAGGTTGTGTCAAGTTGACAATGAAGCTAACCAACACTCCAGATGAGGCTCCTGGGATTGGGATGTTACTGTCTTTGAGGCCATAATTCAGCCTGAATCAAACACAGTTCCAGGAGAACAGAAATGGCTGCATTCCCTGTAGTCTTAGATGTGGTGTCTTCCAGTGAGCTAGGTTGCGCTAGTGCAAAGGGCCCGACACATTAGTGAGTTAATTGTTTGCTCAGCATCTTCTCCTTTTCCCCCAACAGCTGAAATTGAGGTCAGAGAGCTGCAAAGGGCCTCCCCTTTGACCTGTGCTCCCAAACTACCCCTATTGTTTGACCAGGCCACCCCTACACTGTGATTAGCTCTATTTTCAAAGGAGACATGTTTTGTTGACTCTCCTTGCTGCCTATTCGGTGTGTGCCCTCTTCCCTCCTCTGGTTCCCTTCAGCCCACACTCCAAGGCAACTCCTTTTGTAGCCTGGGTCTGGACTCCTTCCAGGTCCTCTTAATATCCTTCAAGTTTGGTTTTGCTCCTTAGCACAACCCCCATTTTGCATGTGTCTTTTGGGGGTAACAGGTTAAGACAGAGTCTCACTATGTAGTCCAGACAAGCCTGGAACTCACAGTAGTCCTCCTGCTTCAGCCCTGTAAGGGTCTGAGTTACAGGAAGGTGCCACCACACCCACCTACTTTAGGTGTTTCTTCGGGTGTTTTTTTTTTTCCTCTGTCTCCCAATTGTATTGTAAGGTGTGTGGAAAAAGAGTAATGTTCCCTTTTTTTGTTCCCTAAGGTACCCCAAGTCCCTACAGCAGGACCTAGTACTTAGCAGGGCCTCACATACACATTTGTCTCGTCCCCCCACAAATTATTAAGTGATTCACTCTAAAAAACAAGTGGGTTTTTTATGGGCTTATCGAGGGGGTTTGCATATCCACGGTGTATGTGTGGAGTTTAGGGGACAGCTTGCAGGAGTCCGTTCTTTCCTCCCACCGTGTAGGCTCCAGGGATAGAATTCAGGTGGTCCAGTTTGGTGTCAAGTTACTTGGTGGCCCTTACTTACTGAGCCCTCTCACTGGCCCTGTGACAAAATCTTCAGCTTATCAATCTCTTATATATCAATACAGTGGTCTGGTATTTGCATATTCCCAATGTACGTCTTCTCATAGATTTTCATTATTCAAAACTTGAAACATGGTATTAATCCATTGACTGGATTAGCCTGCACCTCACTATGTAACCCAAACCAGCTTTAAACTCCTGGTGGTCCCCCTGCCTCAGCTTCCAAAGTGTCAGGATCATAAGCATGTCCTATCATGGCTAGCTCTCTGTGGTCCAGTGTCATTCTCTTGTTGTGATCAAAATACCCCCAAGAAAAAGCTACTTGAGGGAGGGAAGGGTTAATAGTTTACCCTTCCAAGTACCAGGCCTTGTTTGGGTAAAGTTGAGGCAGGAACAAGGGCAACCAGTCACATCCCATCCACAGTCGAGAGCAGGGGAAAACCAGTGTATTCTTCTTCCTGCTTGCTTAGTCTCTTGCTTGCTCTCAGTTAGCTTTCTTTACTCTTACACACTTTAGGACCTGGCATGGTGCTGCTTGTTTATAAGCCCATTGTTGCTGAGGGCTGAGAAGACAAGACAGACCCCAGAAACTTGCTCTCTAGCTGGTCTAGCCAAACTGGTGAGCTCTGAGCTCAACGAGAGATGCCATGTGAAAGCAAAAGAACAAGGTAGACAATGACGAAAGGAGTGCCTGAAGTCGACCTCTGACCTCCACACACAGGCACACCTGTGGGTATATGCACCCCCTCCCACACTCACACAAAGAAATCTGAACACACACACACCAGGCACTGGGAATGGAGGTGGGGCTTCAGGACGGCAGATACAAGTAAAGATGAGGACCTACCAATTCACCCCCACTTCCTCAGGGGCCAGGCAGACAGGGCAGTCACTACCAAGTCCCTGTACCAAGCTCTGTGGTGTATCAGAGAGGAATGGAAGTCTTGCCACTCGCTCAGACGAGACCCATGCAGGAGTCTGTGCTGGGTGGTCCTCAGCAGCATGCTGGTGAAACCAGAGGGGCCTCCTCGCTTTCCTTCAAATGCCATTTTGAGAGCCAAGTGTCAATGTTAGTTTCAGAGTTATGGGTCCGCTCCTTGGGCTTTGTTGCCAATGGAAATTTTCCTCCAGACTGTGGTAATCAGTGGATGTTCAATCTTAGTTTGAGTCTGGTTGAGAGTCTTCATCTTTCCCAAAGCTGTTTTGGCCTTCCAGGGGGTGGGGCTGGGGGAAGATTGGCAGAGGCTCTAGCCTCCCAGGATGTGGAGTGGTGCTGAAGAGGCTTGGCAGAGGCTGAACCATGAACTGAATCTAGTTCAGTTCATCTCAGCTGACACTCATCAGGGTTAAAGACTACATCATGCTTCTGTCCTTTTGTTCTTGTTCTCCCATGTACCTGCCGAAGATGCTGTATTAGCACCATCTCTCATTGCTGTGGCCAAATAGCTGACAAAAGCAGTCAAAGGAGGAGAGGTTCATTGTGGCTCACAGTCCAAGGGTGCTGGAGAAGACATGGTGGCAGGAACGTGAGGTAGCCGGCATGTCTCATTCACATGCATGAAGCAGAGAGAGATGGATCCTGGAACTCAGTTCACTTTCTCCTTTCCACTCAGTCTATGAGCCCAGCCTATAGGATGGGGCTGCCCACATTTAGGGTGGATCTTTCCTCCTCAGTTAAGTGTCTCTAGGTGTGTCTTCTAGGTTATTCTAAAGCCCATCAAGCTGACAGTATCAAACATCACAGATACACCCCAGTCCAGATAGACCCATGTACCAACCCTATATATTCTCAGGACCAACTTTCAATTCCCTCATCCCACTCATCTGATTAAACAGTTTGGCTAGAGGCTTCCTATGAACCCGTCTCGTTCTTAGTAGTAAAGGAGTATTGTAGCTGAAATTTCAAATGTCCCCCACAGACTTACATGTTTTAACACTTGGTCCCCAGCAGGTGGCGCTATTTTATTTTTAAAGCTGTTTAACCTTTAGAAAGTGGCACTTTGCTAGAGGAAATGAGTCACTGGGGGCAGGCCTTTACATGTTATAGCCTAACCTCACATCTGCTCTCAGTTTCCTGGGTGTAAACACGATGCTACCACCAGATCTTGTTCCTTCCCCCTCCATGATGGGCTGTGCCATTGAACTGTGAGCTAAAACAAACCTTCCTCACTGAAGCTGCTTCTGTCACAATATTCTTTCACTTCAGGCTCCTTGTCTAAAAATCCATGTTGAGAAAATCCTGGAGGCAGAGAAGCTTCTAGAAGCTCCTCTAAATAATATAGAGTTTCTGGTACTTGGAGCTGAACAATACCATTAACACTGCTCGTAGACTTGTAGGAGAGGTGTCTACACTGCTGATGGTGTGTGTCCAAGGGTAAAGGGAAGACTGCAGAATAAAATTATGGGGATGGAATAGTCTAACTGGTGCTTTTTTTTTTTAAATGTCTACCCTTTTTGTTATGCCAGGGTAAGCCTATGAGATAGCTCAGCCATGCAGGTAGGACTTGGCTGCCCTAGGTCCTTTAAGTATGCCAGACTACAGGTCACTACTGCAAGTTAGGAAAAGCTCTACTTCCAAGTGAAGATGTTCTGTCTTATTGATCGTCTAGGCAGCCCTTTCTCTTGGGAGGTAGATGGGGTAGGTGAGGCTTTTCATGGGGAGACATGAACAAATGTCTTCTTATAACTGATAGGGAGTCCATGACAGACCAAAGATGCCACCAGAGTCTAACTTGATGAACTGTTGAGTTCACTGGGTTTCATTGGGGTTACTTCAGGAGTGTGTGTGAGGTGTGACTTGCAGGAACACGTTTAACTCAAAAGCAGCTGTATCACCAAAAGCCCACCTCAGCATGGGTGACAGTGCCTGAGAGCTCTGTGCAGGACTTGTAGGCAGCTGTGATGGTCAGAGTCTCCTCCCTCAGCATCATTTCCTGCATCCGTAACCTTGGGGAACTGTCTCCTAGCATCTTGTGATCTCTAGCATCTTGAGAGTTTCAACTTCCCTAAGCATGGGAAGTTTGCTTTCTTCCTGAATCTTGTGAGTGCCCCCCATCCTGGAGGAAGTGTTCCAATGGAAGGAGATTACTAACAGTAGAATGACACCCTTTTAACCCAGGCACAGGGAAGAACAGGAATATAGAATATTCTAGAACGTATTTGATCCCTTTCCCCTACTCCCTCAAGGTGAATTAAATTGCACCATGAAATGAATTCCACACCCGTGAAAGTTGGAAGAGTGGAGGATTAACCTAAAATCTGGTCAGGGAAGATGTGGTCCCCTACAGTGCTGGTCTCAGTGGGAGTCAGGGAGGGGGAAGACCTCACAGGCTGCCTGTGGTGTGCCTCAGGCTTTGTCCTTTTAGTGGCCTGGCTTTCATCTTGTTGAGAATTCAGAGCTTCACTGCGGCCAGGGCCCCCTGAGGCTCCTGTCACAGCAGGAACAGGAGTTCAATTTCTCTTCTTCACTATGAGTCTCGACTGGAAGTCTTCCTGCAGAAGATACTTTTCCTGGCCTCCTGAAGACAGATCTGTGGGGGAAGGGAGTATAGGTAGGAAAGGGAAGGGAGAAGAAATGGAGAGGGCTAACACTCATCCAGTCAACAAACACGCCGCATAATGCATCTGCATGTTCGAGTCTAGCCACTGAATTCGACGTTGGTGCATATTTTCCAAGGGCTCTTAATCATCTGGCAGAGGCTTACACAGAAACAGACAAAATTAACTTGCAAGCTAGACACAGTGCTTGAACCTGTAATCCGTCATGAGGGAGACTGAGAAAAGAGAAGTAACAAGAGCTTGGAGCCAGTCCAGACTTTGAGAGATTTCCAGGCCAGCCTGCACTGCAGAGCAAGATGTATTCTCAAACCACCTAGTGCTGAGGCCGTAGACCAGTTGGTAAAAGGCTTGCCTAGCACATAGAAGTCCTGGGTTCAGTCTCTAGTGCCATGGACACTGAGTATGGTGGTGTACACTTAACAAGAGGTTGGGATTGGAGATAGGAAGATATCTGAAGCTAGCTGGCTAGCAGCCTAGCCTATTTGGCAAGTTCCAGGCTGGATAGAGATCCTGTCTTATAAAGAGAAAGGTGAGTGACAGCTGAGGAATGATGCCCAAGATTGTCCTCTGGTCTCCATAGTCACACACGCACACACACACACACACCCCTCACTTATGTCCCAAAGAAAAAGAATTACTTGCTTTTGAAAATTAAATCAAGAAAATTAAATCAAGAGAGCTGGAGAGATAGTACCTCCAGTCCTAAGTAACCGAGCACCCCCTTCTGGCATTTTTGGGCACTGCATCCATGTGGTACATAGATACATATGCAGGCAAAGGAGCCGTACATGTGGAAATAATAAGTAAATAAAATGTTCGATCTAAGCCAGGCAAGTGGTGGTGCACGCCTTTAATCCCAGCACTTGGGAGGCAGAGGCAGGTGGATTTCTGAGTTCGAGGCCAGCCTGGTCTACAGAGTGAGTTCCAGGACAGCCAGGGCTACACAGAGAAACCCTGTCTTGAAAAACCAAACCAAAACAAAACAAAACAAAAAATTCAATCTATATTAGTTAAAAAGAAATAAAATAAAACTGAATCAAGGAAAAATGGTAGAGAGCTTCCTATGACATCTTTTTACACTTTAATCTGAAAAGACGATGCACAAAAAGCTGTTTGAGATTTAACAGGGGGGAAAGGACAGAGGGCTGGGGAGATGGCTCAGCAAATAAGAACACTTGCTGTGCAGGCGTGAGATCCTGAGTTCAAGTCCCCAACACCCATGTGAAAAGCTGAGTATAGCCATATGTATCTATAACTTGGCATTGTTGGGGTGTGGGCACAGGAGGATTGCTGGGTTTGCCAGCCTAGCTCCAGGTTCAGTGGGAGGCCCTACCTTGAAGGAATAGGGTAGAAAATGAGAGAACAAGTCAAGAGATGTCTGTCTCTGGCTTGTGGGTACGTGCAGCCTCACACACATATGGGCATCCACCAGGTATTTATATGAAAGAAGAACATAAAAGCAAGATAGTAAATCATGACACTTTGGGTCAAGAAAGAAACAGACTAAAATTACAGAACCAAAATAAAGGCAAAAGATTGGTCATTGATTCAGCCAATAAAAAGCAGAATGAGGGACTCAAGAGATGGCTCCCTTGTAAATGTCACTCACTGCTCCTTTGGAGAACCTGAGTTCAGTTCTTAGCACCCATATCAGGGAATTTGATATATATATTCTCTTCCATAATAATTCTCATGTCTGTTTTCTGGGCTATACATTTCTTTTTTTATTTCTTCCTTCTTTCTTGTCATGAATAGATCATTCTGCTTCTTTTAATTTTTTTTATTGATGCGTGTGTGTGTGTGTATGTGTGTGTGTGTGTGTGTGTGTGTAACTTGTAACTCCAGCTCCTGAGGCTCTGGTGCCCTCTTCTGTCCTGTGTAGGTACTGTACAGAGAGAGGGGAGGAGGAGAGGGAAAGGGAGAGGGAAAGGGAGAGAGGGAGGATGGCATAAACACATTACTGAAGAAATGACACACTAGTCAAGAGCATGTATCGCTCCTGCAAAGAAACTGAATTCAGTTCCTAGCATACATATTGGGTGGTGCCCAACCACCCACCTATAACTCAGCTCCACGGGATCCAATGCCCTCTTCTGGGGGTACCTGAACTTGTGCATAAACACACACACACACACACACACACACACACACACACACACACACACATATACATCAATAAAAAAAAAAGTTAAAAGAAGCAGAATGATCTGTTGACAAGAAAGAGGGAAGAAATAAAAAAGAAATGTACAGCCCAGAACACAGACACGAAAATTATTAGGGAAGAGATGAAATATACGGAAGAACAGGATAGACAGCTAATTAGGAGTAATTTGTGTTCCAGAGGAAAAATCGAACTAGAACAAAGGAGGAGTTGTCAAATGGTTGCAAGAAGCACACAGGAGGCAGAACACAATGTTGGTATAAAAATAAAAAACCCTGGCTAAACTGGAGCCAAGATTATTGCAGAAACATATGTCTAAATATGGCACAGAGACCGTGCATGCGCGCGTGCGCACTCGTGCGTATGCGCATGTGTGTATAATCTCAAGGGTAGAGAAAAATCCCTACTGGTGTTAGAGAACAGATAAAGGATATTGAAAGAAGAAAATTTGGGTTATTCACCCAATCCCAAACAGAAGGAACTAGAAAACTCCGCTTAGCTTTCTCTGAGTGTGCAACCTTGTGCAGGGGTGTGTGCACCAAGTGTGTGCACTTTACTAACTGAGCTATGCCCACATCCTCAGCTCAGGTATCAACATGGGGACATCTGTGCAATTCTACGTTATACCAATCCAAGATGTCTATTATAGGTGAGTGGAAGAAGAAAGATATGGTAGGAACTGGAGAGATGGCTCAGTGGTTAAGCACACCAGTTGCTCTTCTCGAGGACCCAGGTTTGATTCCCAGAATGTATATGATGGCTCATAGATGTTTGTAAATCCAGTCCTGGGGAATCTGACACCCTCTTCTGGCCTTCTCGGGCATTGTATACAAATGGGACACAAGCAAGCATGTAGATAATATGCCCGTATATTTAAAAGACAAAACAAAACAATTTTATTTTAAAGGTATGGTGAACAATATAATGTCTTGGGCCAGCAAAATGGCTCAAGGAGAAAAACACATGACAACAATCCTGGTGACCTGAGTTATATACCTCCAGGACCCATATGCTAGAAAGGAGAATCAATTTCTCCAGGTTGTCCTGTAACCGCCACACGTGTGCGCCCTGGCACATGCGCATGCATGCACGCAAACACACTAACTAACTAACTAACTAACTAACTAACTAACAATAAAATTTTAAAATAACTTTAAGATATCTCAGAAAAGGGAACATTCACAAATGCTTCCAATAAGTAGGTGTTTCAAAAACTTCTCTAGCAGAGGAAGTCATGGCAGTCATGTACCCAGAGGTGGGATACTCCCAGACAAATAGAAGTGAGGAATGGAATTCATTTAATATCTTGAGTAGCAGCCCATGGTTACAAATTGTGTCACTGAGTCCAGTGAAGAATCAGTATTTTTCTGCAAAAAGACACAAGGGGTATGTTTTAGGGGAGGGGGGTGTTGTTTTGAGACAGGGTGGCACTGTGCAGTCCTGGCTACTTTGGAATTTTCTATGTAGACCAGGCTGGCCACAAATACACAAAGATTCACTTGCCTTGGCCTCACTCTCCTGAGTGCTGGGCTTAAAGGAATGCACCACCATGTTCAGCTACCGGGAATGTGATAAATCCGCCATAATAACTGGTGGTAAAGCCAATGACTGAAGCACATTAGGGAAGAAGTCTGAAAGTGAGCGTGTAACTTCTCATCTCACCCAGGGAGGAGAAGAAAGCAAGATCCATTTTTCTGAATTTGATCTTAAGAAATGGCCCAGTTAAGTCATACATCTGAGAAGGAAAAAAAAACAAAACAAATTTGAGTTGAGAAATCTGGAAAGCAAAAAAAAAAAAATAATATCAAAATAGAGTCAAGCATACATATAATAGTATATGGAATGAAATGTATTTCCACTGTGGGGAAGCAGAGACTGTAAGTCTGATTTTTAATGGATTTAGTTTATATTTTAAATTAGAATACAATTATATCACTTCCCCGCTTTCTTCCCTCCGGCTTCTGTTTTGCCCCACTCCATCCAACCATGCTGTCAGATTGATAGCCTTCTTTATTATTGTTATATATACATTAAACGCACACACACACACACCCAACTGATGGGTCCATTTTTGTCATTTATGTACATACAATGTCAGAACTGACCATTCTGTTTTATATAACCAATTAGGAGGCTTATCCCTGGGAAATGTTAATTTTTTTCCTCTCTGGGCAGGTACTGGTTACCTGCAGTTATCTGTCTAGGGTGAGACCCAGTCTTAGCTAGGGTTTTACTGCTGTGAACAGACACCGTGACCAAGGCAAGTCTTATAAGGACCACATTTAACTGGGGCTGGCTTACAAGTTTAGAGGCTCAGTTCATTATCATCAAGGCATGGGAGCATGGCAGCATCCAAGCAAGCATGGTACCGAAGGAGCTGAGAGTTCTATATCTTCAACTTAAGACTGGCTTCCAGGCACCTAGGATGAGGGTCCTAAAGCCCATATCCACAGTGACATGCCTACTCCAGCAAGGACACACCTACTCCAACAGGGCCACATCTTCTAATAGTGCAACTCCCCGGGCCAAGCATATAGAAACCATCACAGACCCCATGAAATTTTTCCCCCTTTGCATAAGCATATCCTTTGATAGTGCGACTGTTCAGGTCTTGTTGATGCAGACAGAAAGACACACAGCAGGCTTCCTTCCTTATGTTCTGTCTCTTACAGTCTTTCACTCTCCTCTCCTAAGATGTTCCTTGAGCCATCAGTGCAGGAACTGTGCTACAGAGTGACAGTAGGATCCCCATGATCCGTTGATCTCTGCAGTGTGCCCAGTTGTGGTTTTCTGTGACAGTCTCCATTTGCTGTGAAGATGCTTCTTTGATGAAGGGCGGTAGCTACACTTATCTGTGGGCATAAGGGTAAGATTTAGAATGCACTTAGAAATTATACTAGTCTAGCAAAGTGGCAGTAGTTATGGATCTCTTCTAAGACCCATGACCTCATTTGCCCTGGCTAGGTTACTAGTACCAGGCCTGATTCCTCTCTTGCTGAGTGGGCCCTTCATCCACTCAGGCTGCTGTTGCTTACCACCAGCAGGTGAGTACCACTGTTGCACCTTCATGGCTATATTGTGATGCTGGTCATTGTTGTAGTTCATAGGCATCATGCTGGATAGGACTTTTAACTGAGTCCTTCCCTTGGCGACTTGCATAACACGTTCTAGTCCTGTGGGATCTAGACTGCAAGAAGGCCATTTCTGATTGAATCCATCTGGAATAGTCCGGAGTCCTAGGTCTTCAGGAGGGAAGGTTCCATGTAGCCCAGACTGGCCTCAGACTCGATATGTAACTAAGGATGACCTTGAACTTCTGACCATCCCAGGGGTTGGGATTACAGGTCAGTCCCAGGAAACCTGATTGGTGTGGTATTAGAGACAGAACCAAAGACTCCATACACATTCGGCAAGTGCTCCAATAGCTGAGCTGTGTTCACACCCAAATCCTATTTATTTTCACACGAACTCTGTCCTCCTTTCTAAGCCCATGCCTGTAAAACAACGCAGGAAGGTTAAAAATCAAAAGGGGGACAAGGTCACGTGTCATTCTTCTGGATCCGTCTACGTTTTGGCTCCTGCCTGGAACTCGCCAAGCAGACTAGCCTGGCTGTTACATAATTCCACAGAGAGAAAACAAGCACATCTGTACTAATATCATAGTAGACTTTTAATAGAGGCATACGAAATTCCAAGAAATGCTTGCTTTATGTCGATCAAAGACATTCTCTGAATGTTCTACGGGGAGGCTGTTCACCTGCTGGCCTTCCTGACCTCCAAATGCTTCTCTGGGTATTTTCATGTTCCACTTGCCCTTCTCTGGGGTTGTCACCCTTCAGGTGCCTTTTCCTGTCAACCTAACACAAATGACTTCCAAATCCATATCATTAACCTGTCATGTCTGCGCTCCATCCCCTAGTTGTTATGTTGAGACTGTCACACCGGGAGCTCAGGGAACACACCCAAAATTTAACTTGTCACCTCTCTCTAAGTCAGAGAGAACGAAAGAGAGCTGAGAAGAGCACATGGGAAAGCAGGATCACGCTTTGATTATTATCTGAAAGATGAAGAGAGAAGAATCAGGAAGTGGGGCTGGAGAGATGGTTCGGCAGTTAAGAACACTTGCTGCTTTAATAGAGGACCAGAGTTTGTTTTCCATCCCCTACAATGGGTTGCTCACAACCACCTGTAGCTCCTGCCCTAGACGACATAATGCCCTTTTCTGGCCTCTGTGGATACCCACATAGCATGCGGTACACACACACACACACACACACACACACACACACACACACACACAGATGCGCTCACACAAACGATGATGATATCTTCAAAGAAAGAAAAAGGGAAAGCTACGCTTTTCTAAATAACTCCAAAAAGTGGGCAGTCCACAGAGCTACAAGATGCTCTAAGAGCAGAGGAGGGACTCTGGGGTGCTAAATATCACTAAGGAGATAATTATTCTTCTAAGCATGACTCCAGGTGAATCAGTTTTCCCTGAGGATGAACTCCTGGCCAAGTGATTGACAGGCCAAGCTGGATAAGGAGACAATAGCATATAATAATTTGGATAGCTTCAATATAAAGTCTCCACTCCGGGCCAGAGATAGGTTTCAATCTCTATTTTTATTTTAATTTAATTTTTTTGGAGACAGAGTTCTTTTTGTGCAGCCCTGACTGCACTGGAACTAACTCTGTTGACCAGACTGGCCTTGAACTCACAGAGATTTGCCTGCTTCTACCTTCCCAGTGCTGAGATTAAAGACATGCACTACCATTCTCTTTTAAATTAATTGAGGTGGTTTGAATATGCTTGGTCCAGGGAGTGACACCATTAGGAGGTGTGGCCTTGTTAGAGAAGGTGTGGCCTTGTTGGAGGAAGTGTGTCACTGTGGAGGTGGGCTTTGAGACCCTCCTCCCAGTCACATGGGAGATAGTCTGCTTCTGGTTTCCTTTGGATGAAGATGTGGTCCTCTCAGCTCCTTCTCCAGTGTCATGCCTGCCTGTACACTGTCATGATTCCTGCTATGATGACAATGGACTGAACCTCTAAACCTGTAAGCCAGCTCCAATAAACGTTCCCCCGTTATGAGAGTTGCCTTGGTCATGGTGTCTTTTCACAGAAATGGAAATCCTAACTAAGATATTAATGCTTACTTTTATCTTTAATTGTGTATATGTATGTGTGTGCACTTGAGTGCAGTATCAGCGGTGGACAGAAGAGAGCTCAAATCCCCTGGAGCTGGAGTTACAGGCCGATGTGAGCCTCCTCCCTTGGGTGCTCTGTAAGAGCAGTGTGTATACGCTTAACAGTAGAGCTGTACCCCCAGTGCCCAAGTCTCATTTTTTTGACCAGGAGGAAGTACTATTGTTCTATTGGACTTCATGAAATCCAGATACCTCCACCCTCATAATACGGCAATTTAAACCCTAAGTAGGAATAAGTCTGATGTTTACCTTTTTAGAATTACCAGGAGAATGGACACAGGAGGTGAGGTCCATCCTCAATGGCTTCTATGGCTAGTGTAATGTCTTTTAGTACTTTTGTGGTTGAGGGAAGATGAGCTGATCCTGGTGGAGACTACATAGTGATACAAAATGTGCACCCATAGTCGTAAACAAAAGGGAGAAAGGAAGGGACTGGAGTCCTGCAATCTCCCTATGTGACTGCAATCCTACTGAAGTAAGTCTGAGGGCCTCCTACTAGACTCTACTCCTTAGAATATGCTAACACTCCACAGTAACACTGCAGATAGTAGACAACACCTTTAACACATGGACCTTTGAGAAACACATGCTTGACCAGCCAGTGGCTGTACCCAAGCTTCTGCGTCACTGTGTCTTGGAATGTCCATTCTCAGCATCTCTTACTTTAATCCTTAACCTAGTGTGTTCTCGTTTGCTTTCTGTCCCTGGGATCAAAATACTGGGACAAAAAGCAACTTACAGGAGGAGAAGGTTTGCTTTAGCTTACCCTTCCAGGTCATAATCCATCACTGAGGGCAGTCAGGGAGGAGCTCAAGACTGGAATCTGGAGACAGGAAGCTGGGAGGGCACTGCTTGCTGCCTTGTGGAAAGGCTCATTGTGTGCTAACTGCTTTAAAGACAGCCCAGACACAACAGGCTGGGCTTTCTCTCAGCTCAGAATCAAGACAGTCCCCTACAGACATGCCTACAGACCAGTCTGACCACGTAACTCCTCAGTCAAGGCTTTTTCTCTCAGAAGACTCAGATGTCTCTAGGCTGGGTCAAATGGACAAACTTGCTTGTGTGAGAGTGTGTGTGCAAGCAGGCATGCTATGCTAGTGTGTGCATTGGTTGATGAGTGTGTGTGTGTGTGTGTGTGTGTGTGTGTTTAGGTGAAAGGATCACCTCTTCTGCTATTCCTCGGGGACACCATCAACCTTGGTTTTTTTAAAGACAGGTTTTCTCACTGGCCTGAAGCTCACTAAGAAGACTAAGCCAACTGGCCAGAAAGTCCTAGGGATCCTTCTGTCTCTACCACCTTGTCTCAAGTTCCTGCCCTTACCTCCCCAGTGCTGATATTGGTGGGTTCTAAGATCCAGAACCAGGAGACAAGCTCTCACAGAAACTCATGGACGGGACTCACTGCAATTAACATGAGGTTTAATGATTCCAGTATACTGGGGTTCTCTTGCATGCAAGCAAGAAGAGAACCCCGAGTTGGAGCTAAGAATAGT
>NW_021604614.1:6078956-6079215 GCF_004785775.1 Grammomys surdaster | reverse complement strand
TAGTATTTATACAGTTTAAGGGGTAGAATAGGGACACAGTGACTAGGCACAATATGATTGGCAGAACAGTGTGACTTTTAAACAGATTGGTCTTTAGGGAATGAAGTGGCAGGGACTTCCCTTTTCTGTATGTGGCCAATGGTCCGTTCTGTGGACTGTGTCCCCATCTGCAGGTCAGTTTCCCATACTCCCTGTGGTCTGAAGAATGTTATTTAGCCTCTCCCTTCTGGAGGGGCAAGTGTCCCATGACCTTTCCAAA